>NC_058085.1:52894658-53237804 GCF_014858855.1 Bufo gargarizans | reverse complement strand
GTCTTGTGGCATCACCCATCGTCTCTTCAGCTTGACGTCCTGGACGCTGCCCATAAGTTTTCCTGCACCTTAGAATTCATTGTTCCCTCTGCGATCACAAGGCGTCTGATGACGCATTCCCTTCAAAGAGAAATCTGCTCACATCCATCTTTCCTACCAGTTGCCAATATCTCTTTAACCCTCTTACCGCCTTCTCTAATGTGAATGCGTTTTACATACTGTAACACGCGGCTGCAGGAAGAGAAAAGTCAAACACACCTGAGACTGAAATGCATTTAGCAGAGCATGTCCTTGAAGGCTCCTAGGTCTGTTCTGCAAGGCACTTGTAATGTTTTACTTTGCTCCCGCCGGTATGAAGTAACCATTACCGAGTCCTGGTATTGATCAGTGTTGCTGTGTATCTATTGAGCAAATAGCAAGAAAAGCAAGGGGGGCGGGGGGCTCCTGTTTGGATTGAATCATGTATTGCCGGTTGTCCTTGAACTTTTGCTTAGCAACGGTACTAGATAAAAGCATGGAAGTCGCCATGTTTGAAGCCATTTGGAATGCTTTTGTGCTTTTGAGGCCAACAATGTAAGTGCTCAGGGAAAACATGCGGCAAAATTTATGGTGAAATAGAAGGGATTAAAACGACTGGTGTCTTGACGCAATTAACTAGTTGTGTGGATCGCTTACAGCTCCTCTCCATTCCAATCATTTCTGTGTACTGTAAGGCCTCGTTCACACGGCTGTTTTTAGAAACATTGCATTCTGTGGGGCTATTTGGCGATTAACAGCAGTCAAAAAATAGGGCATGTCCTGTTTTTAGCCTCTTTCAGCCAGCCTTTTTTCATCAATAGGTCTGTTCTTAACACATGTTTAGAGAAGAGTACATTTCTAACCGCCATTAAAAACAGGTACGCTATGGTAGAAAATGTCCTTTCAAGAGTTAACCCCCCCCCCACACTTGAACATGCGGGGACGCTTGCTCCTCCCAAGAGGCATCAGGACCTTATGCTTCCAGTGTGGTGATGTCACATGATCACACTGGATTCTGGAAGCACAGGTCCTGCAGCATCCAGTTAAGAGCAAGTATCCCTACAAGTGTACCTGTGGTGAGGTGAACGATACTGGGAGTCACAAAGGGGAGCATAATTTTATACTTGGCGGCGGAAATGGGAGAATAATTTATAATGGGGGAACGGGGGGGGGGGGGGAAGATATAATTTATCCTGAGTGCAATAATGATGGCATTACCTGTACTGGGGACACGGTAGGGGCCACTATTTATACTGTTGAGCACTTCATGGGGGGCAATATATATATATATATTTATATTTTTTATATATTACTGAGGGCATTGCAGAGAATGGGACAAAAAAAAAAAAAAACTCTGAAATTCATGATTTTTTTTTATAGCTTTTTATAATGGATGTTAAAAATGGATGCAAAACGGCCATTAAAAATAGATGGCCAGAAAAAATGGTTGCACACACTGGTGCAAAATGGCGGTGAAAAATTGACAGGTTTTTGCACCCATTTTTCACTGTTCGCGCCCATTCACACGACTGTATATTTTTTCCTTTTTTATTTGTGGACCATATTCAGAACCATTTATTTCAACTGAAGTTTACCGTGTGTATTTTGTTTCCGTAAGTCCGTATTTCCGTTCCGCAAAAAATTAGAACATGTCCTATTATTGTCCGCATTACGGTCAAGGATAGTACTGTTCTATGAGGGGCCAGCTGTTCCGTTTAGCAAAATACGAAATGCACACGGATCTCATCCGTATTTTTTGTGCATCCGCTTTTTGCGGACCGCAAAATACTTGTGAACGTACCCTAAGACCATTTTTACACTTCTCTGTCCATGATGACGTCAATGTCAATAGCTGAAGTGCATAATGATAATGCAGTGCTATGAGCTTTTGATCACTGAGGGCAGCATAAAATAGTGACAGACATGCTGATGTCAGCGGTGTGTCACGCATTAACTAAAAGTAGGTGGTTGCTGAGAACCAGAATCATAATCATTGCAGCACAGGCATTGAAAAGAGTCACATCTACCTGAGAAGAGTCCTGGTTATGCCTAATCTCCTGCTCTCCTCGCCCATCTGTGATGGTTGGCAGTTCTCTCCTAGACAGGAATGTAGAAAACTCTGTATTAGACTGTCGGTCATCAGCAGGTGAGCAGGAACTCATGAGTAACCAGGACTCTTCTCAGGTGGTCGGGACTCTTTTCCAGGCCCCGTCTGCAATGATTGTGATGTTGGTTCTCGGCAACCACTTACTTTTAACTTATAAATGACCGACCGCTGAAATCACCTCACCTGTCTCTACTTTATTCTGCTGTTAGTATGGGCAGCATAAAGTTGATGACAGGTTCCCTTTAAAACAAGCAAACGTGAGCAAAAGCTTATAGCACTATATTATAATTATGCACTTCAGCTATTTTCACGGGGAAGTAGGGTATGTAAATGTCAGCAGGGCTGTGGAGTCGGAGTCAATTTTGGGTACCTGGAGTCGGAGTCGGCAAAAAATGAACCGACTCCGACTCCTACTAAATTTAAATTGGAATAAAAAAAAAAAGCAAGTTTAAATGTCCGAATTCATAAACGGTTATAATTAATGACTTCTCTACTGTAAGAATAAAGGCCAATGCATGCAGTGCCTCACGTAACCGCAAAACAGACGCGTTCAGTGATGTGAAGAAGCATGCTTTTCATATGTTTCACTATATGGCACGCAATGCACAATTAGGAGTGGCAATACATATACTTTCCATTGTGTTGTGTTCTGATGTTACAGGGAACACAATGCCCATGATTTACCTAGCCTCTCACTGATAAGGGATTAAGTAAATATGTGTTTTGCAGGACTAGAGACACTTGTATAAGTGAAGGGAATGGAGGGTCAATAGTTCAAGACTGAAGCTGTAAACCATTGGAAAAACTGCTGTCATTCAGCTAAGGCTATAAAACGTGTAAACTCAGAATGTTATCTTAAACTTTAAACATGACTGAGATTCTTCTAGGGAAATCATGTTTTAAAATAAATGTCCCTTCCTGGATCCTCCCACTGCCCTATCTTCAGCAGAAGATCAGCACACAAAGGAGAAGGCAGCAGCTTCTGCCCAACTACCTCTGTGTGCTTGAAGAGCTTAGAAGAACTTCTTCCTTTCCTTCAAGGAATGTATAAAATACATTCGCATATTAAATACAGAGGAGTCGGAGTCGGAAGTACAAAAAACTGAGGAGTCGGAGTCGGAGCATTTATCTACCGACTCCACAACCCTGAATGTCAGCGAGGCAATAATTACCGTAATTGAAAAACTGCAGGTAACACATGTGTTTTTGATGCGGAACCGTCCGGAAATCCACACTTGTTTCAGACTCCATAGACTAAAGCTGTATAGAGAGGGTTGGTGGCCTTTTCCATCAAAAAAGGTTTTCTCATAGTACAGTTTTGAGGGCCTCTACCTAGTCTAGTGACATCACTTTCATTGGTTGCGTGGCATATAGCAGTGCTGTCCCAATGAAGCAAATGGATCTGGGCTACAACACCAGGCACAGCGCTATACAGTGTGCTTGGTATGTTATGATGAGGAAGCAGGACTCACTGAAGCACCACGGCCTGTTTGAGGTGTCGGGGTTGTACTCCACCTATGAGATACCGAGGACAGACCATCAGTATTGAACTCTGAGAAAAACGCAGTTGCAGCTTTCACACAGTGTTCTTCCTAGTGAAGGTCCTGAGGGGGAGCGGTGCATGACATAGGGATCATCTCCCCCCAGACCCTTTAAATTAATTTTTTTTCTAAAGTAATTTTATTTCTTGTAGCTTGGAGCTGTAATTTCAGTCTTCATTATGGGTTGTGATTTAAACAATGTTCTTCCTCTAGTTTTTAGCAGGATCCTTATCCGAGCGTTACATGCCCAACCACTCGCCCTCAGGCGGAAAATGTCTCCGTGCATAAGAGCATACACAAACCAACCTGACAAATTCCTGGTCCAGGGATGCTGCGTTATGCACTGTATACGTGAATTTTCCTGAGCACGATCACGATCTGCGAGAACTTGCTCTGTTGGCATTGACTGAATCTGGCCTTGACATCATCGGTGGTTGGCGTTACATCTCTGTGTGTTAAACTGGAGTCTGCTGGTCTTTAGCACAAGAAACGGAGAAAAGACAAGCCATTCTAAAGAGGTTGTCACGTCCTACTTGTAGTATGAACCATACCTGGTCACCTACTGGAATGATCTAGTCGACATAACTTACAGCTCAGGCACTTGCCCTTATTTTTTTCACGATATTAATGTTTCTTTTTAACTGTTTCTTGGGTAAACTATTTTCCACGATGGGAGAGTGACAACTAACAACCAGTCTGGTTCCTGGTGTGAAGAGTGGTAAAGCAAAACAAAGGCAAGGGAAGTTTTACAGCAAAAAGTTGGTCAGTGTGGTTTTTACTCAGGATTTCTAAAAAACTGATAAAATTATTCCCTTCAAGACCCTGCAATTTTCCCATTTTTGCATTTTAGTTTTTTACACTCTGCCTTCCTGGAGCTATAACTTTTTCTTATTTTTCCATTCGCATGATAGCTTGTTTTTGCAAGACAAGTTGTGCCTTCCAATGGCACCATATAATATTGCATATGGTGTTGGAGAGTACTGGAAATGAATTCCAAAGGAGGTGAAATTGGGGGAAAAAACACAATTCCGACAAACCCCGGATGACTTAAGACGGTACATCCAGGGCGTGCTGATAAAACCAGCCCGGGATGTACCCATGGCAGACCTGGCTCCGATAGTCTGCTGGCGGTGTCAGGAGCCTGGCCATGTAAGGTCTGACTGTCCCCATCGGGTTGAGCCCATGGACACTAACTATGGCTACCGTCAGTCGCTATATGCCAGGAGGCTGTGTGCAACAGGTACCCCAGAGTCTCTAGATCACTTGTGCCAGGTGGAAGTGTGAGACACTCCGGCAGAGGCTCTGCTGGACTGGTGACCCTAGTAAGGGCTACCCTGGTGCGGTCCACTGAGTATACTGGCCAGAAAGTCGGGGTGATGTGCATCCACGGAGACTTTGTCTAGGTTCAGAGCTGAACCTGAACATACCCTTATTTTCACCCCGGCAGCATCCCTGAGCCTAGCATCGGAGCATCTCATGCTCCGATGCGCTCCCGTGCCCTGCGCTAAATCGCGCAGGGCACAGGCTCTTTTGTTTTGAATAACACACTGCCGGGCGGTAACTTCCGCCCGGCAGCAGTGTGTTCGGTGACGTCACCGGCTCTGAGGGGCGGGCTATAGCTCTGCCCTAGCCATTTTACTGGCTAGGGCAGAGCTAAATCCTGCCCATCAGTGCCGGTGACGTCACCGGGGTTCCTGTCAGCCCCATGGAGAGCCCCAGTACGTCACCGGAACTCCTAAAAATGCCTTTGCCCTGTGCAATTTAGCGCAGGGCAGAGGAGAGCATCAGAGCATGAACTGCTCCGATGCTCATGTCAGGGGGGCTGCTAGGGGGAAAATGGAGGGATGTCCGGGTTCAGCTCTGAACCCGGACAACCCCTTTAAGACCACCCCACCGCGCTGGTGTCTCTAACTACGGTGGCCGGTAGATGGACCCACGAGGTGGCTGTCGCCACAAAACTCATAATAGGGAGAGACCTCACCGCACTGTGGCCTGCTATAAGAGTGACTGATACTCATGAGACAGGGGTAACCCTAGCACAGTGGCCCGGCCCAGGGGGGAGACCAGAACCCTGGGAACCTGAGACCGAAGGGCCAGTTGTAGGGGTGACCGCCACTTCGGTGGAAGAGGGGGAGACAACCCCACTAAGTATGATGGTGGGAGACATGAAGGACATGCTGCCGGGTCCTGAGCTGACAGACCTCAATGTCTCCAGGGATCATTTTGGTATCGCCCAACGTCGGGACCCAACCCTATCCCACGCCTTGGAAAATGTGTTTATAGTAGATGGTGAACCACAACAACCTGGTGCAGAGTCGGTGTTTCCCTGTTTTGTGGTTCATCAGGATATGTTGTATCGGGTAAACCAACTATGGGGTGAGCATATTGAACAGTTATTGTTACCTAAGGCTTATCGCAAGCTTGTGTTAAATCTAGCCCACCAACATGTTCTCGGGGGTCACCTGGGGCTGCAGAAAACTCAGGATCGTATTCTACAGCGGTTTTACTGGCCCAGCTTTTTCAAAGAAGTGGAAGAGTTTTTTGTAAGTCTTGCCTGACCTGCCAGATAACTAGCAACCGGACACATTTCTGTAGTCCCCTAGTACCTCTCCCGATTATCGAAGTACCGTTTGACCGAATAGCTATGGACCTCATAGGCCCAGTATGGAAGTCCGCCAGAGGGCATCAACACATCTTAGTCATTCTAGACTACGCCAATCGGTACCCGGAGGCGGTGCCACAGCGACATACCTCGGCCAAACTCGTAGCTAAGGAGTGAATGGAGGTGTTTTCCCGAGTAGGACTACCTAAAGAGGTTCTGACCGACCAAGGGACCCCTTTTATGTCAAAGGTCATGAGGAAACTGCTGCACATAAAACAACTACGGATGTCTGGTTGAAAGGTTTAACCAAATATTAAAAAATATGTTGAAAAGGGTGGTGGTTAAAGATGGGAAGGTCTGGGACCTCCTTCTGCCCCATCTCGCAGTGCGAGAGGTACACCAGTCATTTACTGGGTTCTCGCCCTTCGAACTGCTATATGGCAGACACCCTTGCGGTCTCTTAGACGTGGCCAAAGAGGCGTGGGAACAACAACCTACTCCACATAAGTGTCATTGAGCACATTACCCAGATGTAAGTTAGGTCTATAACCTGCATGCTCTGATCCGGATCTTTAACCTGGGTGATGGGGCTTTGGTTCTGGTGCCAACCATGGACAGTGTATAAATATTTTTTATTTTTTTTTGCACTTATTTTGAGATTTTAAGTCCCCCTAGGGGACTTGAACAGGCGATCATCTGAATACTTTTCCCATAGACTGCAATGATTTGCAGCCTATAGGAAATTTTTTATGTTCCTATGGAGCATCGCCTGCATAGAACGTTGCTGCGACAGCCTCTGATCCTTCAGAGTGTCCAAGGCCGCCACAGAATCTTGAATGGCTCCTTCGATCTCTGTGTCAGGGAACAGTTTGGGCACCAGCAGCACAGCGCTCCTGGGGTTTCACCACTTAGATGCAGTGGTTATCTGAGGGGATTAAATGCCCATGATTAGCCTTAGCACCTATGGCGCACATTACTTCTGAATGTTTGCTGTGGTAAACAGCAGGCACCTGGCGGCTAAAGTGCTTGCTCAGCTTCTGAGCAGGCACCATGTTTAAAGACTGGACTTCTACTGTACATATATGGCGGAGATCTGGAAGGAGTTAAAGCTGACCATGCAGATTAGACTTATGTTGACCAAACTCACTGATTTCAGTAGACTCTACATATCATTAGTTTGAAGCCTCCCCAACTGCTAATGTTAGGAACATAAGGATCTGGCGAGCTGGATTTCAACTGCCTGATTCTTTTGTTAGCGGGGAGATACGCCACTGCCAGACCTTCTACCTTCTTTTTACAGGGCAGAAAGATGATGCGTTTCATTCTCCAAGAGAGAGTAAGGCTAGGTATACACGACGACATTTTGTTGCACCAATGTCGCACAACAATTTTTATAATGGCAGTCTATGGTGTTGCACTGCAACATGCAACATGTTGCGACTGCAACGTGACAGTCGCAGAAAATCCATTCCAGATGGATTTTTCTGCGACTGTCGTGTCACAGTCGCAGCATGTTGCATGTTGCAGTGCGACACCATAGACTGCCATTCTAAAAATTGGCGCGTGACATTGGTGCGACAAATGTTGCAGTGTAGTTGCGCGACAAAATGTCATCGTGTAGACCTAGCCTAATGTTGCTCTTAGATGCCTGAAGACTTACTGGAACTTCCGCCCAACGTCACCCAAGCGGTGACTTTTGACGAGTTTTGCTCTCGCGTGTGGTTGCGCACTTGTGCCAACAGAGAGAGCCTCAAACATAACCCCAGTCATCAGTATGAATTATGTGTCTGCAGTAAATTGGAGATTCACTTAGTTGGTAAAGGAATTGACGTTTTGATAGAGAGGCCTTTTTATGTAATGCACCCGACGTCTATCAGTTCACTTTGTAATCCTGAGCGATGAGGTTTTCTTCTGACGAGCTATTCTTAGATAAAATAAAGGCCGTGATTATATTAAGGGCGTCATATGCTCTGCTGGAAAAGTCACAAAGTGATGAGATCGGATATTTATTACGTTTGTTAAATGCTTTCAGTATAGCTATAAGTGGAATGTATGCACTTTGTGCTTTACTGAATGGCAGGCATTTATATATAGAAAAAACTGTAATTTTACATGCTCCATAATATAACATTTGTTATAGTCCAGAAACGGTGCCACTCTTCTCCACAGGCTGCAGCTGGTATTGAAGCTCAGCCCTTTATATACCAGATGCAGCCCATGAAAAAGAATGGTACTGTTTAAAGGAAATTAAAGCATATCCTATTTTATTTCCAATTTATGGACAACCTTTTTAAATATATTTTGGGCATTGCTCGGAGGTCATTGCATTTCCGGAGCACCTTGCATTTTTTTCAGACAAAGGCCTTTCACGGGTGGATATGGACACCATACCATACACAGGATAGGGGTTTATAAGCTAGCATATATTTTTATGGTGTGTATTATGCAGTAGATGGCAGGAAGGAAAGGTGTGAAGAAGAGATGACTTCTCAAACCTAGGACAAACAGAAGATATACATCTATTGGGATCAATAAAAGAGGCTCCCGCCATGCTATTGTTACTTGGCCATTTTGGTGGTAGTAGTTTGCTTATTTTTCCCTAGGTTAATGGGTTTTCTGAGACTTTCTAATGACCTATCCTCTGGTATCTGATCGGTGCAGGTCGGACATCCCGGGACCCCCCGCCAATCAGTTGTTTGAGGAGGCATTGATACACGAAGTAGCGCTGGGACCTTCTCTCTGCACCAAGCACATCTCTATCCATTTGATAGCGGCTGTGCTTGGCCGCCCAGCCCTGTTCCTTTCAATGCTGCTTCTAGACCATGTGACCGATGAATATGTCACGTGGACTAGACTAAGCTGTGAGAAAGCCTTCTCAAACAACTGTTTGTCGAGGGTCCTGGGTTTCAGTCTCCCATCGATGACTATCTATCCAGAGCTCTGAAAACCTTTTTAAAGGTTTTTTTCTGGAATTACTATGATTTATAACAGATATGCTCATATAGGCACTTTGATGGCCATGTAGATCAACCACTGTGGTTGGTTTCCATCCTGTATATAGCACTTCCTGTTGCTGTATCCAACCAAACCCATGATGCACTTCTCCTTCCTTCCTCTGCCACACCTCCAGCACCACCCCTAACAACGCTCCAGGTAGTTTATAGCGCCTCACATACAGCTAGTTACATAAACACTCCCCTAGCAATGACTCTCTAGTTTTTAGCTCCTTCCATCCAGCTATTTACTTAGACGCTCCCCTCTCACTGCCACCGTTGCTGCTTTGAAACGCCCATAACATGACAGGAAATAAGAGAAAGCGGCATAGACATGTTCATGTGACTACAGACCAGAATGAGAGATGTAAGGGAAGCAGGTCACTGCTGCGGCCTATGATTGGCTACAGTGGATGTTGATTTCACCACTGCAAGGGGAGGAACGGAGACCAAACCCAACGATGGTAACCAGGTAAGTACAATCGCCACTGCTGGTCGACCACCCCGGAAGGTCTGTGTTAGTCTTGGATAACCCCTGAACAAAATTTTTAATTGCATGCTATCACAAAAGTATTCAGTTCCCGGTGCTGGTTGCAGAAATCTAGAATATTTTTCATGGGAAAAACCCTTCAACCAGTTACATCCGCCATGTGGCCCATTAAGAGAGCAGACCTTGCTCAGTCACCTTGGCAAGTAGCTCGACCTTCTCCTGTTACGAGATCCCATTAGCAATGGCCTATCCATCACGTTATTTGGTTTCCAAATATTGACGGCACATTCCGACATGACCAGAGGACAATTTCAAGCCGCACCACTTGGCATTTTGGGCGTTCAGCTGTGAAACACTTTTGCCAATAGTTCAATTTCTGGATATAAAATCCTTGGGGACCTGTCTGCTGAGCGAGCACAGCTCATCACATTCATAGCAAAGATCATGCCTGCTGAAGGTCATCATGACAATCCGTAGCTTGGGGTTGCGTCTCTTGGTTGATTGCCTCATGGGGAACTGTCAAAGTCGGACTTGTTGTTGCTGGGGTCCTCACCAGCGGGGAGCGACTTTGCTTGTTGCTGGGAAGCCCTTTGATGAGCAGGCACACTCCGTGAAGAAAACATAAAATTGTTTCATGCATCATTATGTCAGAAGATTTTAGCATTAAAAATTAATGAGCTTTTGTGGTTTTTTAAAGATGTTTGAATGAAACTAACCGGAAGGAAACATGACATTTTTATCTGCTAGGCTAGCAAAGACCGGCAGAAAATAGACCTCTCTTATCTGCTTCAGTGTTGGTCAGCACCCTTTTAAAGGGTCCGTCAAGTAAAAATCGCAGGGAAAGGTCACGTAAGTAAAAAAAAGATGTCTACGTTTAGCTGAGCTCAGGCTGGGACGTCTCAATTTAGAAGACGTCTTAAAGAGAAGGTTGATGAATGACCCTTAGACCTGACTCAGCTCTACTTAGCAGTTGACCTCAATCCATTTGTAGTACATTGTATTTAGCCATTATCTCATTATTCCAGAGTTACATTAATTGCCGTAATAAATTCTCCGACTCACGGTGACACTTGGAGCATCTAAACCCTTTTTCTTAAGTACTGACAGATCACGTTTTGAGGATTTCAGGTGAATTAAATGGGATGTGAAATAAACAAAAATGGTTGTAATACAGCTTAGAGGAAGCTTAGGTTTAGAACCCCTGACGACATAATTGGCTTTTTATCTGCTGTGATATTTTCTCTAAATGGTTAAAGCCAGCCGAACTTGGACCCTTTTTTTTGTTACAGATTGATGTGTTTGAGGTGTCTGTACAGGGAGCCAGCACCTTGGATGGAGACAACCCCTTTCGTGTGAAAAAGATAAATCACGAGGATGTAGTTTTTGTTCTCTGATAAGAAATTAATCAACTTTACAGACATTATTGATCCAGAATCTTCTACTGTTAGGTGTATACACTTCCTACACAGACCTACTGGTATATGTTCCCGTGGTTACAGACTACACAAAACCCTGGGCGTAGTCTGACTCCACAGTCATCTTGTGAAGATTCTCACTAGAGAAGTTCAAGTGCACCTGTCAGCAGATTTGTACCTATGGAACTGGCTGACCTATTGGCAGCTGAAGGCATCTTTGTTGGTCCCATGTTCATATTTGTCTGTATTGTTGAGAAAAATGATGTTTTAATATATGCAAAAGAGACACTAGGAGCAACGGGGGCGTTATCATTACACCTACAGGCTCTGCTCTCGCTGCAACTCCTGTGCCCTTTGCACTCTGACAGGACCAGACATGATGATGATGTCAGTGTCTGGCCCTGTCAATAAAACAGCAGAGCATCTTGGTGTAACGGCAACACCCCTATTGCTCCTAGATGCTCATTTGCATACATTAACCCCTTAAGGACTCAGCCCTATTTCACCTTGAGGACTTGGCCATTTTTTGCAAATCTGACCAGTGTCACTTTAAGTGCTGATAACTTTAAAACGCTTTTACTTACCCAGGCCGTTCTGAGATAAGTTTTTCGTCACATATTGAACTTCATGACACTGGTAAAATTGGGTCAAAAAATAACATTTCTAAGTTTCAGTTTCTCTACTTCTGTAATACCCCCAAAAATTCAGATGACTTGGGTGTCTAGGGTCTGAAAGCTAGAAAACAATACATTCCGATAGTGTTTTTTCTTCTATCCCTGCCTACGGTGCCTCTCCCTCACTGACCCTAACCTACCTGGAGGGTGATGGGGGGGAGGGGGGGGGGGAAAGGGAAATCGCAGGAGCCTGGTGAGGACGGTGCTGCACAGTGCAGGTGCTGAACAGAAGATGAGGGGAGAGAGGAGCGCTGGAAGTTTGAATCTCGCGCCTCTCTCCCTGCACCAATCAGCACCATGGACAGCGGCATTCAGCACATGACCCCCCCCAGCGTTGTGACAGGATGCCCGCTGAATGATCTCAGTGGACATCCTGTTGCGATTAACCCCTGCCGTGCTGCAATCGCGATTTAAAGTTAGGGCGTATCGGTACCTCCTGAGTCCTTAAGGGGTTAAAACATCATTTTTCTCAGAAATTTCCTAGTCAATTCCCTGGATCCTGGTCAGTGTATGCTCTTTCCAGGTCAAGTTTTCAGGTTGCAGTCTCCACCATAATCATTTAGGTGAAGTATTGAATCTGAATAAAGCCAGATTTGAAAACGCAGGTTTTTCCGGCTACCCTACAGACAACATCCCATTGATTTGAATTGTGTAATGCTTGTTTTTCTCTACGGTGGTGCCGCTGGGTAGTTGAACATTTGCCGCACCCTGCAATCGGCTTATCATCTGAGAGTCCTGGAAACGAAAAGTCATTTCCACAGTCCCCTTTAAAGGGTTTTTTCTTGCTATAAATGTTTGATCACGGGGGTCTGACCCCCGGAACCCCCACCATTAGCAGTACATTGGGAGTGTGGCTTATCCATGTGTTGGCTTATCAAACTTTGGTAGCATATCACTAGGATATGCCACCAGTGTCAGATAGGTGCGGGTCTCACCTCTGGGACCTGCTCCTATCTCCAGAACAGGCCCCTCAAAGTGAGAGAGAGCCCATCGCCAACCTCTATTCACTTCTATGGGAGTCCCAAAGAATAGCCGAACGCACTCGCCCGGCTATTTTCGGGACTTTCATGGAAGTTAATTGAGAGCATGCAATTTCAGGGACATAGGAATGGGTCCCAGAGGTGTCATTGGTAGCATGTGCTCGCAATATGCCACCAATGTTTGAGATGACAAAATTACGTTAAGCTTCCACATTCTGCATTGAATATTATGGGTTAAGGGTCGGAGTAACACCAATTAGATGTGGAGCTCCAGAATATCCCAGCTGAATTCACCTCCAGCCACCCCACTGTTAACGCTGCGGTGTGCCATTTCATCCCCACAAATTGCAGCATCTGCTAAATATCTAGTTGTCCTGTAAGCACAAAGGCGAGCTGCATGTTAAACGAGCTGAGTTTTAATAAAACCTCACCGAGGGCCCAGTTTAATAATCTTCAGTGTAACTGAGCACTTACTCTCGCTGTGCAGCCAGTCCTGGCAAATCCACTTCTCACCTCTCTGCCGCCCCGGCAGTACACTGCCAGCAATCATATAATCCATTCAACAGAAGAACAGACATCTAGTAGTGCACAGATCAGTCTACCCGTGTGATTGATGAAATATAATGGCTCTCATTTCAGCAGATTAAATCTTCTCTCCCTCCTCCGTAGAACGTGAGGGCTTTGTAATATCCACTTTCACAGCCCATTTTTTTTCTAATTGTTCCAAACCATCTACAAAGACAAAAGAAGCAACTTTGCAAATGGTCTTCATTAAAGGGAACCTGTCACCGGGATTTTTGGTATAGAGCTGAGGACATAGGTTGCTAGATGGCCGCTAGCACATCCGCCATATCCAGTCCCCATAGCTCTGTGTGCTTTTATTGTGTAAAAAAAAAGATTTGATACATATGCAAATTAACCTGAGATGAGTCCTGTACGTGAGATGAGTCAGGGACAGGACTCATCTCAGGTTAATTTGCATTTGTATCAAATCATTTTTTTTTTTACACAATAAAAGCACACAGAGCTATGGGGACTGGGTATTGGGGAGGTGCTAGTGGCCATCTAGCAACCCGTGTCCTCAGCTCTATACACAAAATCCCGGTGACAGGTTCCCTTTAAAAATAGCCTAACTTTTTGTGTCTACAACCCTGTGTCTCCATGGTAACAGACAACAAACAAACCCTGTGTAGTCGGATCGCGTTTTTCGATACAAGATATTGTACATTAAATGGTACCATTGCAAAATACAGTTTGTCCTGCAAACAACAAACCGTCCTACAACTATGTGAATAGAAAATAAGAAAGGTTATGGCTTTCGGGAGGTGTGGATGAAAAAACGCAACTACGAAAATCGGCTTAGCCCTGAATATACCTTCAAGCATCACCGATAAAGCGATTGGCTGCAGTGGTCACGTGGATGCATGGCTGGTATATTTTAATAAGGAGAGCCACGTGAAAAATATTTAGAATTAAAATCTTTTCATGTAAATAGTGCAAATCTGCCTAAATCATGTGCAAAGGGGGAACTAACTCTCCTTAGGGAGAGAGCACCTTAATCAGTGTGAGACGACTTGTAGGCCATGCATGCTCCTCTGGAATTCTGGGAGGGAAGAAATGCAAATGAACTCCTTTGCATTTCTTCCCTCCCAGAATTCCAGAGGAGCATGCATGGCCTATAAGTCTCCTCACACGGATTAAGGTGCTCTCTCCCTAAGGAGAGTTAGTTCCCCCCCTTACTCAGACACAGGCTCCTACCCAAGTTAAGCCAGTACGCTCTGCTCTGCACTGATGAGGGGCAATCACCCTGAAACAGCTATCTGCAGATGAGGTGCTGGTTTATTTAATATCCCAGTCATGTCTCAAGGCTTATTTTAAGAGCTGAACACTGACTTATAGGATAGCTGCCCTACATCTGGTGGCATTAGAGGCAGAGCTTGTTAAGAGCTCATTTGCATTTCTTCCCTGCCTAAATCATGAAATGCTTTTATTATTCCTTTTTTTTTTTTTTTTTTTTATAAACTGTGTGATATTTTACCTGTTAGAACAGCAGTCTGTGCTCCGGAGCTGCTCTTCCTATTATAACCTGTGCCAGCAGCAGATACCATAGTCAGCCATTTTTTTGAGGATTTTAGTCACACAGTCACACTCCAAATATATACAGAGTGTAGCTTTGTGGTTCTCAGTATGACAGCAATTAAATAGACATAAAGAGGGGATGGGGGGGATCGTCATACCATTCTCTTTTCAGAGCTTCATACTCGCGTCTCCTCGGCAGAGAAAAGCATGCCGCTGATGGCTGCCACTTTAAAGAGAAGTGAGAAGATGTCCAATTAATTAGCTGCGCTACCTGCCTGCTGGTTCCTGATATGTGACAGATCTGGTTTACAGGAATAGTTGTGTGTCTGCGGCTCTTGTCTACACTGAGCGCATGGTCTTCCTACATACGTGGAGCCAGAGAAGAGGCTTGTGTCCTCTGAAACCCTGCAGGCCTCTTCCTCGTACCTAATGACCGGGAGATCAATAGCGGCCGCAATTATCGATTACGGTTGATTGTGATTCATTGCTTAAAAAAACAGCAGCTATTGATGGCCGGCTTCCTCTCTCTCTCGCTAGCTTTGCACTCAGGAATTGATTACTTGATAATGGATGGCTTTACCTGCCCATAATAACATTTCTGTCCACAGATGCCCTGTGAGACCAGCATCTGCGTTTAAAAGAGATGCCATTTCCTACCGGGGTAGAATGGGTTACAGAGTGTATATGTAGACATCAAGTGTGCTTCCGTTATACTTATTGACGTAGCGAGGTACATAAAAATTAACAGCGCTCATTCTTGATAGGTGGGCTGCTTATCCTCCTACGCCTTTCATGTCGCTGTAGAATTTGGGGTATGGCCTCATGGAGCCGGCATGCTGTGGCTGGAATGTTGCAGATCACTGCATGGTTGTACGATACAAGCAGCATCATATTAACTATTTTTCGTTCCATAAGATGCCCTGGACCACAAGACACACCTAGGATTTAGAGGAAGAAAAAGATTAAAAAAAAAACTAATAATTTTTCATCAGACCCCCATTCCACCATACAGCCAGCACCAGGAGCACTGTGTTCACCACTCCTTGATCCTACTGCCAGGTCCTATTACTCCATAATGGAAACGCTGACTAGTATTCGCTGCATAAGGCCGAAAGCACACGGCTGTGTTCCGCGGCCGAGAGCGGTCCGTGGTATGCCTGGCTGGATTCCTGTTCAGAGCAGGAACGCACGGCGTCATTGGTTGCTGTGACGCCGTGCGCTTCATTCCGCCGCTGCACTACAGTAATACACTCGTATAGTGTATTACTGTAGTGCAGCGGCAGCATGAAGCGCAGGGCGTCATAGAAACCAATGACGCCGTGCGCTCCTGCTCTAAACAGGAATCCAGCCCGGCATACCACGGACCGCTCTCGGCCGCGGAACACAGCCGTGTGCATTCGGCCTAACGCAGACATTTCCCCCCCCCACGCGCGCGCACGCACTTTTTGGGGGGAAAAAGTGAGTCTTCGGCCTCTTGCACATGACCGTATGGCTTTTTCAGTTTTTTTGCAGTCCGCAAAAAATACGGATGACGTCCATGTGCATTCAGTTTTTTTGCGGAACAGAACAGCTGGCCCCTAATAGAACAGTCCTATCCTTGTCCTTTATGTGGACAATAATAGGACATGTTCTATCTTTGAATGGAATGTAAATACAGAAACGGAATGTATAGGGAGTACCTTCTGTTTGTTTTTTTTGCGGATCCATTGAAATGAATGATGCCGTATACGGAACGCAAAAAACGGAACGGAAACGTGTGCAAGAGGCCTTATAGAGTGAAAAGTATAATAATTAGAACCACATTATTTATTCTTAATGTAACCCACAAAACTGTGCTGCCAGTCATAATGAAGACCGAATAGACAAGGCTGGCTCTTACGGCCGTGTGGTACTTGGGCCCCAAGGCGGTCACATTTTAACTGCATTTCCGTTCCATGTGGCCCTACACTAAGGGTCCATTCACACGTCCGCATCCGATCCACAATTTTGCGGAACGGTGCAGGCCTATTTTATTTTCAATGGGGCCTGAATGTGCTGTCCGCATCCGCATTTGCGGATCCGCACTTCCGTATCCGTGCTTCCGTTTCCGCAAAAAAAAAAAAATGTCCTATTCTTGTCCGCCATTGCGGACAAGATTAGGCATTTTCTATTATAGTGCCGGTCCACAAATTTGCGGAATGCACATTTGCGGTGTCCGTGTTGTGCAGATCCGCAATTTTCGGACCCGCAAACACTTACGGACCTGTGAATGGACCCTAAGGCAAATGTTTTTCATGAAACAAAGGACTACAACTAGAGAGGCAAAATTCTGTTGGATTGTTTTGTTTTCTCCGGTTGACCACTCCAGAGGACAACCATTTCTGTGCACTTCTGGGATTCGACCAGGCAGTGCTGGGCCCATCTAAAGTTAGTAGTTTATGTCTTGTGGGCTTGTAATATGGATGGATGGAAGCTTCTAACTCTTGCAGGAGTTGCTGATGATCTGGAAATGAATTGGACCCCTTGCACCCCACATCCAGGAGATGCGCTTTCCTATTTTATTTTTATTTTGTATTTGTGAGCAGATCTCCAGAATGTGATGTACAAGCATCATCAGCCGAGAGCTGCATTCCTATCGAGACCAGTATTGGCGTGACTCTCTCTGGCGCACCTCTGTGTCTGTTGACATGCCTCTCTGATCAGTAGGCCTCAAACTGTCCATATCATCCAGTGGGAATTCTGGGTCACAACCTTCTCAGATGTTCTTCATACATTTCTAGATCTTCAAAGCTTTCCTTCGTTTTAGCACAATACTTCTGGATCTTTAACATCTGCAGTTAGATTGCAGAGATTGCCACCATCATACAGTTCAGGATTACATTTGTCAGCTGCTTTTTTGGAAACATGTAGGACCTATATCCTATTATAGAATATGATGATGCTGGTGGTGATCATCGCTTTGGGGGCAGTATGTTTCATACCTTGATTAGACATGTCTATAACCTGCACACTTGCCCATGGGTTGTATATCTTTATCTTCAACCCCTAGGGCTTATGCACAATACCATATTACAGCTCCATAAAACCTCCTGAGCTCCTATAGACATTTCTGGAGCCCTATTGTACCTCTGGTCTACCAGGTCTCTGGTAGAAAAGTTCTGTAGAACTGCATTCACTCATGAAGACATTTGTGTCTAACGTCCACCTTCCTTTCCCTATTTTCTTTCCAAAATGTTTTCTAAATGAACATTTTTATACTTCTTCCTGCTGTTCTCTTATCTTTTTCTTTTCTGCTCTGTCCTTTTGGAGGTCTTTGAGTTGCTCTTGATGAAGTTTGATATTGTTTAGGTCATGGTGGGACAACCTCTATTCTTTACTGAAAGAAAAACCTGAAAAAATGAATTTTTTTATAAACCTGTTAATGCACACGGCATAGAAAATCAGTGACGAGACCTGCGGTCCCCATTTAATTTATACAGGAGTCGACTGGGCTGTCAATTATCAATTAGCAGGATTTATTAGCAACAGCAGTGACACGTCATGTCACCATTTCCTCTAATAAATCTCTCTAATTATTTGACAGGTCGGTTGTCTCAGTTCCCTTTACAGGGGAAGCTCACACAACCCCCAGTGATTCTCAGTCATCCTTTTCAATTAGAAGAAATGCGGGTCAGCTTGCTGATGTCTTGCCTGATGTCCTCATCTGAGCTTCATTCCTGTACTGGTGACTCATAAATACCATTCATATTGGCACGTACTGTATGTGGGGCGAGCGAAAAGTCAGGAGAGGAGCCAAAAGCACATTATTCCTCGATTATAAAACCTCCATAAATGTATTTGCTATGGAACGGGACTTCTCCATGGAATTACCCTTTTAAAAGGATCTGTCGCCTCTCCTGACTTGTCTGTTTTTACTAACTACTTTTCCCCATGTGATAATTTTGGAGCATCTGTTCTTATAATAGTATGTTGTGTAATTCCTCTATTATTCCAACTGGAGATTTATGTCATCCCTATACTACGGTCACTGCTCAGCTGAAAATTAATTTCCAGAGTTCCTGCCAATGGTCTGTGAGAAACCACTGACAGGACACGGATGCCATCATGGGCCCATAGCAGCACGGACCAAAGTGGTGCATGTCCCCATGATTTTTCTCAGTAGAAAACCACTGATGTGTGAATGGAACTTGTAAGTCAGTGGGTACGTGTGATGGCCGTGAAGAACACGGACTGTACACATCCATAATTCAATGGTGTAACTGAGACCTAAAGGTAGTCTCAAGAACCCCCTCCCCACTGGAAATGCAGTTCAGGGGGTTTACAAAGCCTTGTCCCAGTACTGAGCCCTTCATAAAAGCTTATTATTCACATCTCTATGATCATTTCATCTTATATTTTGCATTATGACTATGAAGCCCCCTACTTCAGCAGGCTCATTTAAAATGAAGAGCCTGGATAGAATTCTTCAATAATGACTGAAATATTATATACTCAGAAAACCAATTTTCATAGCTGATCTCCAATAGGCATCCCATTCCGCAGAGCCATGCATTCGAAAAAAAGTTCTGCTGTAGACTTAAAAATCAAATGTAATGAGATTACACTCTTAGAGTTTTAAAATGAAAAGATTTGGGAAGAGGCAAAGCAAAAGGCTTTATTGGGCTGTGAAATTCGCATGGAACAGAAAACTGTAAACTATTGCTATTCTGTATTGGTATTTTCCACTAAGGTGACCACGAGTGATTGGTTGCAGACCAGTTTGATTAAATGGGTTCTCCAGGAATTAAGATAATGAAAATACTTAAATATTACTTTATTATATGGTAAATATATTCCTAAACAGATTTCATTGGTTAAAATGGCTTGTTTTGTCTAGGCAGCAATCATTTAAAAAAATAAAATGGCCGCTGTCCTTTTAGTAAACACAAAACCTGTCCTAATCACACAGCAGGACAAGTTATTTCGCAACACTGAGCTAAAGAGCTTGCCTCATCCTCCTCTCTGCTCTACTTGTCAGGTATTATGATCCTGAATACAGCTGGTAAGATCTTCAGCTGAATCTCTGTCCTTCATGTCTGCTCATGAACTTCATTCCCACAGACTGTGGTGATGGAAACTGCATAAAAGTGCTGCTCCTCATTACTACACCCCCACCCTACTCTCTGTATGTCACATCTCCTCATGAACTCTATTCCTACAGAGATTCAGCTGAAGATCATATTAAACTGTATTCAGGATTATAATCCCTGACAAGCAGAGAAGAGAGGAGGATGAGACAGCTCTTTAGCTCAATGTTCTGAAATAACTTGTCCTGCTCTGTGATTAGAACAGGTTTTATGTGTACTAATAGGATGGTGGCCATTTTATTTCTAATGATTGCTCCCCAGAGAAAACGAGCCAGTGTAACTAATGAAAAGTATTTGGGAATGTACTTGTAATAAACAAATTTTTAAGTATTTTCAGTAATTTTATTTTATCAATTACCAGAGAACCCCTTTATTGAGTACTAGAGAAAGTTTAAAATGGTAAAGAGAGAAACCTCCTGCCTGCTACGCCAAAACACATTTAGGCATGTGACTTTTGGGTCGTCTCTGGCAAAATTTACATCCTGGTAATAGTCTTTATGTTTTGGCAAATTAAGGTTATTCATTGTATAATTAAAAGCTATGCAATTGCCCAATTCCTCACAATTTTGTGGACCTCTGATTGCTGTCACTCAACAGACACATCATCTGTTGAACCCACAGGCGCTTGGATCGTTGTGCCTGTTGCTCTGCTGTCTGCATGGACAGGCTTGAATAACATTTCTACCCTAAATTACTGTAAAAATTTACTTTGAAAAACTCCTGCCAGACTGATGAAAAAGTCACATTGTCTCCTGCTTCCAAAAGTCTCAACGTTTTATTCATCTCTACTTTACTTTAAAAGGAAAATGTAAAACAGATGTCCTATTTTTCTGGCACGCTTTACCCCAGATACTGTAGACCTATCTCCTGCATCTGCTTACAATCATTATGACACCTTTATGAACAGATTAGATAACCTAAACGTTTGCTCTCCACACTCATCCTTCTAAAGGTGGCCATACACATTAGTCTAAAGTTGATCAAAACAGACAATTTCAAATAAAAAAATGTTCGTCCGTTGAAATTTAACAACAAACGATTGTTTTAGGCGACAGTTCACAAAGGATTATTGTTTGACAAGAAGTCAACCGTGTTTAATGCGTGTTTTCGCCAATAGTCGGACGAAAGATCTTTAGTTGAAAGAACATTCCCTGAAAGCTCTTTCTCCATTACCCGGTTTTATTGAATAGTATGGACAACTGTAGCAGCCAATATGGACTAATGTGTATGGACGTGTCCTTGAAAGGAACATTCACCAGATGTTTGTTTAGCTGCTGTTCAACCATCAACCAACTTCTTTCTATTGTGTATGGCCTCATTAGAACACATTTCCCTTCCTGCAGATGCCTCCATGATCTCTAAATCGAAATCCTATTTATGATCTTTGAGATAAGGTAGAACGTTATGTGTTTGGTGTAGTTAGAATGGTATCTACTTTGTAGCTTTTCCATTTTCTGGGATGCCTTTGAGAATGGATCTCATGACTTTTTGAGATTGTATTTGTAAAACATCTCCACATGCAGCAGCTTTCCAATGTCCTCATCTAGATATAGTGTTTGTATCCCTGGTTTACATCTTGGATACCTTTTGTAGAATTGATGTGATGGTGGTTTCTGGAAATGCCAGATTTCGAAAAGCCCTCTGCTATCAAAGTTGTTCCTGATAAATATCTTTGAGTGGCCATACACAGTAGCCTAAAGTTCATAAAATTGGACAATTTCAACCAAAATGAAAGTTCGTCGGCTGAAATTTAACAACAAATCGTTTTAGCCGATAGATAACCATTATCGTTTCAAAATAAGTCAGCTGCGTTTAATATTTTTGTTCAATAGTCGTTCAAAGAAATATCTTTCTTTGCAAGTCATCACCCAGTTTCATTGAACGTGTAGAGGCTAAATTGTGTACGGTCGTGTCTGCGAAAGGAACACTCATCAGATGTTCAACCATCAATTAACTTCTATCTAATGTGCATGGCCACCTTTAGACTCATTTTGTATAGTACTAGAGTAGCATCAAAAAGAGGTCTCCTTCAAATGCCTATAAGATCTCTAGATCTAAATCCCATGTATCACCTTTGAGATGAGGTGGGAAGATATGTATTTGATATAGCTGGAATGGTAACTAATTTTTAGCTGCTCCAACTTCTGGGATGTCTTTGAGACTTGGTCCCATGACTTGTTGAGGCTATTTTTGGAAAACATCTCCACATTCGGCAGCTCCCCAATGCCATCATTTAGACATTGTGTTGGTATCTCTGGTTTACATCTTGGGTACATTGTAGAAGTGAAGTAATGGCTCAGTGGGGCGGAAATAGGAAATATGAGCTTTTGACAAGCCCTCTACTAGGTAAGTACTTCCTAAAAAATATATTACTCTGCCACTCATATATTTGTGTGCATTTAGTGTATGATATATGTGGTTTACATCTACTTGCTTAATGATCTGGTGGCAGTTATGTTGTGCAGTCTTCCTATCCACTCCAGTGTTTAATTGTGCTAACTTAATTTGCAGTTTCCACAGTAAATTACGCTTGCGAAAACAACTTTCGATTAATAGGGGGCCGCCGTTCTGCTTCCACCGAAATGTTCCTTGTCCTCAGGCATGCAAAGCATAGACCTGCTGCCTCAGGCACGAAATTGATCTATTGAACCAGAGGCATGAAACTGATTTACAAGCCCTGGTTCGTTGACAGCAATGTCATGGAAGGCAAAGGTTTACTGCAATGATTTTCACCACCTTTATTTCTTTTCGGGGAAGCAAGTTTTCCTAGACAATGATGTGCCGCTCTTATTTATCACAGAGCAAATTGGCCATGGGGTTATTGAGGATGCCTGGCATGCGGCGTTTTAAGACGATGGTCGGGTGTATATTGAAATTCACCGCTCGCGGGGGAAGAGATGGCAGCACATCTTGTTAAGTGGTTTGGTATGAACCGTAAAATCTGAACAGAAGTCAAACATCGTGTGTACATGATAAACCTTTCTTAAGATTTGAAGATGTCTTACCGACAGACCAGAGTATTTCTACTTGAAAAAGTATCTGCTCATTGATTTAGAACATGTATAGCTCTTTAAAAGGGTTATCCAATTTCTAACCCCCCCCAATGTGCCAGGCTCCTTACAGGTAATATACTTACCCCGCTCCAGGAGTGGCGCAAGTAGCGGGTAAGTATATTACATTGGAGGGGCCAGGCACATGGAGGGTGGGGGGGCTGTTTGAGATTTTGTCCTCCGCAGCGAGGAGAGAGCACACGACATGTGAGCTCTTATCTCTCTTTGTTCTAGGGATCGGTGGTGGTCTTAGCGCTCAGACCCCAAGCGATATAAACGTTTGAGGTGTCTGATAAGTTTACACCATGTAAATATCAGAAAGCCTTGATTACTATTTTATACTTTCCATCTAGATAGGTAGATAGACAACCCCGCCCCTAAAAGCTTAAGAAGTGATTCCATAATTTTTGGCAAAAAAATGTA
Source organism: Bufo gargarizans (assembly GCF_014858855.1). Classification (NCBI taxonomy): domain Eukaryota; kingdom Metazoa; phylum Chordata; class Amphibia; order Anura; family Bufonidae; genus Bufo; species Bufo gargarizans. The sequence continues at coordinate 53,214,327 of NC_058085.1, read as the reverse complement.
GCTCTACATGCATGCTGTTTTTCCTGCCAAAATGACAGGTACTTCGGTAGTACCGGGCAGAGCCCATTATAAGCCATTGGGTGCTGCTGCTTTCTGGCATGCAGCCGATTTAGCACTGCATTGTTGTTTCCATTTATAATGGATTCAGGTGTGAACATAGCCATAAACAAGTCCCTATAGAGCAGTACCCTATGTTATGCTGCTCTCTGATATAGATGAAAATATTGCAGGAATCTCGTAGGACCAATTCCCCTTACCATTAAATACTTTGAGGGGCTTTTATTTTATGAACAGATTGACAATGTCCTCTAATATGAGAGGGTGACGTGAATCTGACCATATGAAGTTATAGCTGCGTGGACAGCCGTTATCTCTTGAGGTCACTCAAGCAATCAAGGGATACCTAAATTAAAGGGGTTGTCCCAGATTTTGATATTGATGACCTATCCTCAGGATAAGTCATTAATGTCAGATCGGTGGGGGTCTGACACTTGGTACACCTCAGCTGATGAGCTGCTTGAAGAGACCTCGGTGCACAACTCTGTCCCATTCAAGTGAAGGAGTTGGAGCTGCAGTACCAAGCACAGCTATGCTTGGTAAGCTGCGAGGAGGCGATGGCACTTACAGGAGCACAGCAGGCTCCTCACAGCTGATCAGCGGGGGTTCCGGGAGTCGGAATAGGTCATCAATATCCAACACCCAGCCCCCCGCCAATCAGCTGTTTGAAGCACAGGGCTGTGCATTGCATAGTGGCTGTGCTTGGTATTGCACCTCAGGCCCATTTACTTGAATGGGTCTGAGCTGTGGCTGGACCATGTGATCAATAATATGCCATCACAGGACTTGGAAGAGTGCCTCGGCCTCTCCAAACAGCAGATTGGCCTTGATGCCTGGAGTCGGGTCCCCACTGATCTGATATTGATGACCTTTCCTGAGGATAGGTCGTCGGTAGTAAACACCCAGACAACTCCTTTAACTTGTGCTAGGACTTCACAACAGACTGTGCTCAGTGGCATCGTGACCTTGGTTTTACTGCGCTATGATTGACTATTATGACATAATATGGGTTTGTGCCTCGAAATGCGTTGCTGTATGTTTTTTTTTTTTTTTTTTTTTTTTTTTTTTTTTAGTGTCCATTTCTGCAATAGAATGGGAACTACAAGTAGTAGAAAAAGGTCAGTTGGCATGTTACATGAGTAAAGTTACCATATGCAGTGCGTGTAGTCCTATATGCAGAATCTAACTTCTGGGCCAGCAGACGCCACAACGGTTTATATATTATAGATCTTTTTCTCTGCATTGCAGCTGCTGTTGCTGCACGTGCACACGCCTTGTGTCAGGATTAAAAAAAAAAAAAAAAGAATTGTATTTGTGTGACTTGCAAGCAGTGGAGTTATTCTGACATAATTGCTTTTTATTTTTAAAGAAGAACACACGTGAAGTTGGATTGGATTCCCACCACCTCCAGTTAATAAAAGTCACTACTTGGTATTTTGTGCCCCGGCTCTGGCTATCAGTGGCCATCTTGCTCCTCTGGTTTTGGAAGGTGACTATACGCAATGCTAGGAGCTTCTTCGGCTGACAGTACACTTTCAAGGTGTTTGGTCCAAACATGGATTAAAAAAAGTAGAATCTTTCCTTTATCCTTTCTTTGCCTTTATGGTCCACATCTGGAAGACGGGACGTCTATGGGCACCTTCAGGGTGCTTCTACATGGTCCAGCCTCGCTGCTGTATCCACAAGCAGGTTACCACTAATGCTGGGCAGCACCTGTACTTGGTATCGTTCCCAATTTCAAGTACCGGTGCAGCCCAGCAATTAGCAGAAATCCGAACGCGGATTCCACGTCTGGGCCGAACCATGTACTGGCGCCCTTAGAGAATGTGTAGATCTTGAAGCATCACCTAAAGTGTACGGTGCTAAGGAATGGTCAGAACATATGCAAGTAACTAAAATAAATGTTCTTTAGGAATCCTAAAGGCCTCCTGATGGAATGACACCAATGGAAAGCTCAGTTAAAAGGCTCATTCACATGGCTGTAACTTAGGTCTGCATCCGATCAGCGTTTTTGTCGTTCTGGATGCAGACCCATTCATCTTCCACGGCCCTGCAAATTAATTTTTTTGTCTGTATAGGACTTTTCTCTAGGCAGCGGCAAAAAGGTGGCATGCTCACAGCATGGATCTGTGTTTTTCAGATCCGTGATATGCGGCCCACATGCGGTGTGCATGAACCCTTAACCTTTCTACGTATGTGAAAAGATCAAAATAGGCAGTGGTCCATGTTCTTTGGTCCTCTGGATACATGTATGGCTCGCCACAAGAGTCCTGAGTTATGAATATGGCTCTCTTATAGAATGTGTAGATCTGGAAGAGTCACTCTCTTCATATGTTACTAAAACTGGTCAGAACATTAGTAAACCTATACAGTTCTTCATGGGGTTCGTATGACTTGCCAAAAATAAAGTTTGTATATGAATACGTTAGCCTAATACGTAGGTGGACATCCTTCCTGGTAATGGATTTATTTGACTTGAAACTCTTAAGCTTAATATCAGAATTCCTAAGAAATATCTTGGTTCTGTTTTGAGAAGTAGCCATCACCTTCTTGTTTGCCTCACCATCTGTGATGGTTTATATTTTTGAAGCAGACATCACATCATGGCCTAGTAGTAGACTGTGACCTTCTGATAGACCTTGATGTTGACCCTCAAGACTGTTCTCCTGCTGCTTTAGCTTTCCTGGGATGATCCTTTTTCAGTAGACTTAGTGTCCAGCAAATAGATTTGTGAAAACTTTCTATTGGTATCTTTCTGTGTGCCATCTGTACCAAACCCTGGCCGTCTTGTAGATCACCTAGCAGGCTGTACTAAATTAGATCCAAAAATGTTTCATTACCTCCATGATCCAGAGATATTTAACCAGCCTTAATTTACTATTTCCATTTTGTCTTTCTTAATCAGATGGTCTATACATGATAAGATATGGACCTTCACTGTGGAGGAGCATGGTTATAACAGCCCATGACCTAGCAGGTGGGCCTGCAAGAGCTCCATGACTTGGTATAAAACGTGCACCTCTAAGTGCCTGCTCAGTTTGAGTGGATATCGATTTCTACTGCTAAGAATTAGATTTTGCAGCTAATGAGGATGAGCGAAATGACTGCATAGTGCGGGCTGCTCTGTCAGGTTGCTAAAGATGTAATTAGTGTGCTCTACATTGAGTATGTTGGAGATCCGTGACTGATGGAACAGAGCTGATGTGTTCTTCTTTGAGAATATACGGGATCTGTTCACATTTACAGAGTGAAATCTGAAACACGTTCCTGATATTAGTGTGCAGAACTATTACTGCTTATTTAGGGCACCCATAAACCTGCAGAGCCTTTACCTGCAGTACCTAATACATGATCGCCTAAGAATAAAAACCCCATGGAGATGGGGGTGTAAGTTTACAGAACAGGGAGAGGCTGAAAGAGACAAGTAATGGATTTGACCATCCTATGGGTTCCTGCTCATGAGGCCATGAACACCTTTTTTGTGTGTTTCAAAGATACTGTTTCTCATAAGTTTTCTTTTATTAAAGGGGTTGTATTATCAGAATACCATCTGTCCATATTCTATATTTGGTTAAATGTACATCATAAATGGGTGTCCACTGGTTAGGTGACCCCCAAAATAAGCTAAAAAGAGGGGCAGCTATGGCGACCCCAATGTTTCCATGTGTTTATATGTTCTGCTAGATATAACATTGATAGAGGCTTCTGTTTTAAAGGAGTTTTCAAAGATTCTGATGTTGATGACCTATCCTTTGATCAGCGGGGTCAGATACCCAGCTGTTTTGAGGAGGTTGTGGCTCTCCACTGAGCGATGCACCCTCCTCACAGCTTACCAAGCACTGCGCCGTTCATTGGATAGTGGTCATGCTTGGTATTGCAGCTCAGTCCCATTCACTTAAATGGGACTGAGCTGCGCCTAGGCCATGTGACAGGTGAACCTGACGTCACTGGCCCTTAGACAATATCAGATTTCCTTTTGTCGGACCCTTGCCGATCTGAGGGATAGGTCATCAATATCCAAGTGGATTTCCCCCCCCCCCCCCACAAATCTTGCAGTGTGTTTCTTTTATGGGGTCATCCTCATCTGATCAGTGGGGGTCCGACACCCAGGCCCTCCCGATCAGCTGTTTTACCGTGGCCTTCTGACTGCTTACTCTAGGCCAGTGAAGCCATCACCATCTGTCATGTGGCCTGGGCGCAGTTCAGACCCCTTCAAGTGATTGGGGATTTTGCTCTGCTTTACATTGAAAGGGGGTAAAGTGAGCATGGCAGAATTTGACATTGTGTAGTTAAGTTTCTGTGCGGAAAATCTACATGACTGGTACGGTGATATGCTGCGGATTTTCCATGAGCAAGTCTGTACTGAAAATTCATATCATTGGCGCTGTGCAATTTATTTGGGGACGTCCAGATGGTTTCCACAGCAATTCCCAACAAAGTTTGTGGATTTCCTTAGAAGCAAAAAAATAAACATCCTTCAAAACCATATTTTTTTTTCTTTGCTGTAGATCTACAGGTAGTCCCTCTGTTTTGCTTGTAGATTGTATTGTGGATTTTGACCTTCTCTTGAAGTCAGTGGAAAAATCCTTTTGGCGCCATTATCTGCTGCGAAAACCTGTGCAAATCCACTGGTAATATCTGCCGCAATGCCTTCCCTGGCTCTGATGAAATTCAGTACAGCTTATTCATATGGATTCCATCTCTCCGTCAGAAATTCCTAGTCTGGAAATATCCCACGGTCAGTATGATTTATACCCGCATGCCGCAGCAATGTCCCCATCTTCCAAGTAAATCCTCCCTTACTGGTGTTTTTGTAATGCAGCAATGTCCCCATCTTCCAAGTAAATCCTCCCTTACTGGTGTTTTTGTAATGAGCCCGCTGTTTGTTAGTGCTGCTCGGACTTCATATCTGCTGTGCGCTCCACTTTTCTTGCTTTTCCTATAAATTATACATTTGTGATGGCTTCGGCATTGCTGCAAGTGTTTTCCTCCTCCTGCTTAGAATCCTAATGAAGACCCGGGGGAGGTTGGTAGCGGGTGACTGTGTGACTTTTATTGACATGGTTTAAACTTTTCTGATATATGTCTGTACATAGACTACATAGACAGCTTCCTGTCTGAGGGTCCTTATACACAGGACGCACGACAATGTGGACTGTCAGCGCTCTTTTAAGGACCTTCACACAGGCAAATAATTGGATGAAGGAACAGCCACGTGAATGATCGGACCTTAGTTTATATTATTGTCAGCAGCACATCCCCTGCTTCCATGGTGCAGTCTACTGCTGACATATTAGATCCCATCAGCCGACCTGTACTGTCATACAGTAGATCATAATATTGCAGATGTAAAGGGTATGTACTTGTAATTGAGTTTTACTTCTATTCATACTTGTGTCTCCATGGTGACAGACTACTAACAACCCCTGTGCGTAGTCAGGTCTCGCGTTTATGTTTTGCTTTATATAAAGTAGAGGCAGTAGTAGTTGAATTTCACTTAAAGGGCTTGTCATTAAGACATCACCTTTTTATATGTCCTTATCTACACCTTCATATGACCCCTCTGTATAAGCCAGGGTAGAGAGCCGCTGCAAACAGCCGGTGTCAATGCAGCATAAATGGCGGATTTGTCTAATGTTGGTGGTGGGGGGCACATCACTGAGAAGTCAGAAGTGAAGTAGCCATTCGCGTTACTGGGAAGGATGAGGGTTGATCTGTCCTGGAGCTGTAATGATATATGCATTTCAGAGAAAACGGACTAAGCCGTTTTAAAGTCTTATATGAAAAAATGGTGCTGATGAGCCTGACACGGAAGAAACGGTGCGCAGTAAGGGCCCGTTCACACACAGGAATTTTGGTGCAAACACTGTGTGAAAATTCCGGCAGCTGCTGTTCAATGTCTTCTTCCCATTGTTTTCAATGAGAGGCAGCACTGCAGTTTAAAGCCTATGTACATCTTTGGGGATCATTTTATTTAATTATTGCACTCTACTCATTTTGAGCTAAAGATAAATTCTTTTAATTGGTCTTTATTAAAATATGGAGTCCTTTTTTCTGTACAGGGTTGAGATGCTCTTGCAAAAGCCTGTGGAATTTCTGTCCTTTCCGTCATCTGGGGAGCAGACTGACTCTTTATCTCTACTCTCTGAACTCCTAAACACTCATTGCTAAGTTCTTACCTTTACTGAATGTGGCTTAAATAAGCATTTATGACCTCTCGGTAGTTTAGAGATACGGGTTATTAGATGACCAGCACAAAGGGAAAGTGAAAGTACCAATCACACGGCTAGAAAAAGTTAACCCTTTGTGACAGAGCGGTTCAATATTTTTAATAAAGGCCAATTAAAAAAATGATTTTTAGACAAAAAATAAGTAACATGCTATCATTAGAAAATTGCCTCTGAAGATGTACATAGCCTTAAAAGCCACAACCACAATTTGATGGATGGACTGACAGAATCTTGGTCATTGTATACAAATTTGTTTTTTTATTAATAGTGTTATTAATAACCAATAAAAATTATTCTGATTTAAAAAAAAAAAAAAAAAAGTCACAACCACACCAATAAGGGACATGTTATGGTGTCTTGTCATGGTTGCTAAGAGTTGCCGCTTGGAGCCATAGCTGGTGCCTGCTTACGATTTGGCGCTATTCAATGGCACTAAGCCGCTACAGCAGGGATGCCCAACCTCTGCAGCTGTTGCAAAACTACAACTTCCAGCATGCCTGGACAGCCTACAACTATCAGGTCATGCTGGGAGTTTTAGTTTTGCAACAGCTGGAGGGCCACAAGTCGGGCATCCCTGCGCTAGTGGGTCCACCTCATCTAAAGTGAACAACCGTGGCAGAAAGCACAGTATGAACTTACTGTGAGACTCCCACCCCTGACCTGTCAGGATCAACCCTAATAAACCTGGCATAGTATAAAAAAAAATCATTTTATTCTTTATGCAAATGAGGGCTAGGGTCCATCCTTCGGTGCTCTTTAAGGATTAAAGGCTTTTTTTGTTTGGAAATGGCACAGCAGACTTTTATAAGACGGGTATCATTTTAATGAGCAGGATCAAACCCATCATGCAATATGCCTAGTTTAATAGGGTTTGACCTTCTGACAGGTGCTCGTTAAAGAACCTTTATTACCCTTTTAACTTTTTTGTGTGGCAGGGAAGTGACAATTTTTAAGGGTGTCCCTTAAATAGTGAAGCTCTACCGTTGGCTTGACTGTTCTCTTGGTGAAGTCTATTGTCCTTCTATCCTAGTAGCTGTTCAGTTGATCCTAATGTTCGTTAACTTTTTTTTTTCAATGGTTTTGTTTACTTGTTTTACCCACATAACATTCTATAGAATATTGTTTTTTTCTTTAAAATTACATTTATGGTCACATACGTACATTCTGCTCCTCGGTGGTAGACAGACATGACTTGGTAGGTTTCCTTCACATTGTGTATGTGGCCTCACGCTGTCCTGTTGGTCTGACTGAAATTCGCTGTGGTATGCTGATCATTCCGAGAGGCTGACCACACTCTTTGTGATGATATAAAACCGTGTCTGCTCTTCAGATACGCTCATAACTTTCACTGTTCTTCCATAATTTAGTTAAGGTATTGTTTCTGGCGTCTCTACTAGACAGTGCCATGCACTCACCGCTTATTGTGTAGAACATGTGTCTCTCACGTTTTCCCATCAGCCTCATAGCATGACCTATTACTTCAGTCTCACTTTCTTCTCTCAGAACCATTTCTGTAACCCCTTGTTTAGGCTGGCGACTTCTTAAATTGGCTGGGGTATGAAGCTTTAAAGGATTTCAGGTTTTTAGAGTTGAGAAAAGAGGTCAAAAAAAGTATTAAACTAAAAGAAAACGTAAAAAAAAAGTATGAGGCGCCTCTGTAAAAACTTCTTAGTTTTTTTGTACAACGTTTTTGCATTTGAATCAAAAGCTAAATGACTTGATTAGGTATTGAGATTGTTAAAAGGTAACTGTCATTTTTTCAATTTTAGCATATGTTACTTCTCCAGCAGCATTATGCATAAAACAATCTTTTGTTTCTTCACATACCACTGTTTTCCTCGAGCTTTTCCCTTAATTACAGCTGTTTTAACCTCTACAATATGGGGACCTTCTGATCAGGATTATCCCCATGCATTCTGAATGGAGAGAAATCCGTTCAGGATGCATCAGGATGTCTTCAGTTCAGGACCGGAACATGCACATGCTGCGCTTTTTGCTCCGGCCAAAAACCCCGAACACTTGCCGCAAGGCCGGATCCGGAATTAATGCCCATTGAAAGGCATTAATCCGGATCCGGCCTTAAGCTAAACGTTTCGGTGCATTACCGCATCCGACGTTTTAACTTTTTCTGAATGGTTACCATGGCTGCCAGGACGCTAAAGTCCTGTTTGCCATGGTAAAGTGTAATGGGGAGCGGGGGAGCAGTATACTTACCGTCTGTGCGGGTCCAGGGGCGCTTCAGAGTGACGTCAGGGCGCCCCACGCGCATGGATGACGTGATTCTGGAGTGCCCCGGGAGCCGCACGGGCTGTAAGTATACTGCTCCCCACTACTACTATGGCAACCAGGACTGTAATAGCGTCCTGGCTACCATAGTAACACTGAACGCATTTTGAAGACTGATCCGTCTTCAAATGCTTTCAGTTCACTCACGATTTTCCGGATCCGGCGTGTAATTCCGGCAAATGGAGTACACGACGGATCCGGACAACGCAAGTGTGAAAGAGTCCTTACTCGGGTATACATGCTTAGCTTTAATAAACTAGCAAATAAAAAAAAATATGGCAGTTATCTTTTAAAGGGGTTCTCCGGTGTCTAATAGTGATGACCTCTCCTATAGGTCATCAATATCATATCGGCAGGGGTCCGACACCCAGCCCCCCCTGTTTGAAGCACAGGCTGTCCCTTGCATAGTGGCTGTGCTTGGTATTGCATCTCCGGCTCATTCACTTAAATGGGACTGAACTGTGCCTGTGCCATGTAACAGATAATGTGGCTTCATAGGCCTTGGAAGAGTGCAGCGGCCTCGTCAAACAGTAGATTGGTGGCTGTGCCTGCAGTCGAACCCCCACTGATCAGATATCGGTGACCTGTCCTATAGGCCATCAATATTCAACACCTAAGAAACCCTTTTAAGGTGGCCATTAATAAGAAAATTTGGCCACTTAGCTTTGGGACAAAAACATTCTGCGCTATGCAGTGGCGTATATACCATGGAGGCAGACCATGCAACTGTCGTGGGGTCCGATTTGGGCTGGGGGAAAAGGTTTTATTATACTCACAAGAGCAGATTAAAATCAGACACATCAAATGTTGAAAAAAAAGTTGCCGTAGTTCGCCCGACCTAGGTTTCGTCTCTCCATCATGGGAGGATAAGCAGTTTGGGACCTTTACTCCTAAGGCTACTTTCACACTTGCGGCAGGACGGATCTGACAGGCTGTTCACCATGTCGGATCTGTCCTGCTGCTATTTCACCGGACCGCCGCTCCATTCCCATTGACTATAATGGGGATGGGGGCGGAGCTCCAGCACAGCGCGGCGGTGCACGGCGAAAGCTTCCAGACTAAAAAGTCCTGCATGTCCGACTTTTTAGTCCAGCGGCTTTAGCCGTGCACCGTCGCACTGCGCTGGAGCTCCGCCCCCGTCCCCATTATAGTCAATGGGGACGGAGGGACGGTCCGGCGGCATGGCGAAATAGCGACAGGACGGATCTGACATGGTGAACAGCCTGTCGGATCCGTCCTGCCACAAGTGTGAAAGTACCCTCAGCCTATTTGTGGATGCAAAGAGAGCAGCACGGTCCGTATCTCTTGCAATTTGTATTGCCCATATCTTATCAATATTCTATAAACGACCCAACTTGGATTACCCTTTTAAGTTAACAATCCAAGACGAGGAGTCCAATCAACACAACTGGTAGATGAGGAATCTCCTGGTCTGGAACAATTTTTTCTCGGTCCAGCAGGGCTAATTTCTTCCCTTTTCTGGTGGAACTTAAGTTCTCTAACCAAGATGATGGTTTCCAATATGGTGGGAATCCTGTTTGTGCAATATTGAGGGTCTCTGATCTCATATGGTAGGCCTGGAAGCCCTCACAAGGCTCCTGGCTGTCATAGCAGCCAAACCACTCTAGCAATCTTGTCACAGAGAAACGATTAGTTATTGGGAGTGGCCCACTCCTGGTAAATGACCACTCAGATGCCATGGTTGCAGTCCACCACAGCATCTGAGGGGGTTAAATGTCTGCGATTGGAGTCATCTCTGATCCTGGACACCGCTATATAACAGAGCAGTCACCGCAGCTATGGCACCTGCTCAGCTCCTGAGTGGGCCCCATGCATAAAGACCTGACGTCTGCCATACATGTATGGTGGATGTCACTAATAGGTTAAAGCAGTGTGCTGCTATATGTTGTTTGTATTGGCCAAATATATGGCATGAATGACCAACTTTGTTACCCCAGCTGGAAAGAGCTTAGAGATTCTAAGTCGTCTTCTGCTCACAGTGGCATCAATGTACCTTCTTTAAGTTTGTCTCTTCTTATATTAGGAAATCATTCCGATCAACAAATGTCCTGTAGACTGATCACTATTGGTCTTCAGATCATATCTAATACGAAAGGTTGTACCATCCATACATATGGCTTCAAAGTTAAAGCCGACCATACACATTAGATAAGTCGAACGAGATGGCAAGTTTGGGCTATTTTGCGTGAAAATATTAGCATGGATGGAGGTAGATTTTTGACTGCCAATAACGTGATTGGCCAAGTTGTAAAATTTTGTCTGATGGCCTAACCAAACTACAGGTGTATGGTATGATTGGCTGGTCATTTGCCTTTTTACTCAAGGATCAGGGAGTCAGTCACTTGAAGTGTTACTGCTAGGGTCGCTTGTATGACTGATTCCAATGATGAATGATTCATTTTTGAAATTCTTTAGTCTTTTCCTCCATAAGTCAGTGCTTCTGTGTGTCATCCAATGTAAGGCCTCTCATATCCACATTAGCTATTGGGCTCCCACTATATGGACAGTAGGAACCAGTCCCCATGTTCAAAGCTGTGACTCAATTTTTCTTGTGTTTTATTTTAGATGAAGACGGTTAGTGTGGCCCTCGTGTTGTGTCTTAATGTTGGAGTTGACCCACCGGATGTGGTGAAAACCACCCCATGTGCTCGACTAGAGTGTTGGATTGGTGAGTACCTGTTAGTCATTGGTAAAGTATGCTATGTGATCATGTTCCAGGATATTCCTGTTTCAGCAAATAAGGCACCATTCACAAGACAATGTTTGTTTTGCGGTTCGCAAACAATGCGATCCGTGTGCCGTCAGCATTTTTTTGAGAACCCATTGACTTCAATGAGTCTGTGGTCCTATATTTTTCCGCAAAATACGGACCACAGACCCATTGAAGTCAATGGGTCCTCAAAAAATACGGATGCATCACGGACAGTATCTTTTATTTTTGCGGATCCGCAATTTGTAGACCACAAAATACATACGGTCGTGTGCATGAGACCTAAACGTTATTGAATATGTAATGAGAAGTTATACAATTTTCCAGTGTACTTTCTGTGTCAATTTCTCATGCTTATCGGGCTCTCTGCTTGCCATCTTTGAATATGAACCTTCAGTGTTTACTTTCAGGGCTAAATTAGTACATGACTGAAGGTCAAGAAGCACAGGGAGACATGGCAGTACTCGAGCTACGTATTTCTCCATGTCGCGGCTACATTTGTATACCTCTTACCAAGGCCTCCTCTAAAATCCCAGCATACAGGGAAAAAACAACTTTTGATGACAGAAAATACAAAATTTCAACACTGTTGTTGCATTCTGCTTAGAAAAACCTGCTGTAGGCTGTCTGGGAGTTGTAGTTACCCCTGGTCTTGATTTAAAGGCGTACGTCTCCATGGTAACAGACTACAAACGTATCCTGTGTAGTCTGACCCTGAAGCCATTCTCTTTCATCTGTCCTCTACTTCTTCCTAGGATACATTCAGTAGGAGACAGAAGAGAGTATGCCTGTAGAATCAGACTACCCAGAGTTTGTTTGTAGTCTGTTACCATAGAAACGTATAGGAGCTGTAGACACAAAATGAGAGGGAATTTTATGTCAAGGCTGTTTGCAAAGTTGCTTTATATTTTCATCTGAAGTCCTTTGGAGGAAGAAACAAAAAGGTACTTTTAATATGATGGAAGACTCTATGGCAGCCTCCTGTGTGCAGGATTTAGCTTCCGATCCCGATACATGAAGATCACAGGTCTCTGTTTTTTTACAATCATTTCTGCTGCCTGTTAAAGGTTAGTCCTTAATGAGCCAAATACATTATTTCTCTAAATTGTGTATTCTGCGACGCGGACTGATTTATCAAACAGGACATCCGGCAGACGCTGACAAATTAGCTGCATCTGATAATGCAGAATGCGGGGCTGTTTATCCCTACGGTGATTTTCTCTTTACATAGATCAGTGTCACCGCCTCTGTTTTCTACGTTATTTATCTTGCTTTAACCAGGAACTAAAAAAATGTGTAAAGAACAGCTGAATCCTTGACAGATGTAATAAGATCCCGCTGCAATAAAACAGTAAGTACTTGAATTCTGCAAACTGCCAAGCGCAACGTGTTCCTGCCATACACAAAGCGTTAGCAGCATAATTGTGCCCAAGTGACATGCTCATAAATTATTGATGCAGAGGGGAAAGCAGAGCTGTCCCTTTAAGAACACAACCTATTGCTGGCACATAGTGTTTTTTTTTTTTTTTTCTTTTTTAGGCTCCATTCACATGTCCGCAAATAAGTCTGCATCCCTTTCGCGGAAGGAATGGATGCGGAGAGCACACGATCTTCCGGTCCGCCGCTCCGGGAAAAAATAGAACATGTCCTATTCTTGTTCGCAATTGTGGACAAGAATAGGCATTTCTATGGGGGTGCCGGCCGGGTATATTGCGTGTGAATGGACCCTTATACCGCGGTCCTATGCACATCACATTTTGCCCATCCGTTTTTAACGTTTACAAGAAACGTATATGTTAGGGCTCATGCCCACGAACGTAAGGGCTCCGTGCCCGTGCTGCGGACTGCAATGCACGGGCACAGACAGTGAGGCAGCTGCATGCGGATCGCGGACCCATTCACTAGTGCAGTGTTTCCCAACCAGTGTGCCTCCAGCTGTTGCAAAACTACAACTCCCAGCATGCCTGGACAGCCTTTGGTTGTGCAGGCATGCTGGGAGTTGTAGTTTTGCAACAGCTGGAGGCACACTGGTTGGGAAACACTGCACTAGTGCATGCGCTACTTTTTTGCGGTGCTGGGCAGGGTCAGAAACGCCACGGAAGCATTCCGTAGTGCGTCTGTGGGGTTCCGTTCCGTGCCTCCGTTCTGCATTTCCGTGATCGCGGACCCATTTAAGTGAATGGGTCCGTGATGTGGAATGCACACGGCCGGTGCCTATATATATATATATATATATATATATATATATATATATATATATATATATATATATATATATATATATATATATATATATGTATATATATATATATATATGTATATATATATATATGTGTATATATATATATATATATATATATATATATATATATATATATATATATATAAACGTGGTGTGCTGCGTTTTTTTTTTTTTTCTTCTAAAGCATACGTCAAAAGGAAGCATCAAATGTCATGACTGCTGGATACTGGCTCAAAACTGTATGTAATGGGAGGGACTCTACCCTTTGCTCACTGCTGCCCCCTGCTGGGTAATGAGGAAAGTGTCAACAACCCTGAGCACATTTCTGGATTAGAGAAGTGGTTGTCAGCGCAGTCAGTCCTTTCTTCTGGTTAGGGCACATTCACACGAACCTGGTTTGGTTCCGCATCCGAGCTGCATTTTTTTGCGGCTCGGATTCGGACCCGTTCATTACAATGGGGCCACACAATGGAGTGCTGTCCGCATCTGTTGCTCCATTTCGTGTCCCCACAAAAATTATAGAATGTCCTATTTTTGTCCGTTTTGCGGACAAGAATAGACATTTCTATAATGGGCCGCACGTTCCGCTCCGCAAATTGAGAAAAGCACACCGGTGGCATCCGTGTTTTGCGCATCCGCAATTTGAGGACCGCAAAACACTGCACATTACTGTACATGAGCCCTAATGCTCTAAGTTTAGTAGATATCTCCAGGACAGGTCAGATTTTGACCATCTGATTTCCTACCCCCCTTCCTCCTTCACGTACTTCAATACCCTAGAGAAGTGGTGTGACTCTCCAGGTATTGTTAAACTGCAATTTCCAGCCTGTGACTCTTAAGACATCCTGGGAGTTGTAGTTTTGCAGCAGCTTACTGTCAGGATCAGATTGGTAGATTCAAGTGCATCTGTCAGCAGATTTGTACCTATGACACTGACCTGCTACATGTGCACTTGGCAGCTGAAGGTGTCTGTGTTGGTCCCATGTTCATATGTGCCTGCATTGCTGAGAAAAATGTTTTAATATATGCAAATGAGCCTTTAGGAGCAACAGGGGTGTTTCCGTTACACCTAGAGGCTCTGCTCTCTCTGCAACTACCACGCCCTCTCCACTTTGACAGGGCCAGGTATGATGACGCTACTGGTCCTGTGAGTCAAATTGCAGAGGGTTTGGCAGTTGCAGAGAGAGCAGAGCCTCTAGGTGCAACGGAAACGACCCCGTTGCTCCTAGAGGCTCATTTGCATATATTAAAAATAGTTTTTCTCAGCAATGCGGGCATTTGAATGGGTCTGCAATCCAGAAGGTATGTAGCGGAATGCACTACGGAGTGCATCCGTGGCATTTCGGTCCGTGTCTCTGCACCACGAAAAAAAGAACATGCTCTATTTTTTTGCAGTGCAGATGGATTGCAGATCCGTTCAAGTTGAATGGGTCTACATTCGTCAGCGCAGGCCACACTGAGAGTGCCCCTGCATTGGAGACCACGTTTTTGTTCGTTTGCATGAGCCCTTAGAAAGATATGGCTGCTTTCTTGCACTACCCCACCCCTGTCCTCAGGTTGTGTCTGGTATTGCAGCTCAGCTATATTGCAATGAATGGAACTGAGCTGCAGTACCACACACAACCTGTAGCGCCGATTTGGAAAGAAAGCAGCCATATTTTTCTAATCTTGTACTACCCCTTTAACACACATTCTCCCTTTTCTATATATGGCTATACCTCTTTGTCAGTGATTACAATCCACTGCATATTATAAGGCACAGCAGAGTCAACAGATACCTTTGTGACAGAAGCGTCGTGACTGGTTGCAGCCATCGCTGGGGATGTCGCTCTCCACAGTATCCTGTAGCACGATGGTTCTCCCCCCATCACCAGCCTTCTCAATTAGCATTGTAGGAGTATGTGCAACATGTTGTCTAAATCTGTTATCCTGACACATGGGACCGCTGAGATCCAGATGGGTATTCTAGGTAACGATTTCCATTTTTATACCGTCACCCACTCTCGGAATGACAGGTGTCTCTCCCCGCTTTATATTTTACGGTCAGGCATTATGCACTAGCAGGGAATAAAATAAAATCCATTTTAGCAGTGAGATTTGCTTGCAGGCAAGTGGGAGAGAGGTTTATTTTATTTTTTTCGGATGGGGGTGGGGGGCTAGTCTTCGAGGTCTCTCCAGTCGACTGAAGCCGTACGCTGCCGTGCAGCGCTCACATTGTACATAATGGACTTCATGCGGGCAGGTTAAAGGGATTTCAGTTTCAAAGAACAACTTCTGTAGCCCTGCTGAAAATCAGGCCTGTAAATCCATCTCCCGAGGAGAAGAACATGCCTGTCACGCCGCATTCTGCTTTTCTTGTTATTTTCACGCAGGGCGAGTGTTTTCTTGAGAAGGAGAGCCCAAAGATAAAAATAAATGACTTATTAAGACGTATTAATGGAACGGTTCTTTCTTATTTCTGAATCTGTTTCTTCGTCCTGCTGGGAGCGTGCCATATAGCCCGTGATACTAAGGTAGGTTCACACGATGGATTGAGGTCCCTTTTTTTTTTTTTTTCTCCTGTAGCAAGTCAAGTGGGGGTTTGGAAAAGCCATAGTCTTCCCGAATCTACCACCGGACCTGGAAGTCCTACTTTAGTTGGTGCGAGCGTCACAAGCTGTCTCCCATTCGTTTCTCGTTACAGCGACTCTTGTCTTTCCTGCAGTTGGGCATGGACTTAGGGCTGGCTCTCAGCTCCCTCAGAGGGCAAGTTTTCGCTCTTTCCATTCTTTTTCACCCGAACTTGGCTTTGCTTTCTGCAGTTCGGACCTTTTATGCAGGGGGTTGCGCAAGCTACTCCCCCTTTTCTGTCCTCCGTTGAATCCTTGGCATCTTAAGCTAGTGCTCAGCGCTCTCCAGTCTTCACCATTTGAGCCTTTGCTGCAGGTGTCGCTTCGTTTCCTGTCCTACAAGGTGGCCATTTTGGTGGCAATCACGTCCACCCGTAGGGTGTTGGAACTCGCGGCTCTTTCCTGTCGGTCGCCTTTCCTGATCCTCCATCAGAACAAAGTAGTCCTTCACCCTGTTCAGTCCTTCCTTCCGAAGGTTGTGTCGGCATTCCATCTCAATGAAGAGATTATTCTCCCTTCATTTTGTTCAGGCCCGTCTCATCCTCGGGAGCAGTCTCTACATACCCTGGATTTAGTTTGAGCCGTTTGCATCTATCTGTCCCAGACGTCATCTTTCCAACGGGCGGATTCCCTGTTCATCTTTTTAGAAGGGCTGAGACGAGGTTCCCGATGGATTAATTTGGCCATTGTGGAAGTGTACCGAGTCAGTGACCGGGCCCCACCCTTCTGGATTACTGCTCATTCTGCTCGAGCAGTGGGGGCCTCTTTGGCAGTGCATCATGGGGCTTCTTTGTGTCTTTGCACACCTTTTCCAAATTTTACATAGTACACACCTTTGTGTCTTCTTGCGCTTCTCTGGGGCGTAAAGTTTTTTAGACGGCGGTTCTCTGATTGACCGGAGGGTTCTTGTTTATGCCCACCCTTGGGACTGCTCTGTAACGTCCCATGGTCAAGCCTGTCCCCCCAATGATACAAATAAGGAAACCTAGATTTTTGTACTTACCGTAAAATCTGTTTCTCTTCCGTTCATTAGGGGACATGGCTGCCACCCTTTCTCTCGTTTATGGGCCTTGTCTGGCTTGCGTGGTTTTGGGTTTGTACATAGTTTGGTTTTCCTGTTTTTGGGCTGCTTCTCCTACTGGTTTTGCACTAACTGATTTAGCTTAGTCCCTGTAGGAAGAGTATAGCTGGAGGGAGGAGCTCACACCTTTGTGCTTAGTGTCGCCTCCTAGCTGCAACAGCTATACGCTAAGATCAAGCCTGTGTCCCCCAATGAACGGAAGAGAAACAGATTTTACGGTAAGTAAGTACAAAAATCTAGTTTTTCTCAGCTATGCGGGCGCATATGAACATGGGACTAACACCTTCAGCTGCCAAGTGCACATGTAACAGGTCAGCCAGTGTCATAGGTACAAATCTGCTGACAGATGCCCATTAAATAGCTGTTCCCTAAAATATTGCAATTCCTGGACAGGCAGCTGTCTCACCAAGGCAACATGCTGTGGAAGCATCTTTGATTCATGCCAGCGATGGGGTCTCAAGCGTCTTATCTGGTCATGCATATTGGATACCTATTGAGTAAACATACCTTTTGGCCAGAATCCATTTACCCCATAATGTTCATCCTTTGATGAGGGAATCCAACATGGCCAATCCTTTTTTTTTTTTCATGCAATATCAGCCTCCCCATAAATATTCTGCAAATCCCAATTAAATTAACTGGTTTTGACAACCTAAAGGGACATTCACATATTAAAGAGGACCTGTCGCGTCTCTTGACGTTCCTATTTTAGTAAGTAATTGCATTCCCTATGTAATAATTCTGGGCATATATTCTTATGATTGTGGCGTTCCTCTGTTATTCCTTTTAGAAGTTTACGAATGGATTGCCAGCAGTCTGCACTAAAGGACTAGCTGGGTGTTACCAGTTGGTGGGTGTTCCTGCACAGTTTGCCACTTACAGCACTGATTGGACCGTAGACTGTGTAGGGACACACCCTGGTATCACCCAGTTGGCCTATTATTGCAGTCTGCTGGCAGTTTATTCATAAAGCTCTAGAAGAAATAACAGAATCATAAGAATTGATGCTCCAAAATGTTTGCATGGGGAATGCAAGTAGTTACTAAAACAGTCATGTTAGGAGAGGTGACAGGCCCTCGTTGGTCTTTTGAGGCATATCCATGGATCCTCTCCTATCAGGATAACAGGATTCTAGGGACTCTTTTTGGAGATACCTGGCCTCCACAATGGGAATACAGTCTCTGTGAAAGTTACATAAAGACCTGAGAAAGTAGCAAATACCTCTCAGTTTAATTCTTTGGAGATGGCCATGAATAAACCTATTGGTGAGGGTCCCAGACATTTAAAATGGAAATGCCTTTTTAAGACCAAGGACTTCCAACCTTTGTCTTAGTCAATCACTTTACAAGCAATCCTTGGTATTCCTCTGACGTGGAAAGCATCGGCCTGCTGTTCCCTTGGAATCCCTCCTTAGATGTTCTTCATGGACGTCGCCTATGCTGATTCCTTCCTTCCCGCCGCCAGCTGTCCAAGTAGAGGCACCAAGCAGTTAACACCACGTTCACCTATCCATCAGCGGCCGTCTGCACACGTCTGAATTAAGTCTGTAATCCTCCTCTCATGAGGAGTCAACGGGCCGTGCAGATCTGGGATCGCTCTCTGTGAATTGTAATGAAGCTGCGCTCATTAGGACCTTCTTATTAATGGTTTGTCACAAAGTTCAGACTAATGCTTTCCAGGAAGTGGTGGGTTCTTAATAACCTTGTAGCCATTTTAATGAGTTGCTTTTTGCTGCTGATGCTCGCCCCCATAAGACGAAGGAGGAATTCAGATGAGGTTTCATGTATGTATGGTGTTTGGTACTCTTTGGCCTACATACGCTGCAGCAAATGTTCTTGAACTTCTAACCAGGGATGCAGGTTGAGGATATCATAGACCCCCTAGGTGGATCGTTTCTTGAAGAATTCCTCGAAGGATTGCGTCTAGCTCTCAAGAGGACATCTATCATTGGCAATAGGCGAGGATGTATTTTCTCCAGGTCTAGACTACATAAGGCCCTCAGTGATGAACTTGCAATTTACATTTTCTGTCATGTCATGGGTGTAACTAGTAGTGAAATGGTTACAAATAAAGGACCCTTTTAACCAGGCACCTACCTCCTTATGTAGCTGAAAATTTTGCCCTTATGCTATTGGGGAGACAGATTGATGAACCATTCTAATATTTTTTTTTTCCTTTCTTGTTCACATATTTTGTCAAAAAGCGCAAAGCCTCATTCATGGATTGATATACCCCTCCCCCTCCTCTTTTATACTCCAAGGCTGAAATCTTATTTTCTTTGGGGGCTTCATCACGAATGACATCTGTAGTAGCAGTTAATACGTTCCGCAGTATTAAATTAATGAACCCACTCGCCAAGTATGAAGGGTGCCTACTTTGAACCGTTGGAAATTTATTCATGGAAGCGTAGGCAACCCATAAAGGGTATCCGTTGTTCTGCAGCACCTTGCAAGACATTTACGGCTCTTACCCTTGATGTTTATAGCCCAGAGAACGCTCGTGTAAGGAAGTAAAAACCTTTTCCCCATTGTGATTTAGATGATTAAATGCCTAATTCGTTTCCCAGGATTCAGTTGGCCGGGGGAGCGCACATTCGGAAGGAGAATTAAGTCGTCTGTAATGGCTGTGATTTCCAGCTCATTAAACCAAGAAACCATTGCTTGACTCTTAAATTGAGAAACAAGACAGAAGCGTGATACGTGGTAAATTCCAAGTGACACAAAATACTTCACAATTTCCTGGCCTCTCAGCTTCAATTTGATCAGTTGTTTCAGGACTATCCAGAAACCTTGGACCATTGAGCTTCTTAAGTCACAAAAACCTAGTTCTCAGAAGAAATAACCGAAAGAGACAAAAAGGACAACCACCAGCAAAAGAAACCAATTGGGGGACTATCTTATAAACCATGGAACGTAGCTGAAAAACTTAAGCCATATGGTGTCTTCAAAGAGTTTGAACCAACTTGGTCTCACTTTAATAGCAGAATTAAACTCAACTTACCGATTCCCCCATTACTCCTTTTCCGATGCTTCCAAGATCCTACACCTGTCTGTACTTTGTGGGCCCTGCAAAGCCATTCACAGTCTGACGCGGGTCAGGAAGTAGAGACCAATGGAGGATCTGGGAATTGTCAGAACGGAAGAAGCAATGGACCATTAATCCATTACTCTACTTTTTAAAGACATTCTTTCCCATTTTTTTTTTTTAACCCACATTGAACAACCCCTTAAAGTAATTTATCTATGATGCCTTAAAGTAGATGTGAATGGACACCTCTCTAAGGAGTCCAAAAAGAATGGCCCACTTGATGTCTACATTAAATATTTTTATTAAAAATGGCTAGGTCATGAACCCATGGCTTTAGTGTCAACAGATTTTAAGACAAGGAATATAAATATTAGTATTTGGCCAAATACAGGAATGTTTGTAGACTCTGAAGATACCTCTGACACCAGGAGACCCGCACACTATGAAGAAGAGTTGGGCACATGTCACTGGAGCCAGGCATTAGCTATATCAGTGAGCATTTTCCAGTTTTGTTTTTCTTTGGGAAAGCCAGGGTCAGCCGAAGTAGTCATTCTTTAAAGGGAGTCGTTTACCAGGAAGTATATTGCCTTGTGGCGCTAGCTCACCTAAATGTAATGATACCTTTCACTTAACGATACGTTGCTTTATTCAGGAGCATAAGTACTTTTGAATCCGTATGCAAAAGAGCAGTTAAGTGCACCGAGGACGGCCTTGAGTAACCCCTACCTCTCAGTCTTGATTGACAGGGCCAGACGAGGTGACTATGCACTAATCTTGTATTGTCAGTCAACAAGGAGAGGATAGGGCTGGCAAACAAGCAGAGGTGCACAGAGTGGCTTGGACCTGCCCTTGTTGCACTTAACTCCTCATTTGCATATTGATTACGTCCCTTTTGTTTCCCCCAAAATGAAGAAATAGGTCAGAAATGTATCATTACATTCAGCTTTGGTTTAGCATTGAATTTACTGTTCACAGACTCCCTTTAAATGTGCCATCGAGGTTGTCCTCCAGCTTTCCAAGAGACCTGAATGGAAATATTGGCAAACTGCATATTGATATTTGTCATGTAGGAGTTTAAAGGGCCTTTTAGAGAAGCCCATGATTGGGAGAGACTGTTCGTTCAGCTGATTAAAAAATAAATAAAAAAATTGACTTGTCGGATATTTAATGTAAGCCTTAAAATTGTCAGTGGTCAGCAGCACATGTAAATATGATGTGTGCCACCGACACAGCCCAAAGTCTATGAGGGACAAATGTTTGTAGTAACGATCATTCCACCCACCATGTCGATTGGGGCTTGTAATGGCCCGGCATGAACACCAAGTCACATAGTAGGTGACTACTTCCTGTGGAAGCCCTCGTGGTGACCATAACATGAGTGATGTTTCAAAGCTCTTTCAAGGGTTGCACATTGACTTATGGAGTAGCCAAATATAGGTGACACTAGAGAGAGAGATTTTTTTATATTCCCCCCCCATATGAAGCATGGCTGGATCTCTGTAAGAATCAGTACCATT
The DNA here is from genome assembly GCF_014858855.1 of Bufo gargarizans. Taxonomy (NCBI): domain Eukaryota; kingdom Metazoa; phylum Chordata; class Amphibia; order Anura; family Bufonidae; genus Bufo; species Bufo gargarizans. Next base: position 53,192,547 of record NC_058085.1, on the reverse strand, counting down.
GACGAGACTTAAAACAATTCAATAGAAGACGATGAATGACGGCATTGTATGACTTACAGCTGAGATTTTTTTTGTCGGGCCGTGCTGCTTAATATTTTGTATTTCTCCCAGAGTAATATATAGCTATTGTGTTTGCACAAAGCCAGACATTCCAAGAAGCAGAAGCCGATATTACTTCTGAATGTGCTGTGTCGATGAGACCATCCGTATGTAGTGCTGCGGTGTATTTTCTGCTCCTTCTGAATGGATGGCGGGCGGCGTAAGAGGCCTAAGGGCCACCTGCTTGTTACGTGGTGATAGGTCTCTGATCCATTTAGCCGGGAGCAGGTTTTTAATATTTGAGTGAAAAGGAACATATTTTGCCTGTGCTATGGAGCCGTGTGAGACCTGATTTATTTTTTTCCCCTGAATGATCAAACACGTCATTTTGATGAATTGATTTCTTAACATTCAGGTCCCTTTAGTGAATTATTGGTAGAGGGTTGCAAACTGCAGTGAGTGTCAAACTACATTTTGTTCCTAGAGCCAAATGAGACCTTTGTGTTGGCGGATACTGCACTTTTTGTAATAAAATCTACTTTTTACTAAAGAAAAGTACAATATTGATGACCTATCCTCAGGATAAGTCATCAGTATTTAACCAGAGGAGTCAGATTTCCGACCCAGCCACCAATCAGCTGCTCACTTGAGGGCTGTGGCCTCTTCCTAGGCCGGTGATGTCGTGTCCAATGGGCAGCTCAGTCCCATTTAAAAGGCATCTGTCAGCAGATTTGTACCTATGACACTGGCTGACCTGTCACATGTGCGCTTGGCAGCTGAAGACATCTGTGTTGATCCCATGTTCATATGTGCCCGCATTGCTGAGAGAAATTATGTTTTAATATATGCAAATGAGCCTCTTGGAGCAATGGGGGCATTGCCATTACACCTAGAGGCTCTCTCTGCTTGACAGGGCCAGGCGTGTTAAGGTTTTCACTGCCTGGTCCTGTCAATCAAGGTGGAGAGGGCACGGCAGTTGCAGAGAGAGCAGAGCCTCTACGTGTAACGGCAACACCCCCGTTGCTCCTAGAGGCTCATTTGCATATATTAAAACTTTGTTTTTCTCAGCAATGCGGGAACATATGAACAGGGGACCAACACAGATGCCCTTTTAAGTGAATGGGCCTGGGCTGCAAAATAAAACATAGCCACTATTCAGTATACAGCACTGTGCTTGGTATGCTAAGCAGCTGATGGATGATGGTGGTGGGTGTCGGTCCCCGACCAATCAAATATTGATGTGGCATATTCTGAGGATAGGTCATCAATATTGTATTTCCAGAAAACTACTCTAATGGCTATAAAGGGCTTGGCCAGTAACCTTTAGTATTAATGGTCTATCTATACTAAGGATGAGTCAGAAATATCAGATTGTGGGAGTCTTACTTGGCACCCCCGTCGATCAGCTGTGTTTAGGCTTCTTTCCTACTAGGCCCAGTGCATGGCACCACACACAACTCTGCCCCATTCACTTGAAGGAGCTGCAATACTACGGAAATGAGGTGCAGTCCCTGGTAGACAATGAAGAGGACACAGATCTCACTGGAGGGCAGCAGTCTCTTCAGACAGCTGTTCTGTGTGGTTGACAGGAGTTGCCCCCTCTCTAGTCTGGTATTGATTGCCTGTCCTAAGAATACGTCCGAAATATGAATAGCCTTATGAAGTGAGGCAGGTATTCTTAAAAATGAACGGTTCACCCTGAATGATCAGTTGGGCACACTGTCACGGCCCAGGATCTTGCTTACCTTAGATGTGTGTTGGCAGATCTCATTAATATGTAGGGCAGCGCTTCTCAAACTTTGAACGGCCAGCACCAGATCTAAAATGTAATTTCGATGCTGCTCGAGCTAAGTAGTAGAAAAGATATTGGCATACTCTTCATTGGGACCTACAGCTGGCCTATTGAGCTTTCATCCAACGGCTGTCCCTTAAACCTCCCCATATACAGTTGCAAAAAAAAAAAAAAGTATGTGAACCCTTTGGAATGATATGGATTTCTGCACAAATTGGTTATAAAATGTGATCTGATCATGACAGGAGGATACCCCGCCTCCCCAGGGACAGGAAACAACGTGGAGATCTTTAAATACTCCCCTCCGCTTACCTGCTCTAGTTTCCTGTCCCTCTGGGACTAGTGTGGAGGTCCACCTGTGGGAGTCCTTTGTCCTACAGAAGACTGCCGGCAGTTCGGATAGTATCGGGGGAGCAGGATCGCAGGGTTGCGGGCCGCCCTCCCTGTCTCTCAGGCGCAAGTCCTCCAGTGGAGGCAGCCCCTGGCAGTGCTTTCTGAGTACAACTCTCGTGAGAGGAGGCACGGGTCACGTGAGCGCAAGCTCACAGGCTAAGAATAGTGACGTCTTTCCCCTAGACAATGAGCATTTAAAAATTGCGGGAATCGGCAGCGTCCTGAGATACAGCCTACAACATGTCGGCATCAGGAGAGGATGCAATGCGCAGACCCACGGATCCATCCAAGACCGGCAGCCCGGTAAGCTATCCTCCTCTGGAGGGAGATGAAAAGTGCTTGAGGTAGCCTGTGTCACTGAGGGATCAGATTCTTACCTTTCCTTACTGCACGGGATAAGGGACTGTACCTCTCCCTTTTTAATAAACTAGGCAGCCCCCTTTATTAAACAAGCACTCTGACTTATATCTATAGGTCAGGGAAGCTCAGAAGTCCACGGAATCTCAGCGAGTTAAAAAATGCTCCATTTGTAAAAAAGCCTTACCGTCAGGTTATAAGAAACCCCTCTGTTCAAAGTGTATGGAGAAAATTGTTTCGGAAGAGTCCCCTTCCTTATTGGACAACATTAGAAATATAATAAAGGAGGAAGTAAGCAGCGCTGTGGATCAAAAACTAGCTACCACGTCCCAAAAACCTTCTACTTCCATGACCCAGATGTCTGCTACTTTGGAGTCTAAATGTCAGGAAGAGAATTTAGATGAAGGGGAGCTCTTCTCGGGGTCTGAGTCACTTTCCTCTGAGGACGAATCAGGGAGGCCACTCTGCTCCATAGGACACCGAAGCCTTGTTGAAAACGATTAGAGCAACCCTAAACTTGGAGGAGTCTAAACAATCCAAAACTATACAGGATTTGATGTTTAAAGGGTTAGGAGAAAAGAGGAATAGGGTGTTTCCCCTCCACTCTAATATTACAAAATGAATTAGTAAGGAATGGGCCAATCTGGAAAAAAGACTGAGCGTCTCTAGGGTCCTGAGAAGGAAATAACCCTTTTCGGAGGAAGATACGTCCTTTTGGGTCAAATGTCCTAGAGTGGATGCCCCGGTAGCAAAGATTACAAAGAAATCGGCGTTACCCTTTGAGGATTTGGGTCTCCTAAAAGACCCTATGGATAAAAGAAGCGAGGCCCTACAAAACAAAAAATTCCTGGGAGGCTTTCCATATCCATCCTTAGACCTAGCGTAGCCTCAACCTATACAGCCAGGTCCATGTCCATCTGGTTAGAAGAACACCTAGTAACAGGAACCCCTAGAGAGGATATTTTGGCATCTCTGCCAGTACTCAAGCAGGCGGCAAATTTTTGGGCGGATGCTTCGGTTGACTCTATAAAACTAGCAGCCAGATTAGCGGCCCTCTCAAATTCCACCAGAAGGGCGGTGTGGCTTAGGTCTTGGTCAGGTAATGCAGCATCTAAAAACAAGTTTTGCGACATCCCCTGCAAAGGTGATAGGGTGTTCGGGTCAGTCCTGGACGACATCCTAGAAAAAGCCACAGACAAAAAGAAGGGATTTCCCTCTGAACAAAGGAATTTTCGTCAGACGATTTTTTCCTACATCTAGGGGCAGACAAAACCAGAAAAGAAAAGATTTTTCTTCCCGGTGGCGTTCTGGAAGAGGACGAGGTTTTTTTGTTCAACTCCTCCTCCCCTTGGGTATTGGACGTAGTCTCATCAGGCCTAAAACTGGAATTCTCCTCTCTTTTCCCAGGATGTGTTCCACATAACCAAAAAAGCCAATCCAGTTAAATCGTTAATCCTAGATCAGATAAAGATCCTTTTACTAAAGGAAGCTATAGTGTTAGTTCCCCCAGAGGAGCAAGGAACAGGGTATTATTCTGCTATATTTCTAGTCAGAAAACCCAATGGCTCGTACAGAGCCATTATAAACTTAAAAGGACTGAACCAACATCTACTTTACAAACGCTTCAAGATGGAGAGCATAAAATCCACGATAAGTCTATTACAAAAAAAACATCTTTATGGCAACCCTAGATCTCACCGACGCGTACTACCATATTCCAATCTACAGAGAACACCAGAGATTCCTCAGATTTGCAGTACAACAAAACTCGGTAGTATACCATCTTCAATTCCAAGTCCTTCCTTTCGGCATTGCGTCAGCACCAAGGGTCTGAGGTGAAGCGAGGCAGAAGTGGTAGCAGACCTTCTTCTAAAAGGTATATTAGTTGTTCCTTACTTAGACGACTTCCTGATAGCAGCAGGATCAGAGAGTCTTCTGTTAGAACACATAGAGTTAGTGAAACACAACCTAACGGATCTGGGATGGCTAATAAATATGGAAAAATCAGACCTCCGTCCAGAAAAAAGAAAGATCTTTATAGGAATGCTGCTGGACTCGGGACTCATGAGGACCTTCCTCCCACAAGAGAAAATTCTAACTATCAAGCAGGAATTAACTCTATTCCGCAGCAGATCGAGAGTGACAATCAGGTCAATAATGAAAATCTTGGGTCTGATGTCCTCAACTATGCCAGCAGTGAAGTGGGCCCAGGCTTACTCGCAAACTCTTCTGTCTTTCACTCTCTGAAGGTGGAACAAGAGCATAGCTTCACTAGAGCTAAAGTTAAAAGTCCCTCAGTATGTAAGAGATTCCTTAAATTGGTTGTTGATCAACAAGAATCTAAACGCAGGCGTCCCGTGGCAACAAGCAAATGTAGTCACTATTACTACAGATGCCAGCAAAAACGGCTGGGGAGCCTTTACAGACAGATCCGTAGTACAGGGTGGCTGACAAGGACATCTAAACCTAGCCTCTTCCAACCTGAAGGAGTTAACAGCAGTCTGGGAAGCCTTGAAGGCCCTTCACTCAGAAATCTGCGGAAAAGAAATAAGAATACTCTCAGACAATGCCACAGCTATGGCCTATCTGAACAGGCAGGGTGGCACAAGAAGCCCATCCTTAGCGAAGGCCATAAGATAAATTTTCCAGTGGGCAGAAAGGAGCATACTGCCAATATCAGCGGTTCACATAAGGGGAGCAGACAACACAGTCGCGGACTTTCTCAGCAGGGATGTCTTAAAGGAAGGGGAATGGTCCTTAAATCCAAGAATATTCCTTCAGATAACACAAAGATGGTTCCTTCCAGAAGTAGATCTGTTCTTCACGCGTCTAAACAGAAAACACCCGTGGCCAAAAGTGAACTTGTATGCCTTCCCTCCTTTTGCGTTAATCCCCAGAGTGCTGCAAAAGGTGCTACAGGAGAACCACAGGCTGATCCTAATTGCACCTTACTGGCCCAAGAGATCGTGGTTTCCTCTCCTAGTGAGGATGTCAGCAGGAGACGTGTGGCTACTACCAGACATCCCGGATCTCCTTCATCAAGGCCCAGTATGGCATCCCAGGACAACGCAACTTCAATTAGCAGCATGGAGACTGAGCGGGAGATATTAAAGGAAAAGGGTCTCTCAGGCGCGGTAATTTCCACAATTCTTTATAGCTGCAAAAAGGTGACATCTAAGATTTATGACAGAATCAGTCTTTCAGAAAATTTACAGGTGGTGATACCAGAGGTCCCCTTGTAATCACTAAGGTCCTAGATTTTCTCCAGTCAGGAGTACAGAAGGGGCTAAGAGTCAGCACTATAAAGGTCCACAATATCGGCTTTGAGTGCCTTACTTGATATAAAATTGGCAGAGGTAGACCTTGTTAAGAGATTTGCGAAAAGGGCTCGAAGAAAACAACCAATAGTGAGGCCCACTGTCCCCCCTTAAGACTTGAATCTAGTATTGGCTGCCTTATCAGACAGTCCTTTTGAGCCCTTATCTGAAATATCAGTAAAGTTACTTACCTTTTAAGACGGTTTTCTTAATATCTATCACCACGGCTAGGAGGGGGGGGGGGAATCCAGGCCTTTTCGTGCAGACCTCACTACCTATCCATCAAGGATGATAGGATCGTACTGAAACATTCTCTAAGTTCCACTGTCTACAGGAAGTGTCCCTCCCTTCCTTTGGGTCCCCATCAGGCAGTCAAGAGCAAAGACTGTTCCATAACCTGGATGTGAGAAGAGCGGTACTTGCCTACCTAAAGACTACGGAAGATCTCAGAAAAACGGACAGACTGTTTATTCAATTTGCAGGTCCAAATAAGGGGAACGCGGCAAGCAAAACATCTGTTAGTCGATGGATCAGATCTGCAATCTTGACTTATGACTTAAGAGGTTCCTCCTCCGGCGGGCCTGAAGGCCCACTCAACCCGATCTGTAGCAGCCTCTTGGGCTCAATCAGCGGATGTTCCGTTAGAACAGATTTGCCAGGCAGCCACCTGGTCGTCGCCTTCCACTTTCTTTAGACATTACCAGTTAGACGTGTTAAAGAACAGGGAGTTATCATTTGCTCGCAGGGTATTATCTGCGGTTGTCCCCCCTGATATAGGATTCCTCTGTTATTCCTCCTGTCATGCCACTGGGGGGGCGTTTGGAAAGATTTCAATTACTTACCGGTAATTGTTTTTTCCTCTAGCCCCCACAGCGGCACAGGGAATTTCCCACCCAGAAGTTATTCAAACTTTTGTTTAAAAAAAAAAAAAAAAAGTTTTTTTTGTCATTTCTTGGAAAGTATCCTTGTCTAATTTCAATAACACATAAAGATTAATATTGTCGCATCCATTCCAGAGGTTCTTGGTTATTTACTGGAGCAGGTAAGGGTAGGGGACTATTTAAAGATCTCCACGTTGTTTCCTGGGGTATCCTCCTGTCGTGCCGCTGTGGGGGCTAGAGGAAAAATCGAATTACCGGTAAGTAATTGAAATCTTCTCCACACAGTGTTGTGTGTTTCTTCCAAACAACTCAACTTTGGTTTCATCTGTCCACAGAATGTTTTGCCAGTACTGCTGTGGAACATCCAGGTGCTCTTGTGCAAACTGTAAAAGTGCAGCAATGTTTTTTTTTTTTTTTTTGGACAGCAGTGGCTTCTTCTGTGGTATCCTCCCATGAAATCCATTCTTGTTTAGTGTTTTACGTATCCTAGATTCGCTTACATGAATGTTGGGATATGCCAGAGAATTTAGTAAGTCCTTAGCTGACACTCTAGGCTTCTTCTTAACCTCATTGAGCAGTCTGTGCTGTGCTCTTGCAGTCATCTTTACAGCATGGCCACTCCTAGGGAGAGTAGCAGCAGTGCTGAACTTTCTCTATTTATAGACAATTTGTCTTTCTGGACTGATGAACAGCAAGGCTTTTGGAGATACTTTCATAACCCTTTCCAGCTTTATGCAAGTCAACAATTCTTAAACGTAGGTCTTCTGAGAGCTCTTTTGTGCGAGGCATCATTCATATCAGGCAATGCTTCTTGTGAAAAGCAAACTCAGAACTGGTGTATGTTTTTTATAGGGCAGGGCAGCTGTAACCAGCACCTCCAATCTCATCTCATTGATTGGACTCCAGTTGGGGGATACCTCACTCCAATTAGCTCTTGGAGAGGTCACTAGTCTAGGGGTTCACATACTTTTTCCACCTGCACTGTGAATGTTTACAAACATGGTAACATTTCATTATTTGTGTGTTATTAGTTTAAGCAGACTGTGATTGTCTATTGTTGTGACTTGCATGAAGATCAGATCACATTTTATGACCAATTTGTACAGAAATCCAGATCATTCCAAAGGGTTTGCATAGTTTTTCTTGCAACTGTATATGGACGCATGGGCTCCAGATGTAGAGTGGAGAATAACCGCTGCCAGACACCTCTAGTGGAGGCTCTTCTCCCTGAAAACAAAAGGATTGGGCATATTGAAATCCAGGGGCCCAATCCTTTTCTTCATTGACCATAGAGATGGTCAGCTGACCCCACTAAAATCGGCAATATCGACCAAAATGAATCAGATGTGTATGACCTGCTGTCACAGCCATATTACCTTTATTCCTCTAGTTGTTCACTTTCTTTCTTTCCAGGAGTTGCTCCGTTTCTCTCGCTGTTCCGCCTTCAAGATATCGCGGGATTGTGCTACTCAAGCTGCTTTGGCACTGTCCTCTCCTTTTGGACAGTGTCAGAGCTGGGAAAGTTCACAACCAGTGGGCAACTAGGACCACCCATTTGATAAAATCAGCATAATTAGCTTAATTTGTATGTTCGGAGCCAAAAATAATAGTGAGGGAAGAAAACAGCTCTTGAGAAAAACAAGACACGAGTCTACAAGTAACAATGAAATAATGATATTTCACCCTTTTTTTTTTTAGGTGGTGATAGGTTTTCTTTAAGATCTTTAGCTCTTTTCATAAAGATGGTAACGCGTTTTGTGGCTTTACAAGCGCACATATGCGTTTTCGTGGCTCCATTAGAGCAGTGTTCTTTGGCCTCCTTTCTTAATGGTCTTGCAGGATCGGATGTCTTTTGCGTTGGTCCTTGAGGTGTTTGCAGATGCAAACTTTTATTGGTTCTGTTTTATTTCGACAGATCCTCTGGCAATGGGTCCCCAGAAAGCTCTGGAAACCATCGGGGCCAACCTGCAGAAGCAATATGAGAACTGGCAGCCACGGGTGAGTATAATATAGCTGCAAAGCATCCTCATCATGTTTAGTGATATTTCTGGCTCTGGAGAATTCTCTATCCAGATGATTATTTTTCTCTATTTTCTTCACGTCTGTGTCTGGTGGAACCCAAAATAGTTTGGGTAATAATGGCATTTAACATGGCACTGAAAAGTTGAATTCATTTTTATTTTATTTTTTTAATTTGTGGTCTGTATGTCTCCATTTAACAGTTTTAAACAATGTGTTACCCACGCGTTTCATTGTTTTACAAGGTATTCACTTGGTTTGGTCACTGGCAACTCTAGAGTTAATGGAAGCTAATAAACCTCCATATATTGATTGCATTCACTGACAGTTGTGGTGGTATCCTGATTTGGTTATACAGCTGTCACTCAGAGCCAAGGGGGAGGGCCGTAAAACAGATCCATGCAGATGGCACTTCACTATGGAGCTCCACCTACTGGACATCTGGGGAGCAGAATCTGCCAGAATAAAGGTTCTCAGCCCCTACCTACTGCTGCTCCCTTTAACATTTCAAAAGGGGCAACAGAATGTAAGATGTCATTTATGTCCGTCTCTACGCTGCTTATGATGGAGCAGATGCAGCAAATACTGTCAAATCAATTCCCCAATATAAAAGATGAGTGTGACCCTTTAATTTAAAGAAAGACTCTAGCTAAATTTGATCCACTGTACAATGTCTAGTGCAAGGCTTGAGAGACCCTTTGGTACTGTTTTCATCGCTGTGCCCTCTGCACTGAGGGTTTGTTACATTGCATCCAGCATTCTTCTTGGAGATGATCTAGACGGGCATGCAAGTTAATGGCAGGTGGGTTTGACAGCTATCTAGGGTATATGACCACCTTTAATTATATGTGACTCTGCTCTTTCATTACCTCACCAGTCTGTGATGATAAAACAACTGGGGGGTAGAAGACGTCTATACAATGGAGATGTCCAGCTGTCAGAGGTAGTGTTCACTGCATCCTTTTGCCAGATGTGGTCAGATTTGATTGCACTTAGAAAGTGTGACAGTCATTTGGACAGGACATCACAAAACTGTACTTGGGAGCAGCGCACACCTGCCCTGCGTGGTGAAGGCAATTAGTAGCTGCTGCCCAGTACTGTGCGGCCGACTTAGCGGGGCGGCTGATGCTGTCAGCATGGTGTATGTTCCATCTCTCTCCATACAAAATGGGTATTGTCTGCGGGCGGGTGCGATGCTGCTCAAAAAGAATATTCGTGAGTGCACCATAGATTCCAGGCCTAGATGGTGGAAGTTGCACTGTTCTGCCTATTGGCTGACCAGTCTGTTACACTGCCCTAGTAATATCCATTATAAAGTGCTCATATACATTTGGCAAGGCCAGACTGGTAGAATTAGGAAGGAGGAAGCAATTCTGTGCTGAATAATCTCTTAATATATCTTTATAGCAGTCAAATCTCCAAATACCTTGCGTAACCATAGCTTTAGAAGAAAACCTACTACCTGCAGACACCACTAGAGGGAGCATAGAAGCTCATTGCTTGCTGTTTTAGTATGCAGTAAGCTCTTTAGCTCCCTCTAGTGCTGGCTGCGTGTATATATATATATATATATATATATATATATATATATATATATATATATATATATACATTTTTTTTTTTTTTTTTTTACCTGTTTACGACCATATGCTGTATATGTTTGCCACAGTTCTGCTTTTTAATTTGGTGAGGCATACTTGTATAGTGTGGGTTTTATAGCTACAGCAATCTAAAAGGAGCAGGTTGGGTACCAGACCCAGATCAGCATTGCCTGTATAAAATATCCCCCAAAAATATATTTATGAAGAGCCATATGTGTCATGTAAAAAAAATAAAAAAATAAAATTTGGTAGCCAAACAAACAAAATGAGGGCTCTCTACCCACCATGTACGCTACATTACAAAAAAATGCATTTTCAGTTCCTGTCATTGAGGAGTTAAAGGGGTATTCCCATCACAGACAATGGGGGCATATTGCTAGGATATGTCCCTATTGTCTGATAGGTGCGGGTCCCAACTCTGGGAACCAAACCTACAACAAAAACGGAGCGGGGAAAGCTGTGACTGGGGGATCACCACCTAGCGCTGCTCCAATAGAAGTGAATGGGAGCACACCCTGCACGCGCGGCCCCTGTTCCCATTCATTTCTATGGGGCGGCCCTATAGAGATAAATGGAGGGTGGATGCGCAGTAAGCCCTCCGTTAATTTCCCTGCTCCATTCTCATTGTTGGTGTGGGTCCCAGAGGTGGGACCCGCACCCATTAGACAACGGGGGCATATCCTAGCAATATGCCCCTATTGTCTGTGATGGGAATACCCCTTTAAATTTCTAGCTATGTAGGAGATTTGGAGCTCTGTATCAGGAAAAAATAGCGCTCCATCCACGATAAAGATGCATTTTTATTAACACAGAATTCTGGATCTAAACTTTACAGTTTGGCGTTTGGGTATTCTGATACAGAGCTCCAAATCCCTAACATAGACCCAGCTGAAAGGGTATTTTTGAGACTATAATATTGCCAGCCTAACCTTTTATATCTTCTCAGTGGGTGTCAGACTCTGGACTCTTTGCTGTTCAGCTAAAGCGACCATGGCGCTTCACCAGTCAGATATTAATCGTCTATACTTTGGATAGGCCTTCAATATAGTATTGATAAAATTCTGCTTAGGGTACTTTCACCCTTGCGTTAGAAGCAGAGGTCGTACTACGTTTTTTCCCGAAAGAGTAAAAATACACCTCTTACCGTTTTTGAGGAGTATTTTCAGCTGAAGATGAGTACGGAAGTTGAAGTAATCAATATATATATAATACATAGGTCTAAATAACATTAAGAGGCTGCTATTTATGCGGGAAATCAGTCTATAACGCAGCCAAAATGGCAAATTATCAGTGCTCTGCATCTCTAGTATTACATTGGCCCATCAGCACCATGATTATCCCCACATTGTTCTGCTGTGTAGATCCAGTGCCCACATATAAGATGACCAAGCAGCGCAGAAATATCTTTGCTGGGATGATGCTGATCGGGCAAAAAATTACAGGATACACAGAGCACTGCATAACATGATATATATTGATATGAGGCAAATGCACTCACTGATCACTGCACCAGCGGGCCCTGGCTGAGCAACTGAGCCAGAGCTTGCACTAGCAGGTTTTTGCACTCAGCCAGAATGTTCTGGTGCAGTAATCAGTTAATTTACTGACTGGAGCCTGCTGGTGCAGTGATCAGTGAGTCCTCTGACTCAAATGCTCAGTCTCACTGATCACTGCACCAGCAGGCTCTGGCTGAGCACCTAAAACAGGGAGAACACAGGAGAGTTTAGCGTCGTACTTTACATTCTGGTGTCAAGACCCCGAGAGGTATGATGACCTCTTGTCTGGCAGTCACCGCCTCACCTCTGATGTTGGCAGCTGGCTCCGCAGTCAGAAGAATACAGCCATGCTGCACTCTGTGATCCCATTACCCCGGTGCAGAGCAAAGATCACAGCTCTGCTGTCCATCCGCCGCTCCTTATTAGCTTGTCCGCAGACATCAGTTTGCATCCTCATGGGCTGCTCTTCAGTCTTCATGGATCTTTCCTCTGCCAGCCACTAGTTAGCCTACACAGTCAGGGACTCTGGAGAAGCAGCACATCAAAATTGGCCAATGAGCAGCCTCCCTCCCTAATAACAAGCTTCTTACTTGCTGCCATCCCTCCACCTGCGAGTAAGGAGCTTAGCTATTGGATGTTTTGGGTAACAGCAGTATTTCTGTGCTGCCCATGAGATTCACAGACTGCAGTGCGCTGGTTAACTACATGAAAAGCCTTAAAGGGAACCTGTCACCCAAAAATCGCCTATTAAGCTGTTTACAGTACCTTATAGTGCTGTATAGTCGTTTCCTGATGCACTTTTTGTTAGTTTTGCAGCATGTATGCTCAGTCAGAAATCGATGTTATATTCAGCTGCTGCCCCGTGCTTCAAGTCAGGCTTGAAGTCACGGGGGCAGCGGCCTCGGCGTCTTACATGGCCCTCTCCCCGCCCCCTGCCTCTGTGACTGACAGCCGAAATCCGATTCCGGGACCGCGCTCAACGGCCGCATGCGCAGTAAAGGGCGGCAGGAGCGCGGTCCCGGCTGCCGCGCGTACTACGCGCCGTCTTACTTTCGCCGCACTGCGCATGCGCCCGACATCCTGTATCAAACGCGCCCGCGCCCGGCATCTGGGCGCGGGCGCGTTTGATACAGGATGTCGGGCGCATGCGCAGTGCGGCGAAAGTAAGACGGCGCGTAGTACGTGCGGCAGCCGGGACCGCGCTCCTGCCGCCCTTTACTGCGCATGCGGCCGTTGAGCGCGGTCCCGGAATCGGATTTCGGCTGTCAGTCACAGAGGCAGGGGGCGGGGAGAGGGCCATGTAAGACGCCGAGGCCGCTGCCCCCGTGACTTCAAGCCTGACTTGAAGCACGGGGCAGCAGCTGAATATAACATCGATTTCTGACTGAGCATACATGCTGCAAAACTAACAAAAAGTGCATCAGGAAACGACTATACAGCACTATAAGGTACTGTAAACAGCTTAATAGGCGATTTTTGGGTGACAGGTTCCCTTTAATGTGCATTCATACGCATTAGCCTTTTTTCAAAGCGTAAAATTGTCTGAACAGGCGTCTATGACGCTTGTACAGGCGTCATTGCAACCTCTGGTTAGAAGAATCTGACAGGCAGTTCCGTTGCCGGAACTGCCTGCCCGATCCGAAAATCCACATGCAAACGGATATAATTAGTTTCCGCATCCGTCTGACAAATACTTTGAAATACCAGATCCGTCTCTCCGGTGTCATCCGGAAAAACACATCCGTTATTTATTTATTTTTTGAATTTTTAAAGATCTGCACATGCCGGAAAACCGGATTTGTCAATGCGCCAATTTCATGAACACTCGGTACCGGATCCGGCATTAATACATTTCAATGGAAAGTAATGCTGGATTCGGCAATCCGGCAAGTATTCTGGAATTTTGGCTGGAGAAAATACTGCAATGCTGCGGTATTTTCTCAGGCCAAGTACCGTAAAAGGGACGGAACAGAAGACATCCTGATGCATACTGAACGGAATGCTTTCCAATCAGAATGCTTTAGGATAAAACTGATGCGTTTTTTCCCGGTATTGAGCCCCTGTGATGGAACTCAATATTGTTAAACTTTAACGCAAGTGTGAAAGTACCCTTACAGCTTTCACTAGGGGGAGCTATTTGTATGCGGCAAGTGACCGGTCCAGAGCTGCAATACCAGGCTCTGCCCATTGACAAAAGTGACACTGCTTCTCGGAAGGGATGATGACTTGGGGCTCAAGTCTAAAATTGCATCCGGATTTGATTTTGCACCCATTGGCCCACCTTACAAATGTCGTTACCTGCAAGGTACCAGTCCTGATGATAGATTTCCTTTAAGTGGGAAAACTCCTGTCTGCATCAGAGCATTCGTTAGATCTTTCTTTAATGTGAAGTGCCAGGCGTCGTCTCTGCAGGTGCCCAGCACGTCCATGACCCTCGGGTTGGGAATACACCAAGGAATCTTTCTGCAGTCCTCTGTGTGTACGAGCCCGGGGACTCAAAGGGAGTCTTTTTGATCGTCGGTTGCACATATTATTATTTAATTGCTTGTCAAGATTCTTTTATCAGCAGCTGAGATCTCAGCCGCCCAGGGCAAGGAGTGGGTTAAGCAGAGAGTCCAGTTCTGCCGTGCCTCTGATCACACGGAAAGGGGCCTCATTACAAAGCGAGGCACGTACGTGTTTATTGCACTCCACGGCGCTCTCAAGCTTTTTTTTTTTTTTTTTCCTGCAGTAATAAACTGAAGTTAATGTGCCATCCGCAATAAAACAATGCGAGCCATATGGAGATTTCCCAGATTACTGTCATGTAAATACTTTAAACAAAGCCAATGGGCCGCTTGCCGTGGATGAGACTTCTGCATTGTATGGCAGAGGGGTTGGTAACGTTTGGTTGGGCGGGGGACATGTCCCGGCTGTTGCAGACGGCAGTGCGAGCCTCTTGGATCAGCCTTTATGTCTGGAGGGTATTGTGAGATGTTGCTTAGCAATGCACTTGGATGTACATTGCCATTCACTGCATACACCACAGGCCCTATGAACCTGGGAAAAGGTTTCTCAAACATCTGCAGGAAAGCTACATAGGTCTGTGAACACTGGTGACAAGTTGTGGTGATTTACTATGTGAGCGTCTCTTTGAGTGGCAGGTGTAGCAAAATTTAAGATTAAATAGATTGCACACGTTTGATTGCCTGCCATAACTGGATAAATAAGAAATTGGATAATTGGAGGGAATATTTGTCAATAGGGTTAAACATGGTACATAAAGTTTCATAACTATATCTGTAATTCTCTGCAGGGGCGGGGCTAAATGGAGGTTTCAGAAGGCCTGCCCCTGCAGAACTGTGTCAGTCCCTGTCCATTCATATGTTATCTTGATGGCCATTCATTTGACCTGCAGCCACTGCAGGGGAGACGCCTAGCCTGATGTATCTACCCCTTCAATAGCCGCTCATGATGAGACCGTTGGATGCTGCATTCACCCTACATATATTGCATTCCCTATATAATACTCTACGATACAGAGCCATAGGGGATCAGCATGTTGTGAATATGGCTCTGCCATGTGTACCAGGCATACCTTTAATGAAAGGTGGCCAGACAGTTTTGGTGGCTGAACCCGCCGATTTTGACCAGACTGCTTGCCCTGCTAATATCTATGACAACAGATATTGTGGGAGTTGGATCAGGCAGTTAGATTTCAACATGGCTGATCATTTTGTTCTTGGGTATTGAAGCCACTGCTAAAGATGTGTAGTAGCAGCTAAATCTGGTCATACTTGTTATGTCTGTTAGTCAAATCCACAGTTTTTGGAAGGATCAGCTGACCATCTAATGTGTGTGGGGCCTCCTGACTCTCACCTGACAGCAAATGTTGGGGGTGATGGATCAGGCTTGTTGGACTTCAACTGCCCAATCCTTTTGTTACTGGAGAGATAAGCCACTACCAGAGCTATCTGACAGCTGCTTTCTTCCCTCTACCTGGAGAGAGAGCCTTCAGCCGAGATGTGTGTGTGTGGCCAGCTTAAAGGGGTTCTCCGGGCTTTTCAGAAAATCCCGGAGTCTTCCTGTTCCCCCGCATTTCTTATTATGCAGCTGAACAGGAATATCCGAGCTGAAGACTCCACAGCCAGTCCGCAGCGTAGACAACAGATTTAAAGAGCAATGGAGGGGTAGTCATCCAAGAATGGTTGTGTATGATGGGGGTCGGGAGAAAGCTCCTTCAGCCGATGGCAATCTCATCCGCATCAGTTTTTTTTGTTTTCAGTCTATTTTTCCCATCTGTTTTCTCTTCTTTCCCCCGGCCGTTCAGCTATATTTCACCCTGGTATGTGCAGCCTAATAAAGTTGTGATACTTCTGGGAAGGAAGAGAAAAAATGTAAGATATGGGAAGGCAGTTTATCTCCCTTGTCCTTCTCCTTACTCTGAAGCCGCCATATGTTTTACATAGCTGTCAGCTGACTATCGAATCCATCATGCACATGTCTGCTCTGCCATCGCATGCTTGGAAATAGCCACTGCCAGTGAACAAAAGGTTTGGGCATGTTGAAATCCAAGTGCCTGATCCTTTATTCTTGCTGACATCTGCTCTCAGGGTAGAGCCAGGAGGCCCCTGTACATGAAATTGGTGAAATCGGCTGCCGTGTGTCTCTACGGCCTGTAGTTGGTTCTTTGATTATCCTTACTCCCTGCCCTTCTGATCTGACGACCCCTTATCCCTCTGTGAGCCAATCTCTTACCCCTCCAACATTTTGCTCCTCTGCTCAGTCCCACTGCCAATCCAACCTCCTGAGCCAAACTCTTGCCCCTCTGCCCAACTTACCGTTTGCTCCTTTGCTCAGCCATCCTTCTGCTTACCTATTTCCCAGCCCTTTTTCTACCCTTTCGCTCAACCCTTCCAATTTTTTCACCCCCCGTGTTTTCCCTTCTTTACCACCCTCCCTTCCACACAGGACGTAAATTCAACGATAAAAAGCCACGCAGGTTTTACATAGTAGCATAGTATATAAGGCTGAAAAAAGACATCTCCCATCCAGTTCGGCCTGTTATCCTGCAAGTTGATCCAGAGGAAGGGGAAAAAAAATCCTGTGAGGTAGAAGCCAATTTTCACTTTAGGGGAAAATTCCTCCTGACTCCAATCAGAATAACTCCCTGGATCAATGACCTATAACAGCTATAACCTGTACTGCCCCCCAGAAATACATCCAGGCCCCTCTTGAATTCCTTTATTGTACTCCCCATCACCACCTCCTCAGGCAGTTCCAGAGTTCCATAGTCTTACTGCTCTTACTGTAAAGAATCCTCTTCTATGTTTGTGTACAAACCTTCTTTCCTCCAGACGCAGAGGATGTCCCCTCGTCACAGTCACAGTCCTGGGGATAAATAGATGATGGGAGAGTTCTCTGTACTGACCCCCTGATATATTTATACATAGTTATTAGATCTCCCCTCAGTCGTCCTTTTTTTTTCTTTTTTTTTTTCTTCTAAAGTGAATAACCCTAATATTGATAATCTTTCAGGGTACTTGTCACGTCTGCAATTTTTCAACAGTGGATCTCAACTGCGGGTTTATTAGGATCAATCAGATATGAATCTCGGGCGTCACTCACAACCTCAACGGTGAGTTTGAGATTCTACCATCACGTAATCAGGTGAAAACAACTCAGGTCGGCACAGTACTATTGCTTCATAGACTGCGGGTAGGTGTTAGAATACTAGAATGTGGTAGCTGCCGCAGGGTTAACAGGGGCACTCAGTAGTAGTCCTACACAGTTATCTCAGCCTGCATGTAAGTAAAGGAGAGGTGCTCTCTCACAGAAAGGGTACTTGCGATTGGCAGCGGCTATGCGATGGTTGAGACTCTCAAGGAGACTGCAGTATCAGGACAGAGCGGATCCGTCTTCCAGATGGTAGCGGAGGAATGTGGAGGGTCCGGTTACTGAGCGGATCCGTCATCCGGATGGCAGCGGGGAAAATGGAGCGGGTCCGGTTACGGAGCGGACCCGTCTCCCAGATGACAGCGGGGGATATGTGAAAGGTTCGGTTTCTGGAGGTCCCATACGCAGGTGGTGAGGCAGCAGGCGTACCGACAACAATTACAGCACGCCATGCCGCCTCACCAGCTCCCTTAAATGGAACCAGGAAGTGCAATAGGGACCTCTGATTGGTCCGGATGACTTCCGCGTTCCACCGTGGAACGTAGCCGCCGTGTCACAACCTGGAGATCGCGCGTCTTCCGCGTTCAGACGAACAACAGGCCGTCCCGTCGGCGGCATTACAGTATCCCCCCCTCAAAGGAACGCCTCCGGAGTTCCCCCTGGGAGTAGGCCGATCAGGATACCTACGATGGAACAAACGGGTCAATCTAGGAGCATGTACGTCCCGCGAGTCTTCCCAAGAATCATCCGCAGGAGTATAACCCTTCCATTGTATGAGATACTGTATAGATGATCCCCTTTTTCAGGAGTCTAGTATCTTGTCGACTTCGTACTCAACCTCACCCTGGACCTGAATTGGGGGGCCAGGGGGGGAGGCTCTAAGGGGGAGTCGGTTAGGTTTGTACGGTTTAAGCAAGTAGACATGGAAAGAGGGATGGATTCTCCAGTCGGGAGGGAGAGTTAGGCGTACCGCATTTTGATTCAGGACTTTCTCGATGGGAAATGGCCCGATGTACTGGCGACCGAGTTTCCTAGCGGGCACGTTAAGGCGGAGATTTCTCGTAGACAACCATACCATGTCTCCCACACAGTATGCGGGGGGATTAGAGTGTCGAGTGTCATAATGTCTTTTTTGTCGCTCCTTTGCGGTCTTTAGGTTACCTTGTATTGCAAGGGAAATCTCTCTTAGACATTCGAGATAGTCCTGAACTGCAGGAACGTTCCCGGGTAAGTAATCAGGGGGCAGGTTGGTGGGGTGGAAACCGTAGTTTGCATAGAAAGGAGAGTATTGAGTGGAGGAGTTCATTGAATTGTTGTATGCAAACTCGGCTAGAGGCAGTAGATCGAACCAGTCATCTTGGAGATGGCTGCAATAGCATCGAATGTATTGTTCTAGACACTGGTTTACTCGCTCTGTTTGGCCGTTAGTTTGTGGGTGGTATGCGGTCGACATCCTGTGGTCAATTTGGAGGGCTGTGCAAAGTGCCTTCCAAAATTTTGATACAAATTGACTGCCCCTGTCGGAAATAATCGCGGAGGGTAAACCGTGCAATCGAAGGACTTGGCTGAGGAAAGTTTGGGCGGTTTCTTTTGATGATGGTAATTTTTTAAGTGGGGAGAAGTGAGCCATTTTGGTTAGCAGGTCGACAGTAACCATGATGGTGTTGCAACCCTCTGAGCGAGGGAGGTCGACTATAAAATCGACCGAGACAATCTCCCAAGGTCTGGTGGGTGTTTCTAATGACATCAGTAACCCATAGGGAGGCTTTCTGTCGGTTTTGGTAGAGGCACAGACATCACAGGTGGAGACATATTCGTGGATTGATTTGGTCATGTCTGGCCACCAGAATTTTCTGCGTACAAGCTCCAACGTTTTGGTGATGCCTGGGTGGCCCGCTAGGGGTGTGTCATGCATGAGTCGAATGACAGAAGGTTGCATTCTAGGAGGGATGTAAAGTTTGTCGTTTTTGAAAAGGAATCCATCGGTTGGTGTCAACCCAGGGGGAGCAGGAGGATCCCCTTCAGAGGGAGCATGTTTTAAGAGCTCCTTGAATCCCGTGGCGAGTCCCACAAACCGGTTTGCCGGAAGTAGCAAGGCAGGAGGTTCTGCGTCAGTACTCTCCTCGTATAACCTGGAGAGGGAGTCAGCCTTTGTGTTTTTGGAACCTGGTCTGTAAGATATATGGAAGTCAAAACGATCAAAAAAAAGGCTCCAGCGTACTTGCCTTGCTGATATGGTTTTACAAGTTTTGAGGAGCTGTAAATTGCGGTGGTCAGTGTAGATCATGATGGGATGTTTGGCTCCTTCCAAAAGATGTCTCCAGTTGCCCAGAGCATCCTTAATAGCTAACAGCTCTTTTTCCCCAATGGGGTAATTTTTTTCAGCAGTATTAAGAGTTCGGGAGTAGTATGCAACTGGGTGCAAGGGTTCGGAAGGGGATGGTTGTTGTGATAGAACTGCTCCTATGGCGAGGTGGGAAGCATCAACCTCTAGAACAAAATGGAAATCGGGGTTGGGCAATTGGAGTATGGGAGCTGAGGTATACCTCTGTTTGAGTATTTCGAAAGCCTTTTGGGCGTCGGAGGACCATGTATAGGGTATTGTAGTACTGGTTAGTCTTGTCAAGGGTTTTACTATCTCTGAGAAATTTTTTATGAATTTCCGGTAATAGTTGGAAAAGCCTAGAAATCGTTGGAGTGCTTTGCGTGTGTGGGGCACAGGCCAGGCCTGGATGCATTCCACTTTGGACTGATCCATTTGAATCCCCTGGGGGGAGATGTGATATCCCAGGAAGGAAATGGAAGGCTGTTCGAAGATACATTTCTCTAATTTAGCGAAAAGGGAGTGGACCCGAAGACGGGACAGCACCCATCTTAGGTGCCTCCTGTGGTCGGTAGGACTGTCCGAGTACACCAGAATGTCATCCAAATAGATCACCACGCAGACGTCCAGCAGATCTCGAAAAATATCGTTAACGAAATGCTGGAATGTCGCCGGGGCATTGCACAACCCGAAAGGCATTACCATGTACTCGAACAGTCCGTATCTGGTTCTGAATGCCGTCTTCCACTCATCCCCTTCCCGGATCCTGATCAAGTTATATGCGTTTCTGAGGTCAAGTTTGGTGAAAATACGGGATGATTGTAACCTCTCAATCAGTTCGGGGATGAGTGGATGAGGGTAGCGTTTTTTTATGGTAATTTTGTTGAGTCCTCTGTAGTCAATTATTGGCCTTAATCCGCCATCCTTGTTTTTCACAAAGAACATCCCTGCGCTAGCAGGTGAGGTTGAGGGCCTTATGAAACCCTTTTTTAAGTTCTCGTCTAAATAGGCCTTCAGGTGGACTAGTTCTGGTTGGGAAAGCGGATAAATGTGGCCCGTAGGAAGAGGACTGCCTGGAATAAGGTCAATAGGGCAGTCATAGGGTCTATGTGGGGGAAGTGTGGCTGCACCAGATTGGCTGAAAACGTCTTCGAATTCAGCGAGATGGGGAGGTAGCCCCGTGGGAGCGATCTGCATAAGTGCAGTGTTCGGATAACAAGTGGTGGTACAGTAGTGGGAATCCAACTGTACCTCCCCTTTAGGCCAGAGGAGAGAAGGTTGGTGAAGTCTGATCCAGGGAAGCCCCAGTACTACAGGGAACATGGGAGAGGAAATGACATCAAACATAAGGTGTTCGACGTGACCCTCTCCACAGGCCACGAGTAGTGGTTGGGTGTGGTGAGAGATTGGTCCTGAAGGGGATGTGGACCCATCTAAAAAAGTAATTGAGACCGGGTTCTGCTTCAATGTGTGGGGTATTTTATTGGACTTAACCAGATGTGAATCTATAAAGTTGCCACAGGCTTCGGTGTCTATCATGGCCTTGACGATAATCCTCTCGGTATCCCACTGTAAGCTGAGAGAAAGGTATATGTAAGAATTGCGGTGGCAGAGACTATGTGTCAATTTGCAGATATGCATCTCCCTACCTCCTGTCTTCTTTTTAACCGCCGGGCAGTCGTCTACTACGTGGTCAGGGGAGGCACAGTAGAGACATAGGTTCAACGTGCGTCTCCTGGCCTTTTCAGCCGGCGTGAGGGGTCCCCGCAAGGTTCCTAGCTCCATTGGCTCCTCTTTAGGGGTAGGAAATGAGTGTGAGTACCTTTATACGGTCATTGTAATAAGTGCGTGGGCGTAGATCAAACATGAGTCTACACGAACTTATGAACTGACGGAATATTTTCCTGTCCCCGGAGAAGGGTTCGGGGGCACAGACCTTGGGTTCAGGTCCCTCTCTGGGAGGTGCAGCACCTGTGTTTTGGTTAACCAAAGTACGCAATCTCTGGTTCTCCAGCTGCAGGTCCTGCACAGAGGCAGACAGGGTCTCGACTCTCTGGGATAAAGAAACCATATGTCTAGCGAGTTCCGCTGGATCCATCTTTACGAGGTGCTGTAATACTGTCACGTCTGCAATTTTTCAACAGTGGATCTCAACTGCGGGTTTATTAGGATCAATCAGATATGAATCTCAGGCGTCACTCACAACCTCAACGGTGAGTTTGAGATTCTACCATCACGTGATCAGGGGAAAACAACTCAGGTCGGCACAGTACTATTGCTTCATAGACTGCGGGTAGGTGTTAGAATACTAGAATGTGGTAGCTGCCGCAGGGTTAACAGGGGCACTCAGTAGTAGTCCTACACAGTTATCTCAGCCTGCATGTAAGTAAAGGAGAGGTGCTCTCTCACAGAAAGGGTACTTGCGATTGGCAGCGGCTATGCGATGGTTGAGACTCTCAAGGAGACTGCAGTATCAGGACAGAGCGGATCCGTCTTCCAGATGGTAGCGGAGGAATGAGGAGGGTCCGGTTACTGAGCGGATCTGTCATCCGGATGGCAGCGGAGAAAATGGAGCGGGTCCGGTTACGGAGCGGACCCGTCTCCCAGATGACAGCGGGGGATATGTGAAAGGTTCGGTTTCTGGAGGTCCCATACGCAGGTGGTGAGGCAGCAGGCGTACCGACAACAATTACAGCACGCCATGCCGCCTCACCAGCTCCCTTAAATGGAACCAGGAAGTGCAATAGGGACCTCTGATTGGTCCGGATGACTTCCGCGTTCCATCGTGGAACGCAGCCGCCGTGTCACAACCTGGAGATCGCGCGTCTTCCGCGTTCCACGGTGGAACGCAAGGACCGCGGCAGACGAACAACAGGCCGTCCCGTCGGCGGCATTACAGTACTGTAGTCTCCCATTGCAGTGATTCCTTTAGTTGCCTTCCTCTGGACCCTCTCCAGCTCTGCTATGTCTGCCTTGTTCACAGGATCCCAAAACTATACACAGTACTCCATGTGTGGTCTGACCAGTGATGTGTAAAGTGGCAGGACTATGTTCTCATCACAGGCATCTATGCCCCTTTTGATGCAACCCATTATCTTATTGACCTTGGCAGCAGCTGCCTGATTCTGCTGCAAATGCAATGAATCTGCATGAGTTAAGTGCAGATTTGTCCCGGTTTGAAAATGAAATCTGCCCATAATTTTAGGTCCGTCCCGCAGGTCAGTTTCTACACAGATTTTGCATGGGATGGGATTTTATAAAATTCTTTTTATTTGCCCGTGTGAATCTCTGCCCAGTAGGAGACCGCCGCGTCCGCAGCGTTTCCATTCTTCTCCTCGGCGCTCGTTTCTTTTTTTAATTTCGTGCATTAGTACATGGTTTATTTGCCCTCGTTACGGAGCAGAAAACGTTTTTTTGTATTTTCCTTCATAAAGACTTCATTAGGATCCTGAAGATTGTGATATGCGCTCAGCCCCGGGGTTATTCTCAGCTGTTACTATTAACCATGTATGCCCTCCTCGCTTTGGTGTTTTTCTTGTGATTACAGCTGCTTGTACGCCGGATGACATACTGTAAATGAGCCTTTGTAGCCGGCGGCTCAGAGGACCCGGTCGCCGCTGTCATCCCATAACTCAGACCTTGACGCTCGCTCTCCACGGCACAGCGCAGCGCTGATTAAATTTGCATGAACTGACTCTGTTGCAATCTTTTGCTCTTATTTATTTATTTGGTCACTTATTTCATTTCCTGACCTTTCCCAGAAGGTTTATTCATGCTGCTGCCAGCGCGTTCCGATGGTGGAGATGGATCGCCATTGTACCGGGAGAGTCGGGCAGGAGTTGTGGAGCATTATGTATTGCGAGCCTTGGAGGCATTTCAGATCTTCGGGATGTAGGACGTTGAAAACATATAGTGAAAGGGGTAATACACAGTATCGTCATAATGAGATGGGACTGGGCAGTTTAGGACTGGAGAACCTTGAATACACCAGAGGAAATGAACATTGTAAGATGTCTAGTATGTACATCAAGACCATACTAAGAACCACTGATGGGGCATTGGTGAATTAACCAGGCACCGGACTAGACCCTAGCCGCAAGCGTTCAGTTTCACAGTCCACTTCAAATAAGGTTGTCTTCTGCTGGTGTGGACCTGATCATGGCTGGGCCTGTTAGACCTTCATCCCATTGGATGTTCCTCTGATCTGACTCTGACCCTACAGTATGGCTGGACAGATCACAGGATCCAGACAGTCAGTGCTTGTGTAGATCGGGCCCCAGGGGTCTAACTTCTTCTTTTTTATTTTTCATGGATAGTCTTATTTACCAGCAGCTACGAAGTCAGACAGGCTCTCCGATGTTCCAATTGTTAACAGTATTTTGCACATCCCAGTAAGGCCTCATGCACACAACCGAATAGTTTTTTCTGAACGCAAAATATGGATACCAGCTGTGTGCATTTTCTCAATAGTAAAAATGACTTTTTTCCCCCTTCACCCATGACGGCACCATAGAGAGATGGATCTGCCCCCGCAACTGGACGAGAAGCCCCAGAGCAATTCAAAAGGGAACCCCCACTACCTCCCTCAGTGTGAAACAAGGAACACCTTATGAACTTAGGTTATACAGCAAATATTTGTGTTGTGGGGTTGGTTGAACACTTGTGCGTCCATGCTGGGTCAGCTGACAGTCTTTGACTCTGTGCCCTTCTGTCTGGCTGCCTTTGAGCCACTGCCTGTCTGGCTGGCTGGCTGACTGCCTTTTGAGCCATTGCCTGTCTGGCTGGCTGACTGCCTTTTGAGCCACTGCCTGTCTGTCTGGCTGGCTGACTGCCTTTTGAGCCACTGCCTGTCTGGCTGACTGCCTTTTGAGCCACTGCCTGTCTGGCTGGCTGGCTGACTGCCTTTTGAGCCACTGCCTGTCTGTCTGGCTGGCTGACTGCCTTTTGAGCCACTGCCTGTCTGTCTGGCTGACTGCCTTTTGAGCCACTGCCTGTCTGGCTGGCTGGCTGCCTTTTGAGCCTCTGCCTGTCTGGCTGGCTGCCTTTTGAGCCACTGCCTGTCTGGCTGGCTGCCTTTTGAGCCACTGCCTGTCTGGCTGGCTGCCTTTTGAGCCACTGCCTGTCTGGCTGGCTGCCGTTTGAGCCACTGCCTGTCTGGCTGGCTGCCTTTTGAGCCACCGCCTGTCTTTCTGGCTGCCTTTTGAGCCACTGCCTGTCTGGCTGGCTGCCTTTTGAGCCACTGCCTGTCTGGCTGGCTGCCTTTTGAGCCACTGCCTGTCTGGCTGGCTGCCTTTTGAGCCACTGCCTGGCTGGCTGGCTGCCTTTTGAGCCACTGCCTGTCTGGCTGGCTGGCTGCCTTTTAAGCCACTGCCTGTCTGGCTGGCTGGCTGCCTTTTAAGCCACTGCCTGTCTGGCTGGCTGGCTGACTGCCTTTTGAGCCACTGCCTGTCTGGCTGGCTGGCTGGCTGCCGTTTGAGCCACTGCCTGTCTGGCTGGCTGCCTTTTGAGCCACTGCCTGTCTGGCTGGCTGCCTTTTGAGCCACTGCCTGTCTGGCTGGCTGCCTTTTGAGCCACTGCCTGTCTGGCTGGCTGCCTTTTGAGCCACTGCCTGTCTGGCTGGCTGCCTTTTGAGCCACTGCCTGTCTGGCTGGCTGCCTTTTGAGCCACTGCCTGTCTGGCTGGCTGCCTTTTGAGCCACTGCCTGTCTGGCTGGCTGCCTTTTGAGCCACTGCCTGTCTGGCTGGCTGCCTTTTGAGCCACTGCCTGTCTGGCTGGCTGCCTTTTGAGCCACTGCCTGTCTGGCTGGCTGCCTTTTGAGCCACTGCCTGTCTGGCTGGCTGCCTTTTGAGCCACTGCCTGTCTGGCTGGCTGCCTTTTGAGCCACTGCCTGTCTGGCTGGCTGCCTTTTGAGCCACTGCCTGTCTGGCTGGCTGCCTTTTGAGCCACTGCCTGTCTGGCTGGCTGCCTTTTGAGCCACTGCCTGTCTGGCTGGCTGCCTTTTGAGCCACTGCCTGTCTGGCTGGCTGCCTTTTGAGCCACTGCCTGTCTGGCTGGCTGCCTTTTGAGCCACTGCCGGTCTGGCTGGCTGGCTGACTGCCTTTTGAGCCACTGCCGGTCTGGCTGGCTGGCTGACTGCCTTTTGAGCCACTGCCGGTCTGGCTGGCTGGCTGACTGCCTTTTGAGCCACTGCCTGTCTGGCTGGCTGGCTGACTGCCTTTTGAGCCACTGCCTGTCTGGCTGGCTGGCTGACTGCCTTTTGAGCCACTGCCTGTCTGGCTGGCTGGCTGACTGCCTTTTGAGCCACTGCCTGTCTGGCTGGCTGGCTGGCTGACTGCCTTTTGAGCCACTGCCTGTCTGGCTGGCTGGCTGACTGCCTTTTGAGCCACTGCCTGTCTGGCTGGCTGGCTGACTGCCTTTTGAGCCACTGCCTGTCTGGCTGGCTGGCTGCCTTTGAGTATATGCCTGGCTGTCTGTTTACCCCTTTGGTTCAATGCCTAAAAAAATGATGGCTGCCTGGGAACCTGGGCCTTTCTGGTTCACTGCCTTGAGCCTGTGGTAATAAAAAAACAAAAACAAAAACTGTTTTTGTGGCAGGGTGACTATTTTTATGGCCTCATGTTCCTATGGAGCTGATTTGCTTTGCATTGTAGCTGGCTGCTCCTGCTGCTGGGATTATCTAGTGCAGCTGTGTTTGTTCAGCTACTTACTTTGCATAGGCAGTGTCTGCATGGTTGGCGGCTTTGGTTGCCATGTCTGTGTAGCTGGCGGCTCATGCCGCTGTGTCTTGATAACTGACTGTTCTTGCAACAGTATCTGGATGACGGTACCTGGCTCTGAGCAGGTATTTATGTGACCAGCTGTGCCTCAGATGCAACCATTTCTTGGTGGCGGTCTACCTTGATAGCTATATCTGCATGGTGAACTGGTTCTGTGGCTATGCCAGGTTGACCGTTTGTAGTTTAAAGATCTACCATAAGCATAGTACACCAACAAAGCCCTATAATGTTCCTAGTGTTGAATGAAAAGATGGGCTGGACCAGATGGTTTAGAGCCCTATAAGTCTCCTAGTTAGGAGTGAAGATATGGGCTGGACCTTGTTGTTTGGACGTCCTACAGAACATATGGCGTACCAACAAAGCCCTATATGGCTCCTAGTTGGGAGTAAAAAGATGGGGTGGTCCATTTAGTCTGGATTGCCTACAGGAGTTATGGCTCACCAGCAAAACCCTATAAATACTTGCCGCCGATCTAGAACTTCCCAGGGAGTCCCTGGATGGTCGGCAGTTATCTGCTGGGGTCCTTCGTGTGGTAGTTTCCAGCGGTGGGGACCTTAGGAGGCATGAAGGGTCCAGGGGGCTCTTTGGACCTCTTGCAGCAGATCCGTGAGCTCCTCCAGATAAGGGATTGATGCCACGGTAGGGTTCCATCATGGATACCAGATTGCGAGAAAAAAAATTGAGATTTTGGAATCTAAAGTTCTTATGGTCCTCTAGTAGATCTTGGTTCACTGGGTGGGGAGCGTGCCAGGTGAGTTCCCCTCTACACGCTCCCTGAAGATTTAACAGTGCCTTTGAAGGATCTCTCTCATGGGGAACTTTTGGTGAGGCTGGAAGAAACATCTGTCTCGGAATATAATCTGCACCAAAGGAATCGGTGTTCAGCAATCATCTTCAGTTTGATCATTCTGCTTCAAGATAAGTACTTCTCTAAGATCTTTTCTTAAATCTGTTATGATTTCTGTTAACACTTAATGAGAAACCCATATAAGATTTATTTTATAAGATTATCCTGGGTTTAAGGTATAATGTTGAAATTCCTAGGTTAGGATGTTTTATTGTTCCCACTTTTTTAGTTTGGACCTCTTGTTAGCTTTTGGGGGTCTTCATAGCTTAAGATTACTTTTCAAGCACATCCCTCTCGAGTTTTTTTTTTTATCTCTGGTATTCGATCTCTCTATGATGCAGTCATGGGTGAATGGGAAAAATTATAGTTGCACTTACCGGTATTTGAATTTTCCAGAACCCATGACAGCACCCCTTTAATTCCCTCCCTGATGCTTATGGTTGATGAAAATTGTTTCTGTCTTTCAAGTAAAAAGAAAAAGGAAGAATGAGGTTATAGAAATTCTATTTTGTACGTCTTCTACTGATCTACTCTGGAATCAACACTGAGGAAGGAAGTGGGTGTTCTCTTTTTATTTGCTCTGGGGCTTCCTTTCCATTTGTGGTGGCGGATCCATCTCTCTATGGTGCTGTCATAGGTTCTGGAAAATCCAATTACCGTTAAATGTAGTTATCATTTTTTTGCAAAACTGAGAAGAATAGGACATGTTCTGTGCTCGGACTCCCAGTGATCTCGAGAATGAGGGGTCCCATAGTTGCCTTTCTGAATGGAGCAGGTAGGTGCACTACTCCATTCACCTCTATGGGGATGGCACAGAAAATGAAGCTTGACACTGAAATGCAGAAAATTCATAAGTTTATTTAAATCCACAGAAGAAATAGATAAAACTGAATGTTTTCGGTACAAACGTGGACCTGCCTCAGACACTGCAAAAAAAAAAAACACACTACGGTATATTGATATGAGACGCAAAATATAAGGTACAAAAGCCTCTTAATTCTGGAAGGGAGCCTCAGCTGAACAAAGGAAAAGCAGTGTTTTAATCCGGTGAACCACAATGATGTGACAATGCACATAGTTTAATAGAGGGGTCGCTGGTGACAGATTCCCTTAAAAGGGTCCCACGAAAAGTACTTGTTAGTATATGGACGCTAATGTGAATGATGGATTGAGCTGACTAGGCGTTGAAAGACAAGTCACCTTGCCAATTTCTCATTTCTCTAATTTGACTTGAACCTCACCAATTTCCCCATTACATCACTGAACTGCCAGAACACAGGACAGGAAGTGCTGTCATAGGGATGCCGAGAAGCTGCAGGTTGGAAAAAGATGGTAGTCAGGAGTGGTTATTTAATGTAGATCTGCACAAAGTCATGTCGCAAATTCCCTTACATTCTTCCTGACTGCCTGATATTGTTAAAGAGCCACCGGTGTAATTACACTATGTAGTACCCGGGGTTGATGTGGTATTTACGCTATGCCAGTTGTCAGTGCCACCATCGCTGCGTCTAATAAGGTCAGCGGCAAACAGCGGTTTTGTTTACCGACCTTCACATCTTTACAGGACACCTTACAGGTCCACAACCTGCTCCCGGCTGGTAGGTAATGAGCCATGGGCTGCGTAGAATACACAAAATGAGACCCTAAGAGTCAAATCCATGCATAGAAACATTCATTACAAACCGCAAAGAGCAACGGCCCGGAAAACTGCCATGTTATTTTGGTGTAGTAGTCCTAATTCTTATGCTTTTAAGGGCTCGATCCACATATCAAGTACTACGTGAAATATCATGGTGTACAGAGTTTTCAGCACTGTGTTTGCATAATGTTCTTTCTTAGGGCTCAGCTGAGCTCATTGACTCCATCTTAGCTGCATTGTCCAGTAGGGTTCGAAGGTAGTCTGCTTTCCAGCTTCAGAGTTAAGCTGGTAGGCATTGATTTTTTCTGACCCCCGATAACATGCCTCTGTAGGTCTAGGCAAAGTACATGTAAAGTCAGCAGAACTTGTAGGGATAGAATCTAAATTACCTGTACATACGGTATAATGAAAGCTTAGGCTGGGTTCTCAAGACATGCAGTTTTCAAATTGATTGATAATGGCCACGTGTTTTTGGGTGTAAAGGCCCCTGTCAATGCAGTGGTTTACCGCACTTTGCTTTTATTTGCTACTTAAAACCACAGCAAGTATAGGTGAAGCACAACAATTAATGGTAATCTGCAGCTTGCGCGTAATGTGTATGCGCACGGCAAACTATGATCACGCACATAAAACCATGTTATGGCCGCTACGTGAGAACCTAGCCTCTACTAAAATTATTTTCTGGAAAATCTTAATTATAACACGGACTTTGGGGCTTTTAACATCATCTCCTGCTGCCCTATAATTGGGATTATCTCATGACTAATGTAAAAAATAAAATGCGGACATCATATGGTACATGACAACCTCTTTCTTTCAAATCTATAACCAGCCCTGTACCTCACATGGGTCCAGAGATCTCCCCATTTATTGCTGTGATATATTTATTTCAAGCTGGCAGCTCAAGGGGAGTGTCCTTTCTGCCGCCGCTAAGGGGGCGTGTCTCAGCTCTCCCTATCACAGCTCAGAAGGCAGTTGAAGGATGAAACTGAGCATGTGCGGCCTTCTCATAGAGCAGGTCAAAGAAATAAAGATAAAAACAAACAGCAGGTGGCGCTCTACAGATGCATTTTTTTAATAACCCAGGGCAAAATTTTTAATTACATGCAATTACAGAAGTATTCAGATCCAGGAGCTGGTTTGAAAACTGTAGAATATTTTTTTGTGGGACAACCCCTTTAATCTAATTTTTATAGAGATAATTGGAGCATTGTTGTGAGACAAGTTGGGATATCAGCTATTTTAGTTATTAGTCCTTGTCGTCGTGATATTGAATGAGTTCAGCGTTTTCTCTTTTGTGTCTGCAGTTTTGCGCCGCTTGCTCTCTCGCGTCCTATAAAGAATTGCCGGATTTGTTTGTCACCGTGTCGTGTTGATTCTTCTCATTCTTCATCAGCACCCACATTTTGCAGGCTCTAGCACTGCCCTAAACGGAAGATACCACAGTGCTAACATGGCACCGAGGAATCCTTATTGACAGTCTGCTTTGTTTATTGCACCAATTACAACTCTCATTTACATGAATGTAGTAAAGTGAAGCGGTGCCAAGTATGATGACTGTGCCAAGAGCGCTTCTGAATGAGACTACTGCCTGGAAGGGCGGAGAGGGATTCTCCCATCAGCTGGAAAGGAAAGCAGGACAGAGAGGAGTACTGCTCCATATCTCCTTGGGGTCCAATATGACCCATAAGGGATGTGAAGACTCAGGCAAGGGCCATGCCAAGGTTCCAGAGCCATCACTTCTCTTTGGCTTGTTTTTTTTGCACCTTAGCGTAACATTCTGATTTAAAAAAATAAATAAAATCCATTGTGCTTTGTGCCAGATCTTCACCCGAGACTTTAGTGCTAATACCAGTTTAGAGGCCCTTTTAGGTGGGGACATACTTTGACCAAATCATAACGATCCTCATCCATCGTATGGTCCTGAGTAATGCCAAAGGAGACCGAAGGGCCTGGTGCATGTTTCCCTTCCCCTTCCATGACCCTTGTGCCTATTTTACCTCTGCCCTTTGTTTGCTAATATTGCAGGGCCTTAGTGGCCCCATGAGCTGCCTCCATGATAAGTAAATGTTTGGTCCTAGGAAAATTTCCTAAAACTTTCTTCCAAAAGACAATATTCAGCGTGAATGCTAAATGTCATGGTTGATGAGGAAACGATTGACTCTCAGCTTGAAGCCCTCCTTGGGTCACTAGAGAGCAGTGACGTACAGTACGGTAACTCTGCAGTAATGCTCGTAATGAGGATTTGGGGATGAGAACAATGGGTATTCCCTCCCTCAATGCTAGTTAGTGACACCTAAAGTTGAAAAGTGTGGTCTAGGGTCAGAATTAAGGGGCCTGGTCTGGAGCTTGAATTATGAGGCCTTGTTATGGGATCTAAATTAGGAGAGCTAGATATGGGGGTCTGAATTAAAAAGCCTCGTCGTTTGCGTCTGAATTAGGAGGCCTCGTTATTTGCGTCTGAATTAGGAGGCCTCGTTGTTTGCGTCTGAATTAGGAGGCCTCGTTGTTTGCGCCGGAATTAGGAGGCCTCGCTATTTGCGCCGCAATTAGGAGGCCTCGCTATTTGCGCCGCAATTAGGAGGCCTCGCTATTTGCGCCGCAATTAGGAGGCCTCGCTATTTGCGCCGCAATTAGGAGGCCTCACTATTTGCGCCGCAATTAGGAGGCCTCGCTATTTGCGCCGCAATTAGGAGGCCTCGCTATTTGCGCCGCAATTAGGAGGCCTCGCTATTTGCGCCGCAATTAGGAGGCCTCGCTATTTGCGCCGCAATTAGGAGGCCTCGCTATTTGCGCCGCAATTAGGAGGCCTCGCTATTTGCGCCGCAATTAGGAGGCCTCGCTATTTGCGCCGCAATTAGGAGGCCTCGCTATTTGCGCCGCAATTAGGAGGCCTCGCTATTTGCGCCGCAATTAGGAGGCCTCGCTATTTGCGCCGCAATTAGGAGGCCTCGCTATTTGCGCCGCAATTAGGAGGCCTCGCTATTTGCGCCGCAATTAGGAGGCCTCGCTATTTGCGCCGCAATTAGGAGGCCTCGCTATTTGCGCCGCAATTAGGAGGCCTCGCTATTTGCGCCGCAATTAGGAGGCCTCGCTATTTGCGCCGCAATTAGGAGGCCTCGCTATTTGCGCCGCAATTAGGAGGCCTCGCTATTTGCGCCGCAATTAGGAGGCCTCGCTATTTGCGCCGCAATTAGGAGGCCTCGCTATTTGCGCCGCAATTAGGAGGCCTCGCTATTTGCGCCGCAATTAGGAGGCCTCGCTATTTGCGCCGCAATTAGGAGGCCTCGCTATTTGCGCCGCAATTAGGAGGCCTCGCTATTTGCGCCGCAATTAGGAGGCCTCGCTATTTGCGCCGCAATTAGGAGGCCTCGCTATTTGCGCCGCAATTAGGAGGCCTCGCTATTTGCGCCGCAATTAGGAGGCCTCGCTATTTGCGCCGCAATTAGGAGGCCTCGCTATTTGCGCCGCAATTAGGAGGCCTCGCTATTTGCGCCGCAATTAGGAGGCCTCGCTATTTGCGCCGCAATTAGGAGGCCTCGCTATTTGCGCCGCAATTAGGAGGCCTCGCTATTTGCGCCGCAATTAGGAGGCCTCGCTATTTGCGCCGCAATTAGGAGGCCTCGCTATTTGCGCCGCAATTAGGAGGCCTCGCTATTTGCGCCGCAATTAGGAGGCCTCGCTATTTGCGCCGCAATTAGGAGGCCTCGCTATTTGCGCCGCAATTAGGAGGCCTCGCTATTTGCGCCGCAATTAGGAGGCCTCGCTATTTGCGCCGCGAATTAGGAGGCCTCGGTATTTGCGCCGCGAATTCTAAGGCCTGGTTCTGAATCATAGAACCTAGGTCTAATCTGGGAGCTACTTGTCTGTGTATATCCAGGCTTTCAAAAAAAACACCCTCCACTGTAAAGTCCTTTACCTGGGACAATATTCCCAGTAATATTTGGAAAAAAGTTACCGTATATTTTGACAAAACCCACTTCACGGTGTATACTCTGCACTGGGATGTCACCAGCAGTTAACTCAATGCAACATTTACCCAAGCACCTAACCGGAAGCTTCATGCCGTCTTAAAATTGCACTTGGGGCACGACTAAACTTCAAATGTTCTCAGAGAAGCCCTCCGATACGGTTGCGGCGTGGCGGCATGGTCTGCTTTTGAAGGGCATTTTCTGAAACCACGGTAAGATGACACTTTGCATATCCAGAGGTTTGCCACATGCTTCTCTTCCTTCAACACGACGGCTCTGCACAAACGTACACGCTTCCCGTGACTTTTCTGTACGTCCCTTTTTATATATTTTTTTAATTAACTACTGAAGTGTCCGCAGTACATCAAAGCAAGTGCGGATGTGACAGCGAATGGAGAGGGGCATGAAAGCTTGCCGAACACGAAACCTAATTACTGGTAACACATCACTCCTGCTTTTTTCGGCTTCTTCTTTGACAGTTTTGAGGCGGCGCTATTGATTTACTGCTCCTGCGCTTGTGGCTAGAGATGACTCTTTATGGTAGGGGGTAGTCGCACGATGTAAGGGGCATGCACAGGAGTGTACTCACATTTAGGAATGATAATAGTATGTCCTTGAGTTGCCCACTCTCCGTCCCTAGCAAAGCTGGACTTAAACCATAATTTAATCTGTACTGCTAAGCCAAGGAACCATTAAGGAGTCTGGGAAAGCTGGGTGATAGCCCAATATGGCGTATAATCATGCACCTGCCATTTTGGTAGTCACCAGTTTATGGGATGTCTCTTCCATGGCTGCATGATCACTCTCATAAATAGTTAGTTAGGTTTGACGTTTAGCAGCTCGGGAAGGTGGGTGACAGCTCATATTGGGCTTAGATAGAACCGACTTGGAGTTACATGTCTACATAAGTCATTCCGTGATGCTTCCGGGTCCGCAATTCCGATCCTGAAAAAAATAGAACATGTCCTATTCTTGTCAATAGCGGACAAGAATAGGCATATTCTCTTAGTGCCTGCAATGTGCGGTCCGCAAAATGCGAAACGCACATTGCCGCTGTCCGTGTTTTGCGGATCCGCAAAACACACACGGATGTGTGAATGGACCCTTAGAACCATAAAGCAATGTGCCAAATACTATTAATTGCCCTCTTTAGGTCCTAAGATTGTCCTTTTCAGATACCGCCATATAGATCGTCCTAGTGCTATTCATATAAATAAGTACGTGGTACATGTGCGGCGAGTGTTACGTGTGCGGCATGAGTCCAGTGTGGGAGTGTTACGTGTGCGGCATGAGTCCAGTGTGGGAGTGTTACGTGTGCGGCATGAGTCCAGTGTGGGAGTGTTCCGTGTGCGGCATGAGTCCAGTGTGGGAGTGTTACGTGTGCGGCATGAGTCCAGTGTGGGAGTGTTACGTGTGCGGCATGAGTCCAGTGTGGGAGTGTTACGTGTGCGGCATGAGTCCAGTGTGGGAGTGTTACGTGTGCGGCATGAGTCCAGTGTGGGAGTGTTACGTGTGCGGCATGAGTCCAGTGTGGGAGTGTTACGTGTGCGGCATGTGTCCAGTGTGCGAGCGTTACGTGTGCGGCATGTGTCCAGTGTGGGAGCGGTACGTGTGCGGCATGAGTCCAGTGTGGGAGTGTTACGTGTGCGGCATGAGTCCAGTGTGGGAGTGTTACGTGTGCGGCATGAGTCCAGTGTGGGAGTGTTACGTGTGCGGCATGAGTCCAGTGTGGGAGTGTTACGTGTGCGGCATGAGTCCAGTGTGGGAGTGTTACGTGTGCGGCATGAGTCCAGTGTGGGAGTGTTACGTGTGCGGCATGAGTCCAGTGTGGGAGTGTTACGTGTGCGGCATGAGTCCAGTGTGGGAGTGTTACGTGTGCGGCATGAGTCCAGTGTGCGAGCGTTACGTGTGCGGCATGTGTCCAGTGTGCGAGTGGTACGTGTGCGGCATGTGTTGACTGTGTAAGTGGTCCTTACATGCATGTGTTTAGAACACGACTGGCACCTTAGGGCCACACACTTGCACAGGGCCCCTTTTCACAGCAGAGCGTGAAATCAATGCGCCTCTGCCCTGATAAGATCCCGTCACACTTAATCACTGCTGTCATGGGCACTCGTCTTCTCTATATTTTTCGGTCTAGATCTCTGCCATCCAGCGCTGCTCTGTAGCAAATGTCATTTTTCTTTAATTCCATCGTGTCTGTGTCTGGCACAAAGTTTCCCTCTGATTTCTTGCTCATTTTCTTCACCGCTGTCACAGGTTGACTTTTAAAGAAGTATCTCCATGTCATGTCACATCTGACAGTAAGTAAAGGCTCTAATCTGTTCCTTAAAGCCCGCATTAAAAGAACACTAAGCCCCTGCACGTGCACGGCCTCCGGGCATATACAGGCTGCTCCCTTCTGAATGCAGAAGTAGTCATTTCCCATACCCCTCCTGGAGAGGGCAGCACAGAGCATATGACTTCTACCATATTTTGGCACCTTACAGAGAGGGCACAGTGCAAAATTAGCTAAAAGTTGCCTTATATGGCTAAGACCACCATCATCCTTATCTCCTATAGGGCATATTGGGTGTCATATAGGTGGTCATAGTGGTCAGGACACGCCCTCCTGTCAGGCTACACAGGCTTTGTTTGCAGTCTATTACCATGAATATACATGGATCTGCCTAGGAGCTGTGGGCAGAAACAAAAATTTTACCGTAATTGCCTTACTTTTTTTTTTCTTTAGAAGTATTCTAGCAAGAGATGAATAATTATAATTCTGTTAGTCGTTCTCCTATGCGTTTGCTTCTGTGGGACAACAAGAATGGCTGCCGTTGCGTCTCACATGTGGGGTGAGGGTCATCCCATCCAGCTTTCCCAGGGCTCTGTATGTCAGATCAGCGCTACATCTTAAGATCTGCAGCACCGACTGTTATTGTTTGTCTCACGCTGAATCCATCAGGTAGCTGCTCTGACAGCTCGATATGTAGCCGTCATCTCAGAGATCCTGACAGCTCCTAAACACTCAATAAAGCTGTTCTCTTATCAGTTTGATAGTGAGTGTTTATGAGCTGTCAGGAATGTTTAGACAGGGGCTACAGATAGTGCTGTCAATGCAGCTCCCTTACGGATTCAGTGTGAGGCAGAGAGCCTTGCCGGACCCCTCCAATCCATCGCCTCTGCTCCGTCCTCTGCCCGAGCTGCAGCAGTGACATTCTGCATACAGTTTGAGCCAATCACTGGCCTCAGCAGTGTTCGGCATGCAACTGCAGCAGCCTGGGGACAGATGCGCTAAATCGGAGGGGCCTGGAAAAGTAAATGTAAGCGTTGTTATTATGTATCAGGGTCCAGAAAAAAAAAAAAAAAAAAAAAAAACCTGGTCAACATTGTTAAACAGAATCTGTCACCGCTTACCTGAAAATAAAGCCTTCTGCCTGTGTAGATGTGCGCTTGTCACATCTGATACCTGTTTGTCCCACAATGCCCCCAATTTGGAGAAATAAGGCTACTTTCACACTAGCGTTAAAGTTTTCTGGTATTGAGGTCCGTCCTAGGGGCTCTATACCAGAAAAAAAAGCTTGTTTTATCCTAATGCATTCTGAATGGAGAGCAATCCGTTCAGTGTGCATCAGGATGTCTTCAGTTCAATCACTCTTACCGTAGTTGGCTAACCCGTATATTCTCCAGCCGGAATGCCGGATCCGACATTAATTTCCATTGAAACGTATTAATGCCAGATCCGGTACCAAGGTATACAGTCGTGGCCAAAAGTTTTGAGAATGACACAAATATTAGCTTTCACAAAGTTTGCTGCTAAACTGCTTTTAGATCTTTGTTTCAGTTGTTTCTGTGATGTAGTGAAATATAATTACATGCACTTCATACGTTTCAAAGGCTTTTATCGACAATTACATGACATTTATGCAAAGAGTCAGTATTTGCAGTGTTGGCCCTTCTTTTTCAGGACCTCTGCAATTCGACTGGGCATGCTCTCAATCAACTTCTGGGCCAATTCCTGACAGATAGCAACCCATTCTTTCATAATCACTTCTTGGAGTTTGTCTGAATTAGTGGGTTTTTGTTTGTCCACCCGCCTCTTGAGGATTGACCACAAGTTCTCAATGGGATTAAGATCTGGGGAGTTTCCAGGCCATGGACCCAAAATGGCAACGTTTTGGTCCCCGAGCCACTTAGTTATCACTTTTGCCTTATGGCACGGTGCTCCATCGTGCTGGAAAATGCATTGTTCGTCACCTAACTGTTGTTGGATTGTTGGAAGAAGTTGCTGTTGGAGGGTGTTTTGGTACCATTGTTTATTCATGGCTGTGTTTTTGGGCAAAATTGTGAGTGAGCCCACTCCCTTGGATGAGAAGCAACCCCACACATGAATGGTCTCAGGAT
Organism: Bufo gargarizans; assembly: GCF_014858855.1. Classification (NCBI taxonomy): domain Eukaryota; kingdom Metazoa; phylum Chordata; class Amphibia; order Anura; family Bufonidae; genus Bufo; species Bufo gargarizans. Next base: position 53,155,055 of record NC_058085.1, on the reverse strand, counting down.
GCTTTACTGTTGGCATGACACAGGACTGATGGTAGCGCTCACCTTTTCTTCTCCGTACAAGCCTTTTTCCTTATGCCCCAAACAATCGAAAAGAGGCTTCATCGGAGAATGACTTTGCCCCAGTCCTCAGCAGTCCATTCACCATATTTTCTGCAGAAGATCAATCTGTCCCTGATGGGTTTTTTTTGGGAGAGAAGTGGCTTCTTTGCTGCCCTTCTTGACACCAGGCCATCTTCCAAAAGTCTTCGCCTCACTGTGCGTGCAGATGCGCTCACACCTGCTTGCTGCCATTCCTGAGCAAGCTCTGCACTGAAACCTGCCTGCTGCCTTTCCTGAGCCCGATCCTGCAACTGAAACCTCTTTAGGAGACGATCCTGGCGCTTGCTGGACTTTCTTGGATGCCCTGAAGCCTTCTTAACAAGAATTGAACCTCTTTCCTTGAAGTTCTTGATGATCCTATAAATTGTTGATTGAGGTGCAATCTTAGTAGCCTCAATATCCTTGCCTGTGAAGCCATTTTTATCAACGTAATGATGGCTGCACGCGTTTCTTTGCAGGTCACCATGGTTAACAATGGAAGAACAATGATTTCAAGCATCACCCTCCTTTTAACAAGTCAAGTCTGCCATTTTAACCCAATCAGTCTGACATAATGATCTCCAGCCTTGTGCTCGTCAACATTGTCACCTGAGTTAAAAAGGCGATTACTGAAATGATCTCAGCAGGTTCTTTAACCCCTTCCCGACCGCAATCTGTATATATACGTGATAGCTGCACATACCCCGTGCAGCTACCACATATATAAACGTCAAGCCCCCACCCCATGCAGTCATTTTGTAGCCGCCCCTCCTGCCCCAGCCTCCCTCAATATTGGCCGTACCCCCGATCCCACCCCCCTTTCTAGCGCTGCCCCCGATCCCCCTGCTGTGTGCGATGCGGCTCCATTACTGAGCCGCCGCCATCAGCAGAGAGTGTCAGCTCTATGCTGACACTCTCCTGTAACCCCATAGATGCCGTGGTTGCGGCATCCATGGGGTTAACGGAGGGAGCTCCCTCTCTCAACCATCGGGGCTGCAGCGCTGTGATTGCAGCACCCGATGTTTGCCATGGCAACCGGACGCTTTGCAAAAGCGTCCGGTTGCCATGGCAAAGGCGTCCAGTGCTGCCACCTACAGGACATCTGGACGTATTATACTTTGGAATGCAAGAGCATTGCAAAGTATAGTGCAACTATCAGCCCCACTGGATCTTCAAGATCCAAGAGGGAACTGATAAAAAAAAAGTGAAAATAATAAAAGTTAAATATAAATAAATAAAAATGTAAATTATAAAAAGAAATTGCCTTTTCCTATAAAAAAATGAAAAAATAAAATACACATATTTGGTGTCACCGCGTCCGTAACGACCGTCTCTATAAATATATCACATGATAGACCCCGTCCGATAAACACCATAACAATAAAATTAAAAAAACAGTGCCAAAAAAGCTATTTTTGTCACCTTACATCACAAAAAGTGCAACAGCAAGCGATCAAAAAGGCTTATGACCCCAACATAGTACCAATCAAACCGTCACCTCGTCCCGCAAAAAATGATACCCTATTTAAGACAATCACCCAAAAAATAAAAAAGCTATGGCTCTCAGACTATAGAGACACTAAAACATCATTTTTTTGGTTTCAGAAATGCTATTATTGTGTAAAACTTAAATAAATAAGAAAAAGTATACATATTAAGGTATTGCCACGTCCGTAACGATCTTCTCTATAAAACTATCACATGACCTAACTCCTCAGATAAACGCTGTAAAAATAAATAAATGAAAACTGTTCCAAAACGGCCAATTTGAGTCACCTTGCCCCATAAAGTGTAATAATGAATGATCAAAAAATCCTATGTACCCAAAAATATTACCAATAAAAACCTCATCTCTTTCTGCAAAAAACGAGCCCCTGCACTAGACGATCGGCAGAAAAATAAAAAACATAAGGCGTTCAGAAAACCAATCCAGCAAAATCTGCCTTCCAAAAACCATGTGGAGTTATTTTCCTTCTGCGCCCTGCCGTGTGCCCGTACAGCAGTTTACGACCACATGTGGGGTGTTTATGTAAACCGCGGAATCGGGGTAATAAATATTGAGTTTTGTTTGGCTGTTAACTCTCAATGTGTTAAAGAAAAAAAAATTCTAAAATGGAAAATCTGCCCAAAAATGTGAAATTTAGAAATTTCATGTCCATTTTATTTTAATTCTAACGCCTAAAGGGTTAACAAAGTTTGTAAAATCAGTTTTGAGTAACTTGAGGGTTGTAGTTTCTACAATGGGGTCATTTATGGGGGTTTCCACTATGTAAGCCCCACAAAGTGACTTCAGACCTGAACTGGTCCTTAAAAAGTGCGTTTTGGAAATTTTCTTAAACATTGTAAGAATTGCTTCTAAACTTCTAAGCCTTCTAACGTCCTGAAAAAATAAAATGACATTTCCAAAATGATGCCAACATAAAGTAGACATATGGGGAATGTTAAGTAATAAATATTTTATTAGGTATGACTTTCTGTTTTTAGAAGCAGAGAAATTGAAATTTAAAATTTTTTTGGGTAAATTTGGGATTTTTTCATAAATAAAGGTGAAATATATTGACTCAAATATATGACTATCATGAAGTACAATGTGTCACGAGAAAACAATCTCAGAATGGCGTGGATAAGTAAAAGTGTTCCAAAGCTATTACCACATAAAGTGACGCATGTCAGATTTGTAAATTTTGACCTGGACACTGGGGCATCAATGACCCTTGGTCAGGAAAGGGTTAATGACAGCAATGAGATGCAGTGGAAAGTTTTTTTGGGGATTAAGTTAATTTTCATGGCAAAGAAGGACTATGCAATTCATCTGATCACTCTTCATAACATTCTGGAGTATATGCAAATTGCTATTATAAAAACTTAAGCAGCAACTTTTCCAATTTCAAATATTTATGTAATTCTCTAAACTTTTGGCCACGACTGTATATATAATATTTTAGTTGGGGATTGGATTATGCTTTTGCCCAGGAAACGCCTGTGGAGGAATAGGAATTATCACTTAGAAAACACTGGATTTTATTGTCATAGAGCCATACCACCAGTAATATTTATCTGAGCAGATCTTGAATTTTTTGCACCAGTTTGAAATTGGTGTGTCTGGATCATAAAGGAGGGGTGTTCACCTACTTTTGACGATGGAGAAAAAGTAAAATATTTGCAAAGTACCGTAATTCAACTTTTTATGTAGATTTTATGTGCAGAATGTTATAAATAGTTGGTAGAGTTCCCCTTTAACTCTGTCGGGACCAGTCAGCCTCCCTCTTCATGGAGGACGCTGCGTCTAAGCCGTCTGGTGGCTTTTGATTGCTTTGCACAAACTCGCTGAACATTTAATCAGCATTTTGCAGTGGAGTAATTATTTGTGATCTAATAGCCTTCTAGGTGACGCTTCCTCGCCCCCTCTATGGCACTGACGGGTATTTAGTGCTGCCCAGCTCACGGTAATCATAGTTTAATGTCGCTGTTTAAATGCATTGTTCGCCAATTGGACTTTAGGCAGCTGATTGTTCTGCAGTGTGTGATCATTATGAAGTGGGGTGGCACATTTGTAGAATTGTAATTGGTGCTTAGACCTCAGCTGATGACGCATCATCCTGCCGATGGTGTTGGGATCATGTTGTGTGGTCAGAGCGGGACAAATCTCAGGGACCTGGTGGCCAGCAAACCATGAAATTTGCTGCTTTGAACATTGCCAGACAACTCAAAAGACTATGGCATGTTGTCCATCCTCATGTAGGAGTTGGCATTGCAGGAAGTAAACCTGAGCACTGCCAGAGCCTACTGGGCTTGGTGGGGAGCAGCCACGATCATCTGTTAAATATTTTGTACATTTCTCTAGTCAGAGGTGCAGTACACATGGACCTTATGCAATTGTCCTCCAAAATTAGCACCATATCCAAGGTTGTAGAGAAGCATTTTTCCACGAAATACATCTATCATCCTTCCATGAGTGATACGTTTTTGATCTCTTTGGGTCCCACCATTCACAGGAACAGAGGCCCCGTTCAAAGAATACAGTTTTATCATCTATGATAGTGGACAAGTGATATACAACATCACCTCCTAGTCTAGTGGTCTCCAACCAGTTGATTTCCAGTTGTTGCCAAAACACAACTGACACTTGCAGGTTAAGAAGGAATACCCCTCTGCAAAACTGAAGGTCTATCTTGTCCCTTTCTTAGCAGCTCAATCCAATTTCATCGTATTGTTTTCTGAGAGTCATACTTGCTTGACCTTCTTCCAGGTCCATTGGGTATATTTGGGACAGGGCACTATTAACACCGAGTCATCTGCAATGAGTTCCACACCAGAAACAAATTGAGATTTGACCCCCACTTACAGCCTACATCAAGGCCATATTTACAAGACTGTTTCAGAAGCCAAGATCAAGGTTGTACTTAACCAGTGTCCTTAAACAAAGAGGTACTTGATCTCTCCTCCTTTTTGATGGGAACACATTAGTCTTTCAACTTTGCAAAATCATTTTATATAAGGTTAACTAGTGACCAGCTGGTTCCTTTCAACATCATCTTGTAGGCACATGGTCAACTATAGCATGTCTCCACTGCTTAGACTCCCCAGATCTCCACTTTTGGAATTATTTTTCTACGTTGACTGACATGACTGGGAAACCTCTCTCCCCGAAAAACCACTTGTGTGAGAAGACCACCCCTATTATTTGACAGATTTTGACTTAAACCTTTTTTGAGAAGACTACAGTTTTTTAAGTTTGATTTTTAGATGGTCATCTTAAAGAGATTTTACTACGCATGCTGTCTTCTCATCCTCTCGATCACTGGTCCAAGAGTTGACTTGTTACAGGGATGGGTGAAAAAATAGTTTCCGCCTTCTTACTATTTAATTGAGCAGCATGTTCCTGGTGACGCCGGCTATCATAAGCGTTTAGTTTTTTCTTTGTCCTCTGAGCAGGAGAAAATGAGAGACCACGCAGGTTATTTTGTATGAGATGGCAGTTTTGATTGAGAGTCTGCCTGTGCACTGCGGTGAGTCTGAGCAATAAAGGTGAGATTAAATAGCGTTTTGCGTCCTAGCATTCTGGAAATTATACACTATATTACAATTCTTATTAATCATGTTTGCTAGGCGGCTCGGGGGGGCCTGCGTGCTGCACTAGGTTTTTCATCTCCTATGGAGACTATATTTCAGAGCATGCCGTGATATGGGCTGCATGAAATGTCTGCTAATGAGAAATGCTTTGATGGTACGTGTTTAAAAGCCTCACTTACCATATCACGTGTGCTGTGGGTACTGATTTTTGGTACATGTAGAGAAGCTAACTCATTGACTGTCTTCTTTGAATATTGACTCTGTGTATGGTAGAAATTTGGATTTCTTCCTAGAATTAAGTTGGTATGTTTTTTTTGTCTACAAATATATAGACGTGCCATCAGTCAGAAAAATGGCTTGAAGAGCTGTAGTCAGTCGCTCATCCTCTACTCTTTCTAGTGCATTAAGAACTTTTTGATGAAAAAGATAATTTTTAGCAGGATCCAGCAAAACTTATATTTTTTCGAGATGATTGATGACAGTCTTTAACATTGTCAATGCCATCATTCAGCCATTCTTTACCAGATTCTTCTCTTCTCTCCAAATACTTGTATTATTAAAGAAGCACTCTAGGATTATAATATATTTTTTGCCTACATTTGTGTATAGTGCATAATATGTCCCCTCACACTGCATAGTCTCCATGGTTTTCTATGTGATACAGCTTGAGTTGGGCAGGGAGATCTGTGTGACGCTAGATCTCCTAGAACTGCTCTGGAGAGTCAGCACACACAGATAGTACAGGCAGTGCGAGTCAGGAGGTTTATACCAAATAACTGCAGCTAGTCACTGTATACACTCACCTACGGTATGTCTGCACTCTTAGTACTTTAGATAGGGGAGACATTATGTCTTCAGCAGAATACAGGATTATACAGAGTGGGCAGGGGAGGGGCTTGAAAGCTGCTTGGAGAGATTTGATTGGTGATTGTCATCCAGTAGTTCATAGGAGTCAACCACAGAGGAGAGACTGACTTCCTGTTTACACATTAGAAAAAGCTCTGTGCTGCTGGTCAGACTTAAAGTGACATTACCAGGTTCCCATAATGAAAAAGTTCAAAGTCTATGGATGCAATGTATGGAGTTAGGTTAGTTAGCAATACTTGTAAAATATGGTTTTTATCAGTTTTTTTTTCCAGTAGCTGAATAACCTATTAAAAGTGGTATTCCCTTCTGGAACATTTACTGCTATAGGACTCTCAAAATTAGCTGAGCAGTGGCTATTTTTGGAAGCCCAAAGCAGTGAATGGAGAGGTGGCCTCTCATGCATGATGTTCCCCATTCTTGATATTGGAGGTGGGACCTACATCAAGCAGACATTTATTCCATATCCTGTTGATATACCATAACCTACCATGTCCTAGACATGATAACCCATTTAACGGGTGTCTCTCGTGTCTGTGTGACCATCAGGTTTCCCAACCCCCACCCAACCCTGTTCAAACCCCAAATTTTAGGCCTTGGGATATGCCCGGAGCACAGTGAGGGGACTCCACTTGTCCCTAAGGTCTCATGCACACGACCGTATGGCTTTTTCAGTGTTTTGCGGGGCGTTTTTAACGGATCCGTTTTTTGTTTCAGAAGTGTATTCGGTTCCGTTCCGTTTTTCCGTATGGCATATACAGTATACAGTAATTACATAGAAAAAATTGAGCTGGGCATAAAATGACCCATAGGTGGTTCCGCAAAAACGGAATGGATACGGAAGACATACGGAGTACATTCCGTGTGTGTTGCTTTTTTTTTTTTTTTTTTTTTGCGCACCCATTGACTTGAATGGAGCCACGGAATGTAATTTGCGGGCAATAATAGGACATGTTCTATCTTTGAACGGACATATGGAGACACCAGTTTAGTTTTTTTTTGCTAACCCATTGAAATTAATGGTTCAGTATACGTAACCATACTGAACGCAAAAAATAGTTTGTGTGCATGAGCTCTAAATCTTGCAGGACCTTCAGTTATGCAGAGTTGCTCCTTTTAAAATCTAACCCTAAGAAGCTTATGGCTGGATTATAACATAATATAGTATACTCATTTTATAATATAAAAGGGGAGATATTATTGAGCCTGCACAGCACTGTCATTGCATCTCCACCACAAGTGTGCAAACCTGAGGTCCTCCTTGGCAGGCACTATTATATGTAGACACCATATGGGACTATTATGTGGGCTGTTATATTGCACTATATATTGGTATTATAAAGACACTATAGTTCTTGTAGTAAGGTACTATTATACGATATGTTTAATGTATTGTCCTACTATGTAAACTGATGTTTTGCACTTTATATTGGTATCATTTAGGCACAGTATTGCATAGTTACTTCCATCTTTAAAAAAATAAAACCGAGGAAAGAAGAAAAGCTGGGCCATATAAAACAGAAAAAGATTTTCTGATATATTTAAAATTCTCAGGACGAGATGAACAGTAAAAGGAAATTATTGGTATTCTCTGCTCTTGACAGTCGAATATCAGCACCAACACACAATTATCTCCGGACTTGGTCTGAACTATCGTCATTATTCCAGTCCTCTAATCGCCTATTGATTATTTTGTTAGCCTTGGAAAATAATTTGTTCCTCTGACCGCAACCAAAGGGGCCCACTGGAAATTATTAACTCCCTACCTGTTTCTCCGGTGCCTTAGACCAGGCCACAATTAGTGTATTTTCTTCCTCTAAGGAGTAACCGGCACCATCATGCTCCAGAATGTAATTTATCCCTTATGGATTTGTTGTTGTTTTTTTTTGCCCTATTTGACATTTTTTTTTTATATATTCCCCCTATTCGTTATACTCGTTATTGTACCTCCATGTGCATGAAAGTTTCCATGTCAGAGCCTCTCCTGTTACGCAGTCGGTGTCACGAAACGATGTGCTCGCAGGCGAATGGGATGTGATGTGTCATTTAGCGAGAAGAGTTAATCCGCCGGCTCCTGGATAAAACACCGGGTTTTAGATGCCTGCGCGCGCGATAACGCTCGTTATTGTATTATACCGGACTTAAAGCGCCGGATAATCTGGTTGCCTGTGATGAGCTGCTGTTTGCAGGTAATTGGATCCCTGTGGTGGGAAAGCAGTGACTCGCTGGAGGAAATACTCGTCCTGAAGCCTAATTAAGTTATGTCAAGCTGGATTCTTTACAATCACAGGTCAGACTTGTTTGCTTAATAATAGGCTTGAGAATGAAGAAGGCGGAACGCTTGCCTGGTGCCCAGATCCGCCAGTTCCTGGGCTCCTCTTCTGCCCTGCAAGATGGCCGCACCACTTCTCAGACTACCTGGTCCATACTGTGCATTTCGCAGCCCAAGACACTTCCTGCTGCAATCGGACTGGCCAGCACTGTTCAGACTGGCCAATCCAAGAGCTGGACAAGCAGGGAGTATCTTGGGCTACTGATGCACAGTGTTGGGGGGGCAGAAGGGGAGCCTAGAATTGGTGGATCTGCAGCTGAACAAGGTCAGGTAAGTGTTCTTTTCGTTCCCTAGTTAGGGCTCATGCACACGACCGACCGTATGTATTTTGCGGTCCACAGAACACGGATCCAAAAAATACAGATGACGTCCTTGTGCATTCCGTATTTGGCGGAACGAAACAGTTGTCCCCTAGTAGAACAGTCCTATCCTTGTCTGTAATGTGGACAATAATAGGACATGTTCTATTTATTTGTGGAATAGACATACGGAAATGGAATGCACTTTTTTTTTTGCAGACTTTTTTTAATGAATGGTTCTGCATACGGTCCAAAGTGAATTTTTTTTACTGCATAAATATGGAGGAAATTTTCCTGTGCTGGTTTGACCACTAGGGGCGCTATTCTGATGCTGGCATCATCAAAATCTTGTCGGAGCCGTGAGTCGGTTTTCATATAGAGCCAGAAAAACCACGGTTTGCAACGAACTAATCTTGATTGTGAAGACCACTCAACCTCGTTTTATCTCCAAAGCTGTGCCCAAAGAAACTTCTGACTCCTGTACATTGAGGCAGCCTTTAAAAAGTCTCTGTACTTTCATACAATTTCATTTCATTTAATAGAGAATGGTGTATCTAGCAAATTTCTAAATCACTACATTTAAAAAAAAAATAAAAATCTGCCTGCATCCACCTAAAAAAAAAAAAAAAAAAAAAATCTGTAGATTAGGGGTATCGCTTCTACTCTGATGATGGTGGCATAACTGATGTGAAGGGAAGATATTGTGGGCATAAATACTGTGTAATGGCACAAAGGGGGAATAATTACTATTTGGGCACATTGAAGGGACTGGGTGCAATTGGGTGCTGGTTATGTATAGTTGTGCACTGGGAAGAGTTTGGGGTATGGCTTAGTATGCTGTGCCCAAGGACCCCCAATCTGATGCTTAGTTATTGGGAAATGTGGGAATAAGTGGAAGGTGCCTCTAACCCTCCCTCTTATCTTTAAGTGTGGCCTTAGAAGGTTGTGCCCCAGATTTTCTGTGTTTTTTTTAAAGCAAATATCTTTTCCTGGTTTTTAACATCCAGTTGTTTTTAGAGGCAATCGATGCACTTAATACATAGCTCCATGAAAAGCCCTCTTCTCGGGCTTCCTTGCCAAGTTGTGCATTTAGCTCTGGGGGATACCCACTCACTAATGGAGAGACAATTGCTCGGCTCAGCATCTCCATGCTGCATGTAAGGGCTCATTCAGACGGCCGTATGCTGTCCGCAAAAATACTGAATGCTATCCGTTTTTTTGCGGATCCGCAAAAAAACGGATAGCATTCAGTATTTTTGCTGACCCATAGACTTCAATAGGGCCATGTCCTGATTTTCACGGACAAGTATAAGACATGTTTCATTTATTTTGCGGAACCTTGGAATAGAAAAGGGCCCAATAGAAGTGAATAGGTCAGCATCTAATCAGCAAAAAAACGGATCCGCATTTTTGCGGATAGCATACGGCCGTCTGAATGAGCCCTAACCCTGCCTTGGCCGGTCCCCGGTCATAGATAATTGTATATGGAAATGAAGCAGATCGTGTCCTGCTTTTTCTCAGCCATATCAGACCTTGTAGATGGCACCAGATGCAATGTCACTGCTCCAGCGTGGCCGATCAACAAAGGAAGCGTCAGCCACCCGAAACCACTGGGAACTAGAAGCAAATCTTCATTTGTATAATTAGGACTTGTGGCAGATGGGGCTGACGCATTTTGGGACAGAGCAATGTTGCAAGTAAGAAACTGTGGTGGCCAGAACCAGTGGGTGGCGGTGCCTCTATCCCCAAAACAATACAAAAAAATACCAGTAAACTAGAAATTCTGGCGTCGCCCTGTTCTGTCAAGTCATAAAACATCTGCCTCTGCCATTAGATTTACTGTGATATCCGCTGCTATGGCTTCCATTTGGGCTAGCCGTGCTTGTCACTCTGTTTTTAAGGCTTGGACAAGCTGGACTTTTCTGATGTCTCACACAGTGCAGTCAGATGACAGTTAATTGCTGCTATTGTTGTAAAATCGGTGCAAAGTGCCTCCGTATTTGCAAAATGCCCCAATTTTGTGCTAATTGTGGCAATAAAGCACATTGTTTGACGGCACCTGTAAGGCAGAGAGGGACCTTTTGGGCCCAGTTAGGCTCCTGAACCAGCGTGCAACAGCAACCTGTGCACATGCCTCCGTAGAGATAGCGTGTCCTGTTGGTGGTACTATAGCATAAAAACCCAGACAAACCTTTTCTGTTGGATTTTTGTTATTCCGGTGTTCTGCTACTACACACACAGCGCACTATAGCGCCACCGACAGGATTAGCTGCAGGCTCTAACTATAAATCGGTCTTTTCTCACCTTTTGCTGGCATAAATAAAAAAAAATTATGCATAAAAGATCATAAATAATATTAAAAAAACTATGAAAAATACAAATAAAGTCCTAACTAGCCCCCCAAAAAGGTCTCCTGCCAATTATTGCCTTAGCGCTAGCCCAGCCCTGATCAAATTTAACTGAATTAGGCATGTGATATGAGGATGATGGAAGCAAATGTGAAGTCCTGAAGGCCCAAACTAACCCCCCACCACCACCCCATGTATGCAGATTCACATGTAGCAGCAACATCCAATGAAGTCAATGGAAGGAGACACCCTAATAGCCTAAAGCAGAGATGCTCAACCTGTGGCCGTCCAGCTGTTGTAAAACTATAACTCTCACCATGCCCTACTGTAGGCTGTCCGGGCATGCTGGGAGTTGTAGTTTTTCAACAGCTGGAGGGCCACAGGTTGGACATTCTTGGCCTAAAGCATGTAACATACACCCAGAGGCATCGCTTGAAACTATTGAGCCCCAGTGTATGTTTGCTGCAGTGAGATACCACAGCTGCAGCAGAAGCACAATGTGTCAGCCCAAGGGTGCAAGGACTGAGCCCTATGAACGGGGGGCCCTTATTGATTTCCTCACAGTATACAGCAGGCCTCATGTTGCATATTATTCATTTGTCGCCCAGTAAATCAATGAAGTCACATGAAAGGAATCCAGCGCGAAGAGTGTTAATCGCTGCCCCCGGGTCCTATAGAGGAAAGGGTTACTTATCAGCACTACCCTAGTAATGAATAATCACCAGATAATCATACATGACCAGGCACTGCCTTACCGCTAATATAACATAATGAATATTTGAAGATTTAGGACTTTTGGCAAAGTTTGCTTTTAATATTGTGAAATTAAAGGGGCGCGCTCCGCATGTCAGTATGAGTCTGAGGATCTGTCACCTCTACTGACTTGTCTGGTTTAATAAGTACTGGGAATAACTACTCTGGAGCATCTTTTTTTTAGGACTCTGAACAGCCTTATTCACATGTCCGTGCTGAAATCTGTGAAAAGGTGGTCAGTGATGCCTCCATGAAGGATCAGTGTTTGTTCCATGTGTCCGTTTTTTGCTCTCCGTGTGTCATCCTGCACAGCTCAAAAATTATTTTCAAAGCATCTCTTCCTAATGATCCATGAAACATGGATGGCGTCCATGTTGCATCAGTAGTTTTCACGAACCCGTGGACTATATTAGGCGTGATGGATCTGCGAAGAGACAAAATAGAGCATGGGTGGACTTTTCTTTACATCTTTAAGTTTTTCCCCCAAAAAGTGGGTATCTAACAACACACACACAGCTCCACCACCTTTGTGTGTATCCAGCCTTGCAATTACATCTGAAAAAGATCCTATACGTTATAAGAGACTCATTACGTAGGGGTGCGTAGCCCTGGGGAGACGTTCTGCAGGATCTGAGATAATTGCTTAGATACTTCTGCTTGTGCTCGATCTTCTATTCCGAATGTTAATTTCTCTGCCGTTCTTTAGGGAGCGTCGTTCCCATACGTTCTTCCGTCTTGCATCACTGAGTATTGATAAGTCATTTTTCCATCCTGAAAAATGCAGTTTTATTACAAGTCAAGCGTTTTCTCATTTCTGGCAGATGAAACCCTCCAGAGCAATCACTGCCGCACAGAACAAACTGAATGTAACCAGAAGAAGAAACCCTCCCGAATAAGCATAATGAGGTTTAATAGAGTTATAGTGTTTGCTTAGAAAACTTGCGGCCGTCCTGTGCAGCCAGTGTTTGGTGCAGTAGATGTTGTGAAAAGATGAGATGTGACATTGACCTGATTTTAAAAAGGCTACAGGGAGACAGGCTGTCATCAATGGGTAGAAGGGATAGACAAAATACTGTAGACTTAATAAAGAGATTGTCCAGAGTTCAAAAACATGGCTCCCGCCTAAAACAGCACCACTCAGTTCACAGGTTGCATGTGGTCTTGCAGCTGTTACAGAGACTGTTGTGGATATGCTGTGCCACTGAACACATTTGACTTTGGGCTTTATCCTGGTAACCCCCTATACAGGCATCTGGACTCCACTTCAGGGGAACCACCATGCTACTGCCTCTTGGAGTAGTCTCTGTTCAGTAACTCCTGACACATTGGATCAAGAGACATTGGTGTGGAACATCAAGGGATTAGGCAAAACCGTCGTCGGGGACAAGCTGAGATCAGGGCAGGCAGGATCCTTGGAAGGCAAAATCCATCCAACAGTCAGGCCAGGCAGCGCAGGGTCACTAAGAAGAACAGGCAGAGGTCAGGCTGCAAATGGTACAATCTGAAAAACCGGCAGAGGTCAATTCACGGGCAGGCAAACAGAACTATGGTGCGCCTTCATAGGATACCTTTAGGAGCCCTAAATGTCCTGTTGACCAATCATTCCCTGGGGAAGACTAAGGTGCAAACACCTTACGGGTGGCAGATGAATTTGGGCCTTGGACTGCATGGAGGAAACTGAGAAAGTGGTAGGAGCCAACAGACTTGAACCGCAGGGCAAACGGCACAGGGAACCTGATGAGTGTTCTGGTGACGTGTTCACTTGGCGAAGTGAGAAGACCATGGGCACAGACTGCCGGTATCACACAGACACAACACGCATGTTCGAGTTCTTATTTTGGAAGAAAGCAAGCATGATTTTTGTGATCTCCTCACATCACTTATAAGAATTGGCTGGTAATGCATTCTTAATACTTTTATTAGGGAATTTTTTATATATGGGGCTTTTCAAGGACTACAATAATTATGATCCAAGGACGAATGGTTTAATCTTCCAAAACAGGCAACTATATGTGACATTTATTTTAGTGATCAACATCAGATATTCACCATCATTTGGATAACCTGTAGATTTGTGAGCGTTTATTGTGGTATGACTACACGTACCATATTGATCGCATGTAATATATATATATATATATATATATATATATATACACACACACACCCACACACACACCTCAGATATATGTGCGCATGGTGAGCCATGTAGTTTGTCACCAATTTTATGAAGTGGTATAGTTGGTTTTATTACCTATGGTGTGTTTATATACATGTCTATACACTCTAGGGTTGCATATTCAATAAAAATATTTTACCTATTTAAGTCTGTGTTGAACCAGATATTTTGTGTGCCCTCCACCAGTCCTTTTCGATCACACAGACACAACACGCATGTTCGAGGTATTATTTTGGAATAATAAAGAATTATTTTGGTAATACATTCTTTAATACTTTTATTAGGGAATTTTTATTTTATTTATGGGGCTTTTCAAGGACTACAATAATTATGGTCTGACTCCTACCGTCCCAATGTTTAGCTAAGTGGAGGGTCTGTGGTCTTCGCTGGCTTTATTGATATCAGCCTCTTTCACATGAATTGGACGAAGGAGTGATTAGGTGCAATATCAGACACAGCCACTACCATAGGTATGGAGCTATGCCTTGTAAACAATAAAGGGGAAGTAATGACCCCCACTGGTCTGATATTCATGGCATTCCTAAGGATAAGATACCTGTATTGTAGTCCTGGAAGACTTTTTCTAATGGAGGTACCATTTTGGACACCTCATCTATTAGCTAGACACCTAGGGTAACTACAGGGAAGGGACAAACAACTCAAACACCACTAACAATCCCCGAAGGGAGACCAGAACAACAGGAGAAAAAAAACTGAGATCTAACCGCTCCAGTTTCAACAGCTCCACAGCAACTCCAACTCCACCAGAGGTCAGAATAGAAGATCTGCAAAGAAGGTCTATATCTGGCAGAAAGGGAAAATATATAGCAGTTGGGAGGGGCTGACAGAGAACAGCTGAAAGGAAAAGCTACAGATTCCTATATGGGACAAAAAGGATCGCAAACCAAACCTGGACCAGAATCCATTCCCACCACTAGGTCATGGAGCGATCTCTTGAGAAACCAAGTGAGTAGCCACCCACTGCGACCTTCTGACCCCAGGCACAACAGGGTCAACGATAGGTCGTGACACCCTTGTGACCATCCTCCATAGATTAAAGGGGATTGCTTGGTCTCAGCATTAGGACACTCTGCCATCAGCTCATCTGGAAACCTGGACAACAGGTTCATTTATGGTAATTCCAGGCGCTAGTTTTACTTTTATTTAGGTGCCCAGCCACTGAAAGAACTTTGAATGTCAATGACTGGCAACCAGAAAGTCAGGCATCAATAGGAAAATGTGTAGGATAAATGGCTACTGTAGGTCTAGGGGTTTGGCCAACTGTTGTACAAGGAGTGGTGAACTTGAAGTTGGGAAATTGGTGTCTTAATTTGCATTTTAATTATCCACCAAACCCCAAGTTAATTTTTAGCAGTGTCAGACTTGGTTATGAAAATGGTTCTCATTTATAATATTAAGTTCATCAGCAAGACATTTATCCCACTGTCTGCCTCAGATGACGTTTCCTCTGAGGGTCCACCAAATGTTCTCCAACTCTTTCCTAGTCTCCAATGAAATCCAGTCTGAATTTACACCATTAGGCTAGGTCTACACGACGACATTTGTCGCGCGACAATTTTTATAATGGCAGTCTATGGTGTCGCTCTGCATCATGCTGCAACTGCGACGCAACAGTCGCAGAGAATCCATTCGAGATGGATTTTTCTTCGACTGTCGCGTCGCATCTTGCAGCGCGACACCATAGACTGCCATTATAAAAATTGTTGCACGACAAATGTTGCAGTGTAGTTGTGCCCTATCTGTCGCTCGACTTATTGTCGTTGTGTAGACCTAGCCTTATGTTTTTTATTTTTTATGGAAAATGACAAGGGGATGTGTAGCAGATCCTTATATTTGCTGACTGGTCTGGTTTGAAGCCACTGGCCCTGACTTCTCCTGTTAAGATCAATGCCATCTTGAATGCTAAAAAGTAGTGAGATGTTCTGGCAGAAAACCTCATCTTCTTTGCCAAGTAGCTGTGACTTGGATGCCGGTTAATTTTCTAGCATGAAAATGACCTTAAACACGTTTCAGATGCAGATTTGACCATGTCCTTTTCTGCGAAAGTATTAAATATTGTCAGCATTTCATACAGAGGAATAATCCTAGATCCGTCCCAAGATGACTGCCATGATGAAGACCATGCTGATGATTGGATTACATGCAGAATTTGATCTTTATGCAGAATATAAGTTGCCTCAGACAACAACCTATAGTCTGCTAATAGACTCATAGGTCTATGGTAATTAAATTAATTTCTAATTTGACCCCCTGTCCGCTTAATAGATTTTTTTTACTTCTAATGGAGTACTGCAGGGCAAAGTGCTGTGCTTCTTCGGGCCAGTAAGGTCAGTAAGGTCCCATTGGGTTCATGGGGCTCTGTATGAGCTTATTAACCTGTAATGGAAATTGAGTAGCAAGAATTGAATCTGATGGGAGTTGCACCACTTAACAGTACCCAGTAGGCTCAATTTTTATCCCTACCTACGCACGACCATGACGTGTCAAGGCTTGCAATATTTCTGCAGCCAGTTCTATGTTTCTTGTGGATTTTGTGACTGCAGTATAGGTACCAGAGGACTGGTTACCAGCAGGTCTCCGAAATTACTGTGCTAGTACGATAACTAAAGAGCGAGAGCTCGATGGACAGTCATCCTGCAAACACACTGAATGCGAGCTGGTTTGACGTCTTACATCCCCCCTCCCTGCCCAAACTCATCTCTCTGCCACTCCAGGGTACTAATACATGGCCTCCCACACACGGCACCTTATTGCTCACCTCTTTAAATTGAAAGATTAACCTCAGGCACTCCCAAACCTTATTACAGTGCAGTCAGCGGACTTTAAGCCAGCAAGCCCTGTGCCTATATATATATATTGATATGTATTCTCTGCGTTTCCTTAATACATAGGAATTTATGTAATACCATGCCAATGAAAGGTACTGAAATGCTATTATTGGCAATATCTCCGTTACAGCAAACTTTTTATGACCCGGCTGCACTGGACTATTGGAAGACATTAATAATTTATGTGAGAATGCAATTAGGAATAGTTGATGCAATTGCTTTCGCTTAGAGAACAGTACTGGAGAGTTATGAGAATTCAGATTCCTGTTCGGTTCCTTAATCTTGTCTATAGGGGGGCAGTCTTACATAGTTACTTAATGGGGTTGTCCCACGAAAAATGGTAATGGGCTTCCCAATAGACAGCAGTTCTTCGAGCTGCCACTTTAAAGGGCTTGTTCTTCGAAAAATATTTTGCAGGTTTCAAACCAACCCCTGGATCTGAATACTAATTGCCTCTAATAAAAAAAAATTGTATAACCAATAAGTTATTCAATAAAATGTGTCTGTATAGCGCCACCTGCTGTTTGTTTTATTTCTTTTTTATTTTTTTTATTTCTTTGACTGCTCACTGAGATGGCCGCACATGCTCAGTTTCATCCTTCAACTGCCTCCTGAGCTGTGATGGGGAGAGCTGAGACACGCCTCCTGAGCTGTGATAGGGAGAGCTAAGACACGCCTCCTGAGCTGTGATTGGTAGAAAGCTCCGGCAGAAGAGTCACACCCCTGAGAAAAGACACTCCCCTTGAGATGCCAGCTCCCTCAGGAGCGGTTGGATCGCACAGGCGCAGGCAGTAGGCGGTACTGCGCCTGCGCGAGATTTCAGACGGACGAATTGAAGATTCCAGACGTAGCAGAGGCGGTGGCGCCGTTAAACTAGGCTGTGGGACGATGCTGCATAACGAGGATGCGTGCTTGGGCTCTAAATTAAGGAGACTAGGCACTGCAGGGGGCGTTACTAGGCTCAGAGGGTGATGAATAACGCCCTTCTGGGCACCTTCAGGGTTCATTTGCATAATAAAAAAAATAGCTTTTTTTTAGCAAAATTAAAGCATAAAAAGAAGGAAAAAAAACACTGCGGAAATAAGGTATTTTTTTTATTAAACATGGGAATGGTGAGAGCTTAATATGGTCAAACCAGGTGACAGATTCCCTTTAATAGCATTCTCCACTTTCGGCAATCCCTATTCCCTACTAGTTTAGAAGGGTCCAGTTACAAAAAGCTGATCTTAAGAGATCCTAAGCGATCATGTTGCGGTGGGGAAACCTAGCTGGAAGTGTTCAGTTTCTCTGTAGCGCCACCACAGGGGAAATTGAGCATTACACAGTGTCCATTAAAATCAATGGGATGTCTGTGTAATGTAGGACAAAACAGGTCCTCCAGAGTGAGAGACACTTTTTATAATCTCTGCATTAAAAGGTCTTTACTAAATGATACAACCCCTTTAAGGCCGTTCTTTCTCAAAGACAGCCCCTTTTTAACTCCTTACCATAATTGTACAAGTGCCTTAAGGGGTTTTCAGGATTAGAAAAACATAACTGCTTTCTTCAAAAACAGCGACCCTGTTCACGGTTGTGTCTGGTATTGCAGCTCAGCTCCATTGGAGTCCATGAGGCAGAGTTGCAATAACATACAGTAATCAATCTGTGGCCTTTTTTTTTTTTTTTTAATGAAAGCAGCCATGTTTTTCTAATCCTGGACAACCCCTTCAAGGCATCTTGATGTGCTGGTATATGAAGGGGATTGCACAGGCACTGCTCTTGTACTTGCAGGATTGCCAGTGGGAAGATGGATGTAACACACATAGGAGATCCTTTTAGTTGTGCAAGCAAGCCTGAAGCACAGGGGGGATCTTGTACGTGAACGCCAGTCCCAGCGACATGATCCCTCACAACATTATGAAGACTACCTGGCATCAGATAAAGATCTCTAGGACTGTCTCATCTAAAAGCCAGTGATTGTATAGCAGTGGTATACCCTGCCCAGGCGTAAAATATATTGGTGTACAGCGCGACCGATTATGCATTGCATGACTGAGCCAGGTCAGCAAGACTGGCACAACCCAAAGATGGGACAACTTACCCCCCAATCCCACTAGCATTTCTATGGTAGATATCAAGGGAAAAGAAGAATTGGGCATATGGAACATGCCTGTTGATTTGTTCCGACCAGGGTTGTCTGCCAGTGGCTTATTCTATTGCCTCATTAAAATAAACATGCATGCTCAGCCAATTGTACATGAAGTCAGGAGGAATAACTGTAGGACAAAACTCGCTGAGACATGGGATAGTCAGTGGTAAACCAGGCACTATGCCTTGTAGAACTAGCTCAGCTGAATGTAATGATACCGATCCATTGCTTCATTCTGGAGAAAAAGTACTTTTAAAGGGAACCTGTCACCTGGATTTTGGGTATAAAGCTGAGGACATGGGCTGCTAGATCGCGGCTAGCACATCCACAATATCCATTCTCTGTCCTTTTTAACGTTTCCGGAGCCCAGCCATGCCCACTGTGAAGGGGCCCAGCACCGCCCCGCATACGCCGAATCTCCTCCTTGCTCCCCGACGTCACAAAGCTAGAGCACAGTAATCTCACGATGGCTAGAGCGCAGTAACCTCACGATGCGCGAGCTAGCAAATGTGCAGTGTCTGCATAGTGTTTCTTCACTGTGCTGGCATCAGCTTAAGGGAACGAACTGCGCGTGCGCTAGCTCGCGCATTGCGAGATTACGGCACTCTAGCTTTGTGACGTCTGGGAGCAAGGAGGAGAGTCGGAGGATGCGGGGCGGTGCTGGGCTCAGAGTCTGAGAACGCTGGACTCATCTCTCAAGCATGGAGGACACGGGACTCATCTAAGGTTCATTTACATATCTATAAAATCGTTTTTTTGACACAATAAAAGCACAGAGGGCTATGGCGACTGGATATTGCAGATGTGCTAGCGACTATCTAGCAGCCCATGCCCTCAGCGCTATACCCAAAATCCAGGTAACAGGCTCCCTTTAATACATAAGCAAATGAGCAGTCAAGTGCCCCGAGGCCACGCCCAAGCCACTCTGTGCACCCTTGTTCCTTTTGCTTCCTCTGCCAGACCATCCCTGTCCTTCTTGATGGCAGGTCCAGGAGAGATGACTTTGCAGGGACCTAGTCCTGTCAATCAAGAAGAAGAGGGAGAGGCTGGCAGAGGAAACAGGAGTAGCAAGGGTGCACCGAGTGGCTTGGGCCTGCCCTTGGGGCACTTTACCCGCAATTAAATGGATCGCTAAGTGAAAGACATAATTAAATTCAACAGAGCTCGGCCTACAAGACAATTTGCTGATCTCAATCTCCCTTTATACACGAGACATTACAGGGTGACATTCACATCGGGAAAACAATGTGTTTAGCCAAAAACTCTTTGAAAACCACTTTATTTATTCAACTTGGGGATATTTTTCAGCATCATAGAAATGGAAATTAGTGATGCTTAGAGTTTCCCTTAAATTTTTACAGCGCTGCAGTATACAGTGGTTGGTATTCTGCTGTGACCTTGGTTACTGAGCTCTTGATATGTTCTTGCGGCATCCTGAAGCCTGTGCTTATTGGACACGCCTGTCTCACAACACGTTGGGTCTAGATTAATTTGGAAGTGTTACTCCGTTACAAATCTCTCTTAGCTGTAAAATAATTGAGAAAAGAAGGAAGCGATGGGAGGGGAGCGATGTTGTAATTAGGCACAGACACCGCTGATTAGTGAGCTGTACCTAATTGCACAGCCAGTCCTTTTAAACAGGTTTTTTTTTTTTTTTTGCTGCCTTGGCAGCCGTGTGCCGCAACGTAACCTGAACGAGACTGGAAGATAGAACAGACGAGATGTGATGCTGGGTGCCAAGTCTCGATCACATCTCTGATCAAATCAAGATCACATCCCTAAACTCAACCAACTTTTTGTCCCAGGGGGCACCATCTTCACTTGATTCTGATTTGCTTATCACAAATGTAGTGTATGTCCCCTGCCGCCCTGCCGGTATAATTGATTGATGTACACTTAAGAAATTTGGTGACCTAAATTAAAACGATCCTAAATAATAACTGTAATACACATAAGTATAATCATAACCTTGCGACATAATCCTAAGCAATAAGCAGAGTGTTAAAGGGGTTCTCCCATGATTAATGTAAAAATTGGAAATCAGACAGTGTAGTACATGAGTTTCTTTCTAACAAAGCTAGAACCAGCCCTGTACCTCACATGGATCCAGAGATCTCCTCATTCATTGATCTGCTAGATAGATATCAAGCTGAGAGCTCAAGGGGGAGTGTCTTTTCTCAGGGGGGGTGTCTTTTCTTCTGGAGCTCTCTACCTATCACAGCACAGGAGTCAGTTGAAGGATGAAACTGAGCATGTGCGGCCATCTCAGTAAGTAGGACAAAGAAATAAGAAAGAACAAACTGGTTCATACTGTACAGATTTCAGTAAATAACTCAGACTTTCCAAAAAATTGAATTACAAGCAATTACAAAAGTATTCAGATCCAGAAGCTGGTTTGAAAACTAGAATATTTTTCATGCGGCAACCCCTTTAAATCCGTCTTTGCCAAACAGATCTCTTCATATGAATTCTGCAAGATATCTTGAAGCAAATCTTTAAGAACGCCCCTTTTCTTCTTGATGTGAGCCTTTCATTTATTCCAATAAGCCTCTAGATGTTGTGCGTGAACACCAGCTGAAAAAACAAATGGAAATTTGCATCACTGTGATTGACATCGACACTTGTTTTAGACAGTCCAGGAATTGCTGTGCGTCAAACCTGGGCAGACAAGATGTCGAATAATAGGAAGGAGGGATTCCTCAACGACTTCCGTATACCCAACAGCTGGCATTGTTGTCATGTCCACAGTCCCAAAGACCCAGTTTTGGTGATCCCGGCACGACCTCAATGGTATTTTATTTTATGACTAAACCAAGACTGGGTCCACCAAGCAAAATTGGGTTAGTATGAATATAGATGCTACATACCTCACCGTAAAAGTTTTATAAACGTCAACTATGGTGCGTTTCGGTATTCCGCTCAGTTGTGCAGCTTGTTTTTCAGAGGTTTCCTAACACCAGTGGTGAGTAATACGGAGCTACTCTTTCATCGAGATGTTACTTTTCAAAGAAAGAGCCCTTTCTGATCGACTCCAACAATGACGCACAGTCCTTGTTAATACACTTTCAAGAATATCCATCAGAACATTGCCGGCGAGCCATCCAGCGAAGAGGTGGACAGCAGTTCTCGTAGTCCAGATTGTTTGCAGGTGAAGAGTGCTGAATCATGAACTTGATGACATCACTGTTATTTGTACCGGCTCTAATAGGCTGGAGTGTGTTCTCAAAGAAGCAGCAATCCGTTTCAATGGGAGGGCAACAAAAAATTGGCAGTTTAGCAGGTAGCGATGAGCGAATCTGGTTCATCCTGCTGTGTACAAATTTGGATAGTTAATCTTCACAAATGTATTGGCTCTTACGAGGCGCTTTAAAGATGGCCGCTGTCGACGCAAGACTATTAGTCTCTCACATGCACAATTACTGTGAGTAGTGGAGCATGACCAAATGTATTACATAATGTGGACAGGAAGCCAGTCTCTCTATGTATTCCTGTGGGAGCCTCAATGTCAGTCTCATAGGACTGAATAGAGAAGTAACTGACTTCCTGTCCTGTATCAGTTGGAGGGTCAGAGTGTTGGTCACATGACACAGCTGAGGATCAGGAGGGAGGTTATAACTCTCAAATACAGTCACTGGTGAGAAGATTACCTTCACTACAGTTTACATCCTGTACCTTTCTAACAGGTCACTGAATAAACATTTTTGTGGGAGTTCTTCTTTGGTGATTGCGATGCACACCGCAGATCTGGATTTGGATTCATTACCAAATGCTTTTGTGCATGTGCCACTACTCACAGTAGCAGCGCATGCGCAAGACTAATGAGTCTTAACTGCTGCCATTTTAAAAGAGCCTTATTGGAGCCAATGCATTTTAAGTTATATACAAAGATGGGGATAATGAATTTCAGCAAAGCAGACAACAAATCTGATTTCGCTCATCACTACTACATAATCCTAAATGTGATTGGAAGGTACAGTGGAGCGGTTGTGCGCATAGCATCCAATCGGAAAGCTACTTTCATTTTCAGATGGGCCTTGGAAAGATGAGAGCTGAAATTAGTTCCGGTCATAAGACTGCAGGATATGTAAAAGTTCCAACCCTCTTATATATCCCTAGAGGGAAACTGACGGATGAGGTTAGGGACAAAGTCTTTATCTGTTCCGTCAGGGGGACATAATCTTGACTCAACCCAAAATATTGTCTGGGGACATACCATATACTTCATTTGTGTCCTAGTTGGACATGATCTTCAATTGACCTAATTTCACCGTGTCATAGTACACCAACCGACCACTGCCATTCCTTTGGCTCTCGCCCATCTGTACTTGTCAGATACAGACGTGGACAAAATTGTTGGTACCCTTTGGTCAATGAAAGAAAAAGTCACAATGGTCACAGAAATAACTTTAATCTGACAAAAGTAATAATAAATTAAAATTCTATAAATGTTAACCAATGAAAGTCAGACATTGTTTTTCAACCATGCTTCAACAGAATTATGTAAAAAAATAAACTCATGAAACAGGCATGGACAAAAATGATGGTACCCCTAACTTAATATTTTGTTGCGCAACCTTTTGAGGCAATCACTGCAATCAAACGCTTCCTGTAACTGTCAATGAGACATCTGCACCTCTCAGCAGGTATTTTGGCCCACTCCTCATGAGCAAACTGCTCCAGTTGTGTCCGGTTTGAAGGGTGCCTTTTCCAGACTGCATGTTTCAGCTCCTTCCAAAGATGCTCAATAGGATTGAGGTCAGGGCTCATAGAAGGCCACTTTAGAATAGTCCAATTTTTTCCTCTTAGCCATTCTTGGGTGTTTTTAGCGGTGTGTTTTGGGTCATTGTCCTGTTGCAAGACCCATGACCTGCGACTGAGACCAAGCTTTCTGACACTGGCTAGTACATTTCTCTCTAGAATTCCTTGATAGTCTTGAGATTTCATTGTACCCTGCACAGATTCAAGACACCCTGTGCCAGACGCAGCAAAGCAGCCCCAGAACATAACAGAGCCTCCTCCATGTTTCACAGTAGGGACAGTGTTCTTTTCTTGATATGCTTCATTTTTTCGTCTGTGAACATACAGCTGATGTGCCTTGGCAAAAACTTCGATTTTTGTCTCATCTGTCCACAGGACATTCTCCCAGAAGCTTTGTGGCTTGTCAACATGTAGTTTGGCATATTCCAGTCTTGCTTTTTTATGATTCGTTTTCAACAATGGTGTCCTCCTTGGTCGTCTCCCATGTAGTCCACTTTGGCTCAAACAACGACGGATGGTGCGATCTGACACTGATGTTCCTTGAGCATGAAGTTCACCTTGAATCTCTTTAGAAGTCTTTCTAGGCTCTTTTGTTACCATTCGGATTATCCGTCTCTTAGATTTGTCATCAATTTTCCTCCTGCGGCCACGTCCAGGGAGGTTGGCTACAGTCCCATGGATCTTAAACTTATGAATAATATGTGCAACTGTACTCACAGGAACATCTAGTTGCTTGGAGATGGTCTTATAGCCTTTACCTTTAACATGCTTGTCTATAATTTTCTTTCTGATCTCTTGAGACAGCTCTTTCCTTTGCTTCCTCTGGTCCATGTCGAGTGTGGTACACACCATATCACCAAACAACACAGTGATTACCTGGAGCCATATATATAGGCCCAATGGCTGATTACAAGGTTGTAGACACCTGTGATGCTAATTAGTGGACACACCTTGAATTAACATGTCCCTTTGGTCACATTATGTTCTGTGTTTTCTAGGGGTACCATCATTTTTGTCCATGCCTGTTTCATGAGTTTATTTTTTTACATAATTCTGTTGAAGCATGGTTGAAAAACAATGTCTGACTTTCATTGGTTAACATTTATAGAATTTTAATTTATTATTACTTTTGTCAGATTAAAGTTATTTCTGTGACCATTGTGACTTTTTCTTTCATTGACCAAAGGGTACCAACAATTTTGTCCACGTCTGTACATTCTTCTACTATGAGGTTTCATGACCATCCATGACTTGTCTTAGCAGACAAGATTGAGAATGTCCCTCCGAGGGGGTTATATTTATTTAATATTAAATCTTTTGGACTTGGGGTACAATAGCATCTGTGCGGTAGATCATATATTATGTTATATAGATGACTGCAGGAGGGAAAAAAAATGGGTGGGTATGAGATGGTAGGAGAAGATTGATGTTTCCTAATGTACTCTCCTGCAGGAACGATGGCGCCTTCAGGCAGCCGCTGCAGAATGTAAAATCTTAATTGTTGGGTTTGGAAATCCCATTTACAAAAACACCCTTCACCCTTCAAGGGAATCTTGAGTTGAGAGAGGTTTCCTTATATTGTGGACCCTTATCTGAAGTACTGTGCAATTTTTTTAGGCAGGTGATGAATAACAAAAATGCTGCAAAGTAAGGGCTCGTTCACACAACTGCGCTCGTTCCAGAAAACATGTGCCGTGTGCTGTGCACATCTCATAGTGTAGTCTTATCCTTAATCCAGTGACGCCGCTGCCACTCACTCACTCGCTGCTCCTTGGTCTTCTTCCGGCCTGTGACCTGACGTTGCACAGCGTCGGGTCATAGTGCGCGCCTACGTGCACTACGTCCTAACGCTGCACGCCGTTATTTGCATTTTGTTAAAAATAAACTATTAACACTTCTAGGGGGGACATATCAAAAATTATATTTCTTAAGCCACCCTTAAGAGATAACTCTGGTTTAAGGTGCACCAAATTTGTTGAGGTGCACGTTTCTAATTTGGTAACTCGGGAAGTCCATGCTCCACCTTTGACAGTATCTTAACATACCCCTCTCCTATTTATTTTTATTAAGGATCATTACACATGACTATTTATATGCATCCGGGATGTGTGCATGCATGATGTGGCATTTATAGGCTGCTTTGGACCATTATTGGACCAGTACCACTGAATTTATTCAGAATCCTTAAATCTCTATTTTGAACGTATTTCACATACGGTGCCTAACAGAGGCACCATATGGCGACACAGTTGCCACCTATGGCTCTATAATGCAGCAGCATAGGTACTCTGTATGCCAACATACACAGTTCATTTCCATGGTTTTCCTGTGGTCTTGTTATACCTAAACTCATTTAGTCTTGAGTTTTCTGTAGTCAGGGAATGTCTTGACCATACTTGTCAAACGATTCCTTTTTTACAGGATTTGAAGCCCATTGTCTCCATACTGCCGCTGACCCAACACAGAGTAAGGATCCACCTAAGTTCTCCAATTTTCCATTTTGTGACTATCACTGCTAAATTAGCAGGAACTTCGACTATCGCGGTCTTACAATAAATCTGGCCATGCACATAAAATTCAGTTTGGCCACTGATTTCGGCAGTACCAGACAACCTTCTAAAGGGTATAAGGGGCCTACCAACTCTTACCTCACAGCAGATGTTGAGGGACCTAAGAATAGACAGTTAGATTTCAACATGCTCAGTCCTTTTGTTCTCGAGGAGATAAGCTGCCACCTGAGGTGTCTGACAGCATCCTTCTCCTCTCTTCCCATTCAGATTTCATGCATGCTCGGTGACCCGAGGTTACGTGCGTATGGTGCAGTCGTGAGAGATTGTGGTCAGCCGATTGAGCGTTCACTCGACAGATCTAAAATGTATAAGCAGCTTCATTATGTTGGTAGTTTAAGGATTTCTGTCCGAGGCAAAGCCGAGATAGTTTTGCTCTTGTGCAGCTATAATTCATAGTGCTTGGTACTGATTGGCATTCTTAATGAGGTCTCTGCAGGCCTGGCACAGGGTGGAATTTCCCGAGGCTCATTCATCACATATTTACTTGCAGAATAATAATGTATTTTTTAAACTACTCATAGTACATTCATCTTCAGCATCATCTATTTCGAAGGTATTTTGCATTCGTACCTGACCCGCAGGACGCTTGATCTGTGGCTCTTCACTCTATTTCTTCCTTAGTCCAAGTTTTCCACCAGGCTACATCAGTCCCTCTCATACATCTCACGGCTTAGTCCGGGCTCTGGCCTTCTTTAATGAGGCTGATTACCCTGAGTGTATTGAGATGAAATTTCAGATTTGTTATAGGCATCTCACGTACATTTTCATATCTTTCTTTTGACTTTTGCCCTGGTAGATGTGAAGAAATGTAGCCTGCTACATGCCTTAAAGGGTTAATATAGGATCCAACTAGTGGATGCCATGCCTGCTGCATACAAAATTTAACTCTGTTTTAGTATAAATTTTTAGATTTCTCGAAAGTGCAGTGATTTGACAAGTGGCCATAGATGAATTCCAGACCTCCTATATGTTTTCTTCCCCCCCCCCCCCCTCCTTTTCTGCAAGAGGCCATCAAAGAGATGGACGTTTTAAGGCTACTTTCACACTTGCGTTCAGAGCGGATCCGTCTGTTGTCTGCACAGACGGATCCGCTCCTATAATGCAGACGATGAGATCCGTTCAGAACGGATCCGTCTGCATTATAGTTTAGAAAAAATTCTAAGTGTGAAAGTTGCTCAGACGGATCCGTCCAGACTTTACATTGAAAGTCAATGGGGGACGGATCCGTTGGAAATTGAGCCATATTGTGTCAACTTCAAACGGATCCGTCCCCATTGACTTACATTGTAAATCTGGACGGATCAGTTTGCCTCCACACGGCCAGGCGGACATCCGAATGCTGCAAGCAGCGTTCGCGTGTCCGCCTGCTGAGCGGAGGACAATTTGTGCCAAACTGAGGCATTCTGAGCGGATCCACATCCACTCAGAATGCATTAGGGCAGTATGGATGCGTTCGGGGCCGCTTGTGAGAGCCTTTACACGGAACTCACAAGCGGAACCCCGAACGCTAGTGTGAAAGTAGCCTTAGAGAAGTTGTCTACCTAAATTTATTACAAGCTCATTATATGGAGTCTTCCCACTGCGATCGCCCAGCGATCAACTGTAATTTATGAGGAAACCAAAGTGTTAAATTCCCCCACAGTGCCACCACAGGGGAAATAAAGCATTACATGGTGTGTATTGAAATTGGTGCATAGGTGGGTCCTCCAAAGAGAGGAATCTTCTAATAGAGTATTTGAAAATTGGTTTTGTAAACCCATTTAAAGTGGATTTCTGGTGCGGAAAGCTATAGTGGACAGAGTTGAAAGCAGAGGGTTCTGTTCACTGTGTAGCGCCCATGCCGCGGTTCTGCAGCTCAACCCCCATTCAAGTAAATAGGAGCTGTGCTTCAATATAGCAGGGCCAGAAACAACTCTGTATATGGAGCCTTCCATCTGCTGTGTAGTTTCTGATTCCAGCAGCTACCCAAATAGCTGATGGGTGAGGGGTGGCTGACTCCCACCAAGCTGATATTGATGACCGATCCTGCGTGGTATTGTAGTTTAGCTCCATTGAAATTAATGGGACTAAGCAACAGTATCAAACACAGATTATTATTTTTTGTTTGTTTTTGTTTTTTTGTTAAAGGGGTTGTCCAGGTTCAGAGATGAACCTGGACATACCTCCATTTTCACCCAGGCAGCCCCCCTGACATGAGCATCGGAGCAGTTCATGCTCCGATGCTCTCCTTTGCCCTGCGCTAAATCGCGCAGGGCAAAGGCATTTTTCAGAGTTCCGGTGACGTACCGGGCTCTCCATGGGGCTGACAGGAAGCCCGGTGACGTCACCGGCACTGATGGGCGGGATTTGGCTCTGCCCTAGCCAGTAAAACGGCTAGGGCAGAGCTAAAGCCCGCCCCTCAGAGCCGGTGACGTCACCGAACACACTGCTGGGCGGAAGTTACCGCCCGGCAGTGTGTTATTGAAAACAAAAGAGCCCGTGCCCTGCGCGATCTAGCGCAGGGCACTGGAGCGCATCGGAGCATGAGATGCTCCAATGCTAGCCTCAGGGGGGCTGCCGGGGTGAAAATAAGGGTATGTCCGGGTTCAGCTCTGAACCCGGACAACCCCTTTAAGCATTTTTCTTTTTAAGCCTTTTTTTTTCATATTCGTACTGCTTCTTAGGGTACTTTCACACTAGCGTTACTGTAATCCGGCAGGCAGTTCCGTTGTCGGAGCTGCCTGCCAGATCCGCCGATCAGTGTGACAACTGACAGCATTTGTAGACGGATGTGGTGCGGATCCGTCTACAAATGCATTGCAAGAACGGATCCGTCTCTCCGCTTGTCATATGGTTGGACAGATCCCTCTTGCAGTCTTTTTCACAGCTTTCCCGGTCTACCGGAAGGACGGATCCATCCTTCAGTTGTTTTCCAATGCCGGATCCGGCACTAATGCAAGTCAATAGGAATTAATGCTGAATCCGGCATTCCGGGGACTGATCAGGCATTTTGGACGGACACAATACCACAGCATGCTGCGGTATTATGTCCGGCCAAAACGCCTGACAGTGACTGAACGGAAGGCATACTGATGCAAACTGAACGGATTTCTATCCATTCAGAATGCATTGGTATATGCCTGATCATTTATTTTCCATCATAGAGCCCTTTTGACGGAACTCTATGCCGGAAAAGAATAACACTAGTGTGAAAGTAGCCTTAAATTAAAAGCCCTAATCCTATTGTTGTGCAGGGGCAGTCAGCATTTATATTATATAGTACGTCACTTCTAGTTTTTCTGTGTTCTTATGTTCTGCAGGTTTTCTGAATATCGAATGCGAAGGCTTTGATGAAATTTTTTTATTTTTATTTTTTATGTCTTGTTTCTTTCTGATCGAAACATTTGATTGTGAAATAATTAGATCCGCTATATTTTTTTCAAAAACATACGAGGATCTATATTTCGAACGGTCCTATCAGTCATTGATCAATAACTTCAAAGAACCCACGCCCGAACAAAAATATGTAATTATCTCAAGTCTATTGATTCAGCTTTCAGCTTGTGAAGATTTCAGCGGTTTGCTTCTTGTCAATATCTGCCGCCCGCGCTGCCTGTTATTTAATTGGGAGTATACTTGGAGGCTACATCCTTACTGAGATTGATTCCTGCAGTCCGTTCTGCTGGAGAGACGGTGTCTGTTTCTTTTACAGTACCTGCACATGGTGCAGATTTATGTGCAGAAAATCTGCTCCAAATCCGCACAGAAACAAACTCACAAATCAACACAATTTTTTTGTTTTGTTGCAGATTTTATTAATGTCAACAAGCCCATTGAGGTCTATAGAGAAAACCCCTCTACAGAAGGTGCAGAATCACGCAAACGATTGACATGCTGCTACGCTGCAGGTCAGTGTCTGCACTGAAGAAAGAAAGGAAAGTGTGAGATTTGTCAAAGCCACGTGGAAAAACCACATGTAGATCACAACATGCGCCGTTACCCTTAAGGTGATCGTGCAAATTGAATGTATGCCACAGAAACTACAAATTTTGATTGGACGAGCTAACTATCTTAGATGTATGTGGGTGTTCAAAATGATCCCCTACAGCAGATGTCGTGGTCATAGTCGATGTCCCCTCTCCCTGTGGCCAACATCCATATTAAGTGTATGGGTAGCCTGTATAGATCTAGCTGTTAGCACGGGCCATTCCTAACTCTGGCATGGTGTACTATTTTATTTTTCTTAAAGGGGTATTCCCTTGTCATCATTAAAGGCATACCCACAGGACATACTATAATTGTCCAGTAATGTGTGGTTCCCAATTCTGTCAGTCAGCAACTGGGGTCCCTGACCACTTTTCCATGGCCCCTAAGAAGGCAGAGGTGGGTATGCATGCCCAGCTGGAAATCCCCAAAATAGCCATGAATGCTCGCCCTGCTATTTTTGGAAGTGAATGGAGAGAGCCACACATGCACGGTTACCTTTTCATTGATTGTGGCTGCAAGACTGGGCTTTAGGACCTCTGTTCTTTAGATCAGCATGGGGTCTCGGAGGTGATATCTACAGTTGTGGCCAAAAGTTTTGAGAATGACACAAATATTAGTTTTCACAAAGTTTGCTGCTAAACTGCTTTTAGATCTTTGTTTCAGTTGTTTCTGTGATGTAGTGAAATATAATTACACGCACTTCATAAGTTTCAAAGGCTTTTATCGACAATTACATGACATTTATGCAAAGAGTCAGTATTTGCAGTGTTGGCCCTTCTTTTTCAGGACCTCTGCAATTCGACTGGGCATGCTCTCAATCAACTTCTGGGCCAATTCCTGACTGATAGCAACCCATTCTTTCATAATCACTTCTTGGAGTTTGTCAGAATTAGTGGGTTTTTGTTTGTCCACCCGCCTCTTGAGGATTGATCACAAGTTCTCAATGGGATTAAGATCTGGGGAGTTTCCAGGCCATGGACCCAAAATGTCAACGTTTTGGTCCCCGAGCCACTTAGTTATCACTTTTGCCTTATGGCACGGTGCTCCATCGTGCTGGAAAATGCATTGTTCTTCACCAAACTGTTGTTGGATTGTTGGAAGAAGTTGCTGTTGGAGGGTGTTTTGGTACCATTGTTTATTCATGGCTGTGTTTTTTGGCAAAATTGTGAGTGAGCCCACTCCCTTGGATGAGAAGCAACCCCACACATCGGAAAGAGGCTTCACCGGAGAATATGACTTTGCCCCAGTCCGCAGCAGTCCATTCACCATATTTTCTGCAGAAGATCAATCTGTCCCTGATGTTTTTTTGGGAGAGAAGTGGCTTCTTTGCTGCCCTTCTTGACACCAGGCCATCTTCCAAAAGTCTTCGCCTCACTGTGCGTGCAGATGCGCTCACACCTGCCTGCTGCTATTCCTGAGCAAGCTCTGCATCGGTGGCACTCCGATCCCGCAGCTGAATCCTCTTTAGGAGAGAATCCTGGCGCTTGCTAGACTTTCTTGGACGCCCTGAAGCCTTCTTAACAAGAATTTAACCTCTTTCCTTGAAGTTCTTGATGATCCTATAAATTGTTGATTGAGGTGCAATCTTAGTAGCCACAATATCTTTGCCTGTGAAGCCATTTTTATGCAATGCAATGATGGCTGCACGCGTTTCTTTGCAGGTCACCATGGTTAACAATGGAAGAACAATGATTTCAAGCATCACCCTCCTTTTAACAGGTCAAGTCTGCCATTTAACCCAATCAGCCTGACATAATGATCTCCAGCCTTCTGCTCGTCAACATTCTCACCTGAGTTAACAAGACGATTACTGAAATGATCTCAGCAGGTCCTTTAATGACAGCAATGAAATGCAGTGGAAAGTTTTTTTGGGGATTAAGTTAATTTTCATGGCAAAGAAGGACTATGCAATTCATCTGATCACTCTTCATAACATTCTGGAGTATATGCAAATTGCTATTATAAAAATGTAAGCAGCAACTTTTCCAATTTCCAATATTTATGTAATTCTCAAAACTTTTGGCCACGACTGTATATGTAGTGATGTGGATATGCCTTAAATGGGAATAACTCTTTAAGATGCCATACCCATTAGATGAATGTCAGCTGAACCCACCGGTTGGATTTCCTTTTGTCGCACAGGAGACGAGCCTCTACCAGAGGTGGTGTGTTCAGAACACATGAGGTAGACTCATGAGGTTCCCAGCGTGTCTCCATGCTAACTTCACTTCCATTGATGGCTAGCCATTCACCAATTATTCACTTCTATGTTAGTTTTTGTTGACATCTCTTTGTCTGGACAATTGCAGACCGCAGATATAAGGGTTAGTATGGCCCCTCCTTTGGTTAGGTCCATCACTATTTTTGTTAAGGCCACGTTCACAGTTGCATTTGGAATGTGGTAGCCTACCGGAGCTCACCTTATCCATCACTGCCGGATACAATCGTGTGCCTCCGGATCCCCATTGACTATATAATGGGATATGGCCACTTTCCGGCATATATCCTGGTAATCAGCCGGACAAAGAGCAGTTTTTGTCTGGTTGAATCTTTTCATATTTACGAGGTAGTGGCAGGATTATAGTCAATGGGGATCCGGTGGTACACAGTGCTGAATACGGTGAGCTCCGGTAGGCTGATCCTCAACCCGATCAGGCTACCCTGATTCCAAATGCAACTGTGAACGACCCTAAAACATTCCCACCCTGAGGTTTTTTTTTTTTTTTAATCCTTAGGCTCCATTCACAGTTGGAAGCTAGTAGCTTGATCTGGCTGAGGTTTAGGCTACTGGAGCTCCCATATCCGGCATTTCCGGATTTGACTGTGTACTGCTGGATCACCATTCACTACAAGGGGATCGGGGCGCTGTCCGGCATATGTTGCAGGAATCAACAGGACAAAAACTAGTGCGTGCAGCAGATTCGGGCTACCGGTTTCCAATCTCAACTGTGAATTCAGCCTTAGTCAACTAAACCAAATATTTGTCAAAAAGCCCCCCCCCCCCCTTTTTTTTCTTCCTTTTGATCCAAATTTTTAGTCCTCTCTAAAAGGAAACTTGAGCAAACATCAGACTTTCCCATTATAACATTGATTAGGAGGTCCTTCAGATTCCCTAGTGAGTCATTTTTCCTGAGCAGGGATCTAAATAGGTTTGGGCTATTGCTTGGCGGCAGCAGAAGAAGTCGGTGGGAGACAATGCTGTTTATCTACCCTGCTGTGGAGAACGGTGGAGTCGCATGGCACTGGGTCCTGAAATTGGTTCATAATGTGCAATTTGCATTCACAGTTTTCAGTGGTTCTTTGTTATGTGTTTTTACGCCTTGGTTTTTGTTTGTTGATGGGGGTTTTTGTGGTTGTAATGTCAAGTACTGTACAATATGTAAGTGCAGTGTTAATAAAAGTGAGGTTACGCTGTTCCCAAACTGTAGTGCAGCCATCAGGCCCTCATCTCTGTATATGCTACAGTGGCTTTACAATGTACTTTACCCATTTGATCTGCATGCGGAAAACTGTTTATGGAGGTAAGTGCCTGCATTTCCCACATTAATGAGAGTAATAAAGCCATATTATGGCAGCCTGTATTCTGACTAGAGTGCCCCCTCAGCAAGCTGTGGTCAAGCAGTTGGATGTGGTTATTATTGCATGTTTAGGGATGGTCTACCATCTCATGGTCTATTATGATATGGATTTTTGTAATGTTAAAGAGGATGTCTCACTTCATCAAATGGCATTTATCATGTACAAAAGTTAACACAAGGCACTTAATAATGTATTGTAAATGTCCATATTGCTTCCTTTTCTGGCTTCCTTCATTTTTCCATCACATTATACACTGCTCGTTTCCATGGTTATGACCAATCTGCAATCCAGCAGTGGTGGTCATGCTTGCACACTGTAGGAAGACAGCTGGCCTCTTTGATGGCCGGGACCATGGGGAGCACACATAGGGTAATGCTTTTACCTATAGTGTGCAAACACGATCACCACTGCTGGATTTGCAGGGTGGTCGTAACCATGGAAACAAGTAAGTGGCTTGTATTAACCAGTGCCGCACATATACGCACTAGAGTGATGGGTAAACATGGCGCCTGCTTGCGTGTGCAGCGGGTGCCATGGCCGGCGGGTCTCCTCTGTTTCAAACAGCAGAGACCCGCGGCTTATGACCATGACCGGCAATGATGTTGATCGTGGTCATTAAAGCCTTTAGATGTCGTGACCAATTTGAAGATCACGCCGGCAAAAAATAAGCTGTCGTATGGATATGTGAACGGAACAATAAAAAGTTATGGCTCAATGAAGATGGGAAGGAAAAATACAAATGCAAAAACTAAAAAACCTCCAGTTTCCAAATGGTTAACTTCTACATAATAAATGCTGTTTGCTGAAGTGAGACAACCCCTTTAAGGTACCTATAAGCATTCCTTAATAGTCTACAACAGAGGTGCAAAATCTGGGGGGCTGTGTGATCTCCACTTGTCAGAGAGATTCCATTAGTATCTACTAGGTGGCGCTCTATCTCTGGGAATTTCTGTATACCAGAAGAATACAGCTCCCTGATCACCTGTGTAGGGATGTGGTGGCCTAAATTCTGCTCCTTCCATTGTAGTTTACGGTAGCTGTGAAGCGCTCAGCTCTTCGAACAGTTATTCTGCCGATGGTTTTCTGCCCTGAATCCAGTTTTTTTTAGCAGGACAGGCGGCTGTGTTGGTGCCCACTTATCTCTAGAGGGAAAATATGGATAGGACGGAAAAAAAATATCCTTATGTGACAGTCTTCCAGGCCCCTTTATTGACTGGTGGGGTTTTTTGGTGAGAGTCAACGAGAACTTCAATTTTGGTGGTTTGACTTCAACCAGTAGGAACTCAGATAGTCTTATTCATCTAGTCATCACATGTTCCAGGTCTGTTGCTTAAATATTTACCCATCAGCTTTTTATCTAATGTGTGCTTGGTTATGTACTGTATTTTTCGCTTTATAAGACGCACAAAAGTGGGGCGAAAATGGCTGTGCGTCTTATAAAGCGAATACTAGTGAGCGCTTCCAGGAAGTGAAGTGCTGCAAGCGCTTGTAATAGTTACTCTCCCGGTCTTCATCCCTGGGGCTGGGCGCTGCACTGTCCTGACCCTGTACTGCATCAGGACGTAGTGCACGCACTAGGACCTGACGCTGCACTCAGTCAGGTGACAGTGTAGCGAGGACCGGAGAAGACATGGGAGCGCGACTGCGACAGGAGAGGTTTATTCTGATGGGGGTTCTAACAAGGAACTCTTGATTGGGGGGGTTTGACAATGAGGGCTGATCTAAGATGTGATGGGGGGCGTCTGACAATAAGGGCTGATTTGAGGTCCGATAAGGGTCTGGTCTGAAATATAGGGCTTTTCTTAGGTCTGATGGGGGGTCTCACATTGAGTGCTGATATGAGGTCTGATGGGGGTGGGGCTGACAATGAGGGCTGATTTGAGGTCTGGTCTTAAATAAAGAGCTTATCTGAGGTCTAATGGGGGTCTCACATTGAGTGCTGATATGAGGTCTGATGGGGGTCTGAAATAAAGGGCTGATATAAGGTCTGATGGGGTCTGATATGGAGGGCAGATATGTGGGTCTGATGTGATGTCTTGATATGGGGGTCTGATCCGATGTCCTGATATTTATCGGGGTCTGATCTGATATAAGGTCTGAGGAAAATATTTTTTTCCTATTTTCCTCCTCTAAAACCTGGGGTGTGTCTTATCATCGGATGCATCTTATAAAACGAAAAATACGGGTATATAGGGTGATACATCGCCTCTTTGGCTTCCATGGTTGTAGTCTTTATCTACTTAGAATAGCTGTCCATATAGTGGACTTTCTGACTGAGCTTCTCCATTATCTATAATGCAATGTTTCCTAGTTTATAAAGGGTCATCGGAAACCTCTTGTTCTCAAAGGTCAGTCCTTCTCTGTGTATCTATAAAGTTTTCCATACATGTGAGCCAATATGACGTGAAATCAATGTAGGTTCTTCTGAAGTACATCTCTTCTGTCATTACAGGCAAAGAACTAGTGACTGGTAGAGATGGCATTGAAAGTAATAAAGATTTTCATTTACATTAACTTTTATACTGTAGAAAAAATATGGAGCCAAAAACTTTCTGCTGGGGGTTGTACCATACAAAGCCTTCTAAAAGGGTTCCTCTCGTTATGATTGCAAATTATTGTAGCAGGGCTGTTTTAGATGCAGTAATGATTCACTACAGTGCAACTATTATGTTATAACCCATGAGATACTGTATGCCAGCAACAGATAGTCATTGGGGGCGTCATTTATGAAGACAACCCCTTTTTCTGAAGAATTCTGACCCAATGGTCCATTAATTGCAACTGTTTCAGACCCTAGAATCTCCATCAGTAAGCAGGCAATCAGATTGCTAAACATGGATATGCCAGGTGTAGAGGGGAGGCCTTCACTTTTTTGTCATGAAGACACCGCTCTATAACATCAGCACAGTCTAATATGGACTGATGTTGGCTCTGATAAAGCCCCTTAGTATGCAGATAATTAAAAGACCCCTCTGTGCACTGAATGGTTACTGCTTTAAAGGGGGTCTTCCCATCTCAAAATTTATAGCTGATCACCTACAGTGATGGCTAACCTTCGGCACTCGAGCTGTGGTCAAACTACGACTCCCAGCATGCTCCATTCATTTCTGTAGACTTTTGAGAACAGCCAAGCCAGTGTGCATGCTGGGAGTTGTTGTTTTACCACAGCTGGAGTGCTGGAGGTTAGCCATCACAGACTCTGGATATGCCACAAATGTCAAATAGGTGTGGGTCCTACCTCTGGGATCTGCTTCTATCTCCAGAGTACTGCCCCCGAAGTGAAGGAGAACACACTACACCTGTGCAACCTCCTCTCCTTTCAGCTGTTTTTGGAAGTGTCATAGCTATGAATGGAGAACAGACCGCTCAAGCGTGGCCACCTCTCCTTCCCCTGCTATGGACCTGCCAGAAATTGCAGAGCCAACACTCTATTTTTAGAGCTCCCATAGTGATGAATGGAGGGTGGCCATGCTTTCCTTTCACTTCAGGCACTGCAATCTAGAAAGAGAGTGGGGCCCGCATTTGTGACATATGTTGAGATAGTACAACCTCTGCAAGGGTCGCCATGTACAGTAGATAGTGTAGAAGTAGGTGGATGGTTGAACAGCCGTTGAACGAACAATCATTTAGATGCCATACATATTTTAGCCCTTGTTGGCTGTTACAGATGTCCATACCAGCCATACATGTCCAGTGACACCAGGCGAGGGTCAATTGATCCTTCTAGGAACATTCTTTCATCCATTTGATTATCGGGTAAAAACTTTGAATGCTGTTAACGTCTACCTTGGTTGAAATCTTCTGTTTTGATCAACTTTAGACAAATGTATATAAATGCATTAGGGTCTGTCCGATTACCTTCAGTCACAATGGTGGGAACAATCATTTAAGGTCAGGTGATTTGCCCAAAACGAGCACTGGTCGACAATGTAGGAAGTCAGTCGTCATTTGTTTACTCTTATTTTCAATGTCCTGTTTACGGACCGCAAAACCTCCAACGGTCATGTGCATGAGCCCTTAGAGGTTTTTCGAGTGTTTAATATGGATGCCGTACCCCCAGGGTCTGACTCCCAGCACCCCTGCTTATCAGCTGTTTGAGGAGGCCTCGGCACTCACAGCGCCGTACATTGTATAGTGGCTGTGCTTAGTATTGAAGCTCAATCCCATGCTCTTCTATGGGGCTGAGATGCGCCTAGGCCATGTGACCGATGAATGGGACGACACAGGTCTAGAAAGAGACTGTGGCTCTCAACGAAGCGCCGCAGTCTCTTCAAACAGCTGATTGGCCGCGTTGCCGGGAGTCAGACCCCCACTGATCTGATATTGATGAGGAATAGGCCATCAGTATCTGGGACAACTCCCTTAACACAGCATTACCTAACACAAGAATTGAAAGTGTGTTTTTTTTTTTTTGTAATTTCAATTAAAATAGGTTGAATCAATATCACATTTCTTTTTTAGTTTTTGGAGAATATAATTTTTCAACTTTAATCATTTTACAAAATCCTCTTTGTCTAGATATTGCAGTTACATACTTGTTATGGCGCCTCCCGGAGGTCTCTCGGCTCACTCAGAGTGTCTACCAGGTTTGACCGGGCTGTTAGATATACTTGCCCACTTCCACCACCCTGATCCTCTTGTACATAGGTGACAGAGTGATTCTTGTCATTGTGCAGAAGACCAGTAAGAATCAGCACTAGAAGCGGCTTCTTCTCACCAGCACTGGAGACACGTAGTGGACGTTCTTAGAAACATAATGGAAAGAATGGGGGGGGTGCACCCTATAGCGCAAACATAATTTTTTTTTAAAATGAATAATGTGTCTCCTCTTCCTTAAAGGGGTTGTCTCACCCATAAAGTGCCATCATGTAGAGAAAGTTAATACACGCCACTTACTAATGTATTGTGATTGTCCTCCTTTACTGGCTGGATTAAGTTTTTCATTGCATTATACACTGCTTGTTTCCGTGGTTACGACTAGAGATGAGCGAATTTCATGTTATGAAATTCGTTTGCGCTTTGCTTAGCGGTTAAAGCAGAATTGCGTTATGGATTCCGTTACCACGGACCGTAACGTAATTCTATGACGGAATGCCTTTAGAGGCATTCCGTTATTCATTCCGTCATAATAGAAGTCTAAGGGCTGCAAAACAGATCCGTCCGGTTTACGTTATGCTGGAGTCCTTCCCTGCTTAACGTAAACAAGACGGATCCGTTTTGCAGCCCATAGACTTCTATTATGACGAAATGAATAACGGAATGGCTCTAAAGGCATTCCGTCATAGAATTGCGTTACGGTCCGTGGTAATGGAAACCATAACGCAATTCTGCTTTTACTGCTAAGCGAAGCGCAAACAAATTTCATAACATGAAATTCGCTCATCTCTAGTTACGACCACCCTAGAATCCAGCGGAGGTGGTTGTGCATGCACACTATAGGAAAAAGAATTGACCTATGTGTGGTCCTACAATCCCGGCCACCAGAGAGGCTGGCACTTTTTCCTACAAAGCAAGCCCTCATGTCTAATCCTGACCCCTTTTAATGCAAAGACCATTAAAATAAAATAAAAAAGTTCTCCCAAGGGGTTAAAAATCGTAGGGGAGTAAGGTGATGTGATGAAATAGTACTATAATTATTAGTTACTGGAAAAATCCTCTGCCAGTCCGCTGGTCCTGCTGTTCTCTGTTGATGTCCTGCAGACAGTGATGATCTTGCGACCACTTGCATGTGACCAGTGTAGCCAATTACTGTCTGCCGACTGGCTGCAGTGGTCATGTCATTATTATTGGACATCGTAGACTGGTGAGAGTGGTGACCCTGGAGCTGTGGCGGATCTATCATTCAAGTAATTGTACTTTTATTGTGTTATGCTATTATTCCTTCTTGGACCAATTTTTTTTCTTGATCCTAGGCAACCCCTTTAAGGTTGTTCCCCGTACGCTAGCATAGAGTAGGGTTTTTCATTAAAGAAATCGATTGTCTCTTGATGTAGCGGACTTATTGGAACACAATGATATGGCAAGCTCCAGGACTTACAAGTTCTGTTGTACTAAGCAGTACCTTTTGTTATCAGGACATAGTCTTCTGATTGACCAGAAAGTTTAACCAATACAAGAACTGCCATCTCAGGTGTTTTCCGAGGCTTCACCACTTGAAAAGATAGTCACACATCAGCAAGTTGTCCGCTTCTCTCTGCAGACAGATGGAAAGCTCTGCACATTTTAAGCTCGTGATTTACATTTCTTTGGCTACAGAAGCTTGTTGACCTTAACAAACATTCTCTCCATCGTGTCCCTGCTGGGGTTTCCTTATCGACTGTTTTACTCACTTTGTTCTTTACCACTAGCTGATAAATGCACATTTTGCTGTGAACGTGAAGTGAGTTCTGCATTTGGCCCTTGTCATACCCTTGAAATTGTCTCGTTATTCTAGGAACCTAGGGAAGTCTTATGTATTTTGGTGGAGATTCCCACTTGAGTTGGTTGCATTGTTCAACTACAGTGTTGAGGTGGTCACCATATGTAGGCAGAAGCCTATTTTATTCATCTTGGAGAGGTAATACCTTTCCAACTCCAATGTCATCTGGTACACAAATCCAACAGTTCCAATTTAGTTGAACCAACTAAAGTACTAGTGTTGTTCTTATACACTGATGCCCATAATTGTACACCTTGATCTATGTGCAACCTGACTAGAGATTGTACACCAGAACTATGTTCTTGTGAGGTCCATCTATGCTTTGGCTGTATGATCTTACTTGCCTTGGCAGCAGCTGCCTAGCACTTATTGCAAAAGGTCAATTTACTGTCTTGGGGTACTTTTCACACCTGCGTTAAAGTTTTCCGGTATTGAGTTCTATCCTAGGGGCTCAATACCTGAAACATTTTTATCAGTTTTATCCTAATGCATTCTGAATGGAGAGCATTGCGTTCAGTATGCATCAGGATGTCTTCAGTTCAGTCCCCCTTACCGTATTTGGCCGGAGAAAATACCTCAGCATGCTGCAGTATTTTCTCTGTCTAGAATTCCGGAACACTTGCCAGAATGCCGGCATTATTTTCCATTGAAATGCATTTAATGCCTGATCCGGCACCAAGTGTTCCAGCAAAACTGATCCGGTTTTCCGCTCTGCGCATGAGCTGACCTTTAAGAATGCAAAATATATATATATAAATACCTGATCTGGTGTTTTAATGCATTTGTTAGACGGATCCACATCCGGATCAGTCTACAAATGCTATCAATTTGCATACGGATTTCCGGATCAGGCAGGCAATTCTGGCGACAGAACTGCCTGCCGAATCCTCACAAAGCAAGTGTGAAAGTACCCTTATGTTGCCCAGTGTTTTCCCCTCCAGTATGTAATGGTGGTACGTATTGTCCTTTCCCACCTTACATTTGTATGTGTTAAACCTCGTTTGCCTCTTCTTTGCCCAAACCTCTTGAGAATACTGCCCTCTTCTGTGTTACTGTTAACAGTTTAGTGAAAGTGAAATTGCACTGTGTAAGCCCTCTACAAGGTCATTGATCCGAATACTGAACCCCACTGGTAATGCTAACCCAGTTCTCATCAGGATATATGACCTACTAATCAGATGAGTTTGGTGGTACCTATCCTTGTTACCCTACTGGTAAAGCTAACCCAGTGCTAATAAGGATATATGACCTCCTGATGAGATTAGATTGATACATATCCCATGTTGATATTGAGTGAGTTTATTTCCATTTCATACATTAAAATTAGGGATGAGAAAATCAACTTCGGATGAAACATCCAAAGTCGATTCACATAAAAGTTTGTTCTAATACTGTATGGAGCAGAAGCTCCCTACAGTATTGAAATGTATTGGCTCTGATGAGCTGAAGTTATTGCTTCGCAAAGATTTGCAAGACTTTGCGTAAAAAAACATTTCCCGAACTTGGATTCCGTTCCAAGTGGTATAACTTGGACGAAGCAATAACTTCGGTTCATCGGAGTCAATATATTTTAATACTGTACGGAGCTCCTGCTCCGTACAGTATTAGAACAAAGTTTTTTGCGACTCGACTTTGGATGTTTCATCCGAAGTCGTTTCGCTCATCTCTAATTGAAATCAATTAAGAACGGAAACCTACGTGTTATACCTACTTACATCCTAATAAAACTAAACTCCTATTCTCCATTTTTCATGGCCACCACAAACCATGCTATTCTTTCTAGGTTTTAATAACTCACTGATGGTAATGGAGGATGACTACAGTATATGCGCCGGCACTTCTTCTTGAGATCAGCGATGGGTCAAACTGCTTAATCCTCACCAGACTTGTAATGTCATGGGTCAGAAATTATGAGAGTAGTAAATTTACACTAGAAACTTAATCTTACTATCAAAGAGATTGGTGAAGGGATATGTGGCCCAGTTCCTGAGCGACAATTAGCGTAAATGTTAGGTCTATTTAGGAATATTTCATCCCTAAACGTTCTCCTGTTCTGGATTGATATGTACCTTTCGGAGGGTTGTCACATAAAAGGACATGTCATGAAATCCTGTGTACTGGGATAAGTGGTACAGGTCTGTACATTTCTAAAATTAGGTTCTTAAAGGGATATTCTAGCTAAAGCAAGTGATGGCATATTGCAAGGATTTTCTGATTTTTGGGGGACTGACTGCTGAGACCACCACCGATTGCTGAAGTTCCCGTACCCTTAAATGGGACTAAGATGAAAATTACTAAAGAACTGCACAGAGATTTTGTGGTTAGTTGACTGTCTTGCTGCCATATGCTGATAATTAGCCTAGTGATATCCTGTCAGCTTAGCTTGGCTGAAATGCACCCTTACCTTTGCCAGAAACAAATCTTAAACCTTGAAAATCGATCTTCCTAATGCATCCCAACCACCAGTGAATATGGAGAAAGTATGCACTACATTCTACTGGGGGTTTCCAAGCCAAAATGGTGAAGAGGAGCAACTCGTGCTGTTAGGGTGACGCATCTTATATACAGAAAGTTACCGGGTCTTCGGAGGTAAACTCAGTTGTCAGCCTTCAGAGAAATAACCTTCAGGTCTTACGGCATTCTGGACACACATGACCATGAAACTACATGTGAATGTGAGCTGGAGTTTTTCTGCAGAGTATTTAGGTCAAGTACTTGTTCTGCGAATGGTTGTTTGGAGAGGTGACTTACTGGTGATGCTTGTTTCTTATATTGAAGCCATAAACATGGCACTTTATGGGTGACTCATCTTCTACTTCTTCCCCACAAACCCCGCTGTATTTATTGCTTACATCACACTCTGTAGGTTTTAGAACATCTACCCTAATTTCTGTACAAGTGCCTTCAAAATATTGTTGTTTGGATTGTGCTCTCCACACATTATGCGCTCGTAAAGGGTGTCTGTCTAAGCCACTACATGTTTTGTACTGTTCCTAGTGCCCTCTAGCTCACATACACCCTATCTCAGACATATTTTTGTGTTCGTTTTTTTTTTTTTTTTTTCTTAATTGTCCCTTGAAAACCATCTTTATATTGGTATGCAAATAAGCATTAATGAACCCAAGGGGCAGTAACTATTCACAATGAAGCCCAGCTACTCCTATCTGAATCAGTCTTGCTTCTCACCTCTTTGCCTCCTCTCCCGATGTCATCAAGCAACTGCTGGAGTGCTCACCTCACTTATGTGCTTGTGCCTGCACCAACTGGGCCCTCCTTTGGGCAGTCGACGGCGCTGCATAGACTTTCGGTGCATGTGCAGTGGATTTGATGAAGACACTACCCATAGAAGGGCACAGTAGCTCCAGCAAGATGGAAAGCTACCACCTATTGGGGGTAGACACCCTATAAATCCATGTCTGACCCTTTACCTGGCTTTGCAGCATAATTAAGGAAAAGAGACCCACCCATCTGCAGACTACTGTTTTTTTTTGTTTTTGGTTTTTACCCCTAGTCGGTGCAGAGCAGGGTTATCTAAACCCCCACTTCCCCAATCACACAGATTCATCTCCTTACAAACATTCATCTAAGTTGCTCTGTTGCTACCGGTGTTTTTATATATATATATATATATATTTATATAAGGCCTGAACAATATATCGCCAAAGCAATCGCAATCGATCGCCATATCGCAATCGCCAATTGGCCGACCCAAAAATGCTGCAATTATATTACCATATTTTTCGCTTTATAAGACAAACTTTTTCCCCCCAAAAAGTGGGGGAAAAATGGCAGTGCGCCTTATAAAGCGATGGTTGACTTTTTACGTGGTTGACACGGATGT
This sequence comes from Bufo gargarizans, assembly GCF_014858855.1. Taxonomy (NCBI): domain Eukaryota; kingdom Metazoa; phylum Chordata; class Amphibia; order Anura; family Bufonidae; genus Bufo; species Bufo gargarizans. Next base: position 53,111,020 of record NC_058085.1, on the reverse strand, counting down.
ATCGCCGGCCGCTATGCTGCACAGGGGGGCCGGCGATACATCAGTTACAGTGCGGGGAGGGAGGAGGGGCTGGAGGCAAGTAGTTATTTTAATGAACAAATGTTCTTTTATTTATTCTATTTTATTTATCTGTTCTGTGCAGTGCTATTAAGAAAATGGCAAGTTTTGTATTTTGTACTTTTGCAGTAATGCAAATATGTTATTTAATTTAGTAAAAGATGTTTTATTTTGAAAAACACTGTGCATTTCAGTTCTTGAGTGAAGCATAACTACATTTCAGCATTATCAGTAATTTGTGTGTGCTTTTGCCTTGAAAATCCAAGCAAATAGACCTCTAGCACCTTTACCTTAAAATATCGCATCACATACCGTTATCGCAATTTTTAGGGCCCTAATCGCAATCGCACAAAATTCCCATATCGTGCAGCCCTAATATATATATTGTAGGAGAGTCCCCGGAATAATAATGGACGGACGATACGTGCCACCAGAGGTCCTGGCCTCGGTGGAGTAAGAACCGGATCATTGCGGTTACAGCGGCGAATGCTGCTGGCGCAGCGTGTCCGGGCCGGTTCTTACTGGGAACAGGTAAAGAGTGGGGGGGTGCCTGTTCCCCACGGCCAGCCCAGGTTTTTGGTGGAGCTGGGCCTTTAAAGAACCCAGCCTGCTGATGATGGGGGTGGGGTGTGTCTTGCTGTGCTGGAGATTTCCACAGACAGAGTCAGTGCTGGTGAAGGAGAGTCTGGGCGCAGCACACATTGAAGGATAGCCTGCGACCTGTGGTACTACGAGCCGAAGGGGCTCTGGCCTGAGGGAGACAAAGGCAGGTAGCTTACAAGCCTGCAGAACTGCTGTGGTCTGTCCAAACCAAGGTGACTCAAACCTGCTGTTTATTTCCTATGGAAGGACTTTTGTTTTATGCACTATGTGAATATGCCCCTGTGTGGTCTGCACATTGCCTGTTATGCCTTTGGTGTGAATAAAGTCACGGTGTATCACAAAGACTGTCTGTGATTGCCTCAATACTGCCGCCGCTACCGTAGCCTACCACGAGCACATCCCCACAATATATAGAGATATATATATATATATATATATATATATATCTATATATCATATACAGTATATCCAGTGCTTGTGTGTGTATGTATGTGTGTGTGTATGTGTATATATGTATGTATGTATGTATGTGTATATATATATATATATATATATATATATATATATATATATATACACATACATACCCAGTGCTTACAGCCAAATCTTTGCCAAAAATCAGCATTGCAACTTACTGGATTTGGATAAAGACGGGTCTAGCTAAGGCATTGATCTGAGTGTGACAAAAGACCTATAGATATACGGTATGTCGATAGAAGACAACCCAAGAAGTTGAAATTTGGAAAATCATTGAGGTTTTGGTTGCTGGAAGTTGTCCATCCTTGGGTCCAACCAATTAAACCTTTTAAATTGTCAGAAGGTCCTATCCTTGGCGTACCAGTGTCACCTTCCTTATTGCTTAATATCACTTGTGCAAAGATTTGGAGGATTCCTTAACCATTTTCTCTTGTATTGCTAGCCTTTTCTGAAGGGTTTTACCAACCTGTTAAAATTTTCTTTGCAACCATTATTCGTTTTAAAGAGATGTACAATCAACATCATTTCATCAACCTTATTTCAAGATGAACATCTGTAGAATGAATTAATGATGATTCTTCTATAGTTTCGCTAATTAGTAGGATTAATTGGAAAAACATAAAAAATTGGGTAATTTACTCATTGCGGAAAAGACACCCTCGATAAACCTTTTTTCACTGATTAGGATGGAGATTAAAAATTTCTATTATATGTCAGAAATTAATCTTTTATGGCAAATGAATTTTTTTTTAAATTATTTTTTTTACATGGAACAATCTTTAGACAGTTGAGTCATAGTGGTTTGAGAAATTGATGTTATTTCTGTCAGGATGAACCTCTGCAAATGAGGATGTTTATTCCTGGCAAAATGAGGAGGATCATGATTGCCTATCAAGTGAACCAAGATGATAATTTTTTTAATCTGCTTCTACCCAGTGGAACCTGTGGAGAAATCCTGGTCCCTGCCACTTTGTTGGCTTTTCAGCTGTCTTCAGTTGGTATCTGGTGCCCGTCTGTCGAGTTCTGAAAAAAACTGGGCCATGTGCACTGCTGCAGCCAATAACTGGACTCAGCGGTGACATGTCACTACTGAGGCTAACCGTTGACCGCAGCAATGCCTATGACCCTGTCCGTGTGGGAGTTGACAGACAGGGACTAGATGTCCAGTGAAGACAACCAGGAGGGCCAGGGAACCGGAACAATGCAGCAGGGAGCAGGCAAGTATGGTTTTCTCCACAGGTTCAGCTGGGGTGGCGCAGATTTTAAAAAATAACATCTGGACAGGAGTTTTCTCACAATATAAAGAGCTGCCTCATCTTCCTCTCTGCTCGTCAGTATACAGCTGATAAGATCTTCAGCTTAATCTCTATAAGAATAGAGTTCATGAGGAGACATGAAGTACAGAGGGGAGGGTGTGGATAATGAGCAGCAGCTATTATATGCAGTCTCCATTACCACAGCCCACATTCTGTCCTGTCCCTCCTCTCTGAACTTCATGTTTTCTCATGAACTCCAATCCAACAGAGATTCCGCTGAAGATCTTCTCATCTGTATTCAGGATCATAACCCCTGACAGGTAGAGCAGAGATGGGACAGCTCTTTAGTTCAGTGATGTGAAGTAACCTGTGCTGCTGTGTGATTAAGACAGAACAGGCCGGCGGCCATTTTGTTTACCCTGAGGATTGCTCCCTAGACAACAATAGCCATTATAAATAATGAAAGGTATTTGGGAATGTAATATTTAAAGGGGTTATCCAATTTCAATAAAACCCCCCACATCTGCCGGGCCCGTCACCAGTAATATACTTACCCCGCTCCTGGTCCCCGCCTCGCCGCTGCTTCTCCCTGCACACTGATGAAAACATCCAGTGTCGGGGGAGCAGCCAATGGCAGGGACGAGGACGAGCCTCCCTAGCGTCACCCGCGATGCTAGGGAGGCTTGTCCCTGTCCATGCCTGCCATTGGCTGCTCCCCCACCCCCGACACTGGATGTTTTAATCCGTGTGCAGGGAGAAGCGGCGAGGCGGGGAGCGGGATAAGTATAAGTATATTACTAGTGAGGGGGCTGCCACATATGGGGGGGGGGGGGGGTTTCTTGAAAGAGGATAACCCCTTTTAAGTATTTTAATTTTCTTAATTCCCAGGGCTTAATAAATCAGTTCATTTTTTTATATTAAATACTACTATTAGAAATAACACGGCTGGTGCAGCGTGTTTGCAGGTCCTCGGTTCTACCACCAGCCTGGCCGTCTTTTCTTCCTGTAGAGATGATGTTTATGCCACGTGTATGTTTGTCTTCATCCTGTTCTTTTGTGCTCTGCTTTGTGGCTCCCGTGCAGAGTTTTCTTCTCTTCTTTATAATTAGTAAAGAGCAGCTCCTGTAATGAGTTTGAGCCAGAGGGATAATACATTTCATCTTTGCACGTAGCTGCAAACGAGGGCTGTACGCGCGCAGTTGAGTAGCTGCAAGAGCTCTACATTATGTTAATTCAGTTATTCAGCAGCATTTTAGATCAGCCAATTTGCACAGATCTTCCACCGGCTGCCCCTCGCAGCGAGTGTGTGCTTCCTATACGTGGTTCTTTAATCTAGCAAATCTTCTGGAGCTACACAAGAAAAAGAGCAATCGTAAATCTTTTTTTTAAGTGTGTGTGTTTACATGGGTACAATGCCTTCCATATGTCTTATAATAAAGGAATAATTCATTCAATTACACGGCCGTATTATCATGTAAAATAGGAACGCGATTTTGTTTCTCAAGAAAAATCTTACCTTGGAAATGTGTTGAAATCGTAGTATGGAAATACAGATTGCGTAGGGTTTACGTCTACCATGCCTCTCAAAAAGTGCTCAGAGTATACCATTGCAAGACCTTTCCAAAAAGAGTGAGGCTCTTGACCTGTTCCTTAAAGGGGTATTCCCATCTCAGACATTGATGACATATTGCTAGGATATGCCATTGGTGTCAGATAGGTGCAAGTCCCACCCCTACATCTGCTATTACCAGAATAGCCCCCCGCGGTGATGGCGAGCGCACCGCGCAAGCATGGCTGCCCTCAAATCACCACAATGGAATAGCTGAGCATGCAGTAGCAGTGAATTGACAGTACGCCGAGCATGCATGGTGTGCTCTTCTTCACTTTGGGGGCCCTATTCTGGAGTTAGGTGCGGGTCCCACCTCTGTGACCTGCTCCTATCGGATATTGATAGTATAGCCTAGCCATACACCATCAATTTGTGAGACGGGCTGGCCCTTTTAACTCTCAGAGCCAGAAGGTCCATGCAGGAGTGGTTTTGTGGAGAAAGGAGCATATTTTAAGATGGACAGCCAATAGGTGATATAAAGCTAGGCTAGAAAGTCTAAAGATGTACCATATTTATCATTTAGTATCAGCCACTATGATAAATCTTGTGGATTTTTAGACTGCCTGTCTAATGAGACAGCATCCATTAATCTGCCCCACTGTCTGTAGCACTTTTATTCCCTTTGTTATACTGAAACCTGCCAAATCGGTACAAAAGCTTGATAGGTTAGACTCACAAATTTGTTCTTTCCACAGTCCTCTCCCCAGGAGAAGGAGGTTCTGAACTCTATTCTCACAAGCAAATATTTGACACCAATCTTAGTCTGGCTGTATGTTTTAGACATGTTCTCTCCTGAATCCTATTGCCCCATACCCTTATCCAAGCTTGCATGTATTCTGAATGAGGAGAGGGGACTAAGCCAGTGCCTAGGCTCCTATTATGGCCACTTTTGTCTCCAAGAACAAAAATATTGGGCACGTTAAATCCATCTGTCCTATCCCTATTACCCCCAGCATTTGCCAACAACAGAGTCAGGAGACCCTGTACACATTAGCAGATTAGCCAATACTGCCAAAATCAACAGGTCTGGCCAACTTTAAAGAGTTGTCCTTCCTAGGAGGCGACAACCTCTATGGTCCCAACATGTGCCCCATTAAAAAACACTTCCACCTGTCCACTGTTCCACAGTTACCATGCCTCTGTTTTGTTCCCAGACACCTCTGCTCCCTACAGGATCAGGAAGTGGCATGGTGCCTTGACCACTGTGGCCAATCACAGGCCTCAGAGGTCACATCTACTTGAACGGCACAGCGTTACAGTGATATTGTTCAAGAAGATGTGCCTGCTAAGGCCTGTGATTGGGCACAGCAGTCATGGGACCAATCCACTTCTGGTCCTGTGGGGACTTGAAATGTCCGGTAATGGGGCCACAGACGAGTGACCGGTTTTTGTTTTTTTTTGTTTTATGGGGCGCAGGTTTAGCATCATAGAGGTTGTTGGCTTCTAGACCAGACCACCCCTTAAATCTAAAAATATTTCTCAGACCAGAAGAAGATTCCTGCATAGAGGAGCATACAAAATGAGATCTAAGGGAAGAAAAGCTACTAGCATTAACAGAGCCTTCAAGTAATTTTGGCTTCTTTTTTTAGTTTTTTCGGCTAAGAGGAAGTTGCTGATTTCAGTTAAATTTACCGTAGGCTTCTGTGTGCAGTTTTGTTGATGAAAGCGCCTTCTTTCTTTTTCACTCAGGCTCGGTACAAGCAGAGTCTGGATCCCACTGTAGATGAAGTGAAGAAGCTCTGCACTTCCCTGAGGAGGAATGCCAAGGAAGAGAGGGTGCTTTTCCACTATAATGGGCATGGAGTCCCTCGCCCCACCGTCAATGGAGAGATCTGGGTTTTCAATAAGGTTGGTCATTTTTCAAAAATACTCTTCTATGTCCAGCATGAGAGATGAGGTTACTTGTCTACACAGATTGTGCTACCCCTTTGAAGATGCTGGAAATATTAAAGCATGATTGAAATATCCCCAAGGTATGCAGTAAAGAAATTAGTAGATGTATTTTTATTTTTTAATGCAACTTTGCTTACAGACTGGAAAAATTTCTTCCCGGACAATGCTGCAGGTCTTCAGAACCATCAGGAGATCAAAGCAACTCCATGGAAATTTTTGACAGCAAAGACATTTGCCAAATGTCTGTGTTGCTTTTTTTGATGTCAGTCAAGATTCATATCTGTCGATCAGAACAAACAGAATATAGAATAAGAATTTTTCACATTATCACTATACTGGCACAGCATGATATCATCATGAGAGGAGCAGGGACCCAGTGTGACATCTTTGCCTTGGGCGTCAAAACATTCCGTCCCGACACTATGCATGGCTAAAGTGTCTGGAACAAGATGTCACTGTGAAAATGAATCCTGAGTTTTATTTCTTCCTGTATAAACTGCACGAATGAAGCATAAACAAGATTTTGGGAAAAACATTGGTCCTGGTTATATCATTTTTAAACTCAGGGTGGATCTCAAGACAATTCTTTGTCTTCGGTCCACGTAAAAGGGTAACTTTCATCAAAAAATAAATTTTAGCATATGTTACTTCTGCTGAAGCATTATTCATTATTATTTTTCAAGCAATCTTTAGTTTCTTCACGAACCACTGCAGACCCCACTATAATTGTCGGCATTTTACCAAGCAAGATTAAATATCTGTCATCCTCTTCTTTTTATTGTTCCCCTCAGTAAAATCTAATTGGTGTAGCATCTGGTGGCATCTGGTTTTATTGAGGCAGCTTGAGAGCTCAGTGCTTAGCGCATTTAGGGTCCATTCACACGTCTGCAAAATGGGTCCGCATCCATTCCGCAATTTTGCGGAACAGGTGTGGACTTATTCATTTTGAATGGGGCCGCAGTGGGCTGTCCGCATCTGCATTTGCGGATCCGCAAAAAAATAGAACATGTCCTATTCTTATTCGCAATTGCGGACAAGAAAGACATTTTCTATAAGTGCCGGCGATGTGCGGATCACACATTGCTGGTGTCCGTGTTTTGCAGATCCGCAAAACACATACGGACGTGTGAATGGACCCTTACCTTGTAGTGCTGGCGCCCTGGGTTTGAATCCAACCATCCGCAACATCTTCACACAGTTTGTAAGTGCTCCCTATATTTGAGGTGGTTTCCTCCACTCCACAAACATACTGATAGATTAGGGCTGTTTCACATTTGCGGTAAATAGATCCAGCAGGCTGTTTCGGCCACGAACAGCATGTTGGATCGGTCCCTGCTGGCGTTCCCTCTGTCCCCATTCACTTTAATAGTGGCCGGCGGAGATCCAGCTGCAACCCGGCAAATATTTGCCGGGTTGCAGCCGGATCTCCACCGGTCCCCATTATAGTGAATGTGGCTGGACAGCATCTCGGCAGTGCATGGTAGCGCCCGGTCTTCACGGATCCAGCAGGCTGTTCCCAGCCGGAACAGCCTGCACGATCTTTTTACCGCAAATGTAAAACAGGCCTTAGTTTGGAATTGGATTTTGAGCCCCAATTGGGACATTGGCAAGTGTAGAACACATTATGGATGGATGGACAAAGAGTTAAGTAAAATAGATGGCGACTGGTTTATTTTCAATTGTCTTTATTAAAAATGTTCAGCCATTTTTAACATGTATGGGTTTAAAAAGATCAGTCTGTTTGCAGAGTATCATTTCTCAGTCCCATCAGCTGATGGCTGCGTGAAAACATATCTTTGACCTCCTGACCTTAAACACTCATTTAATCCAGGGATGCCCACCCGTGGCCCTACAGCTGTTGCAAAACTACAACTCCCAGCATGCCTGGAAAGCCGACAGCTATCAGAATACAGCAGGGCATGGTGGGAGTTGTAGTTTTACAACAGCTGGAGGGCCGCAGGTTGGGCATCCCTGATTTAAGCGATATTCTTAACAGTTTAGCTTTAATGAGTGTTTATGAGGTCAGGAGTTCAGAGATAAGGCTTCACGTGAGCCATCAGCTGATTTTAACCCTTGTATCTAAAAAATAGCTGAACATTTTTAAGAGAACCAATTCAAAAGGGAGGTTCTTTGGTACATTAAAGTAGTTTCCCGACCCACAAGCTAAAATTATTGGCCAGAATGTATTTAAAATGAAGAAACCAACTCACCTGCTCAATGGCGCTCTATTCCCACAGAGTGCCATCCCCACTGCTTCCAGTCCCCTGTGGACCGGAAGTGTGATGTCCTGTCTGTGGGATATCTGCATTGAGCGTGTGGAGAAACACTGGTCCTTTATTTATTTGAGTTTTCCTGGATCTTGATACATCTGCTAATGCTGCAAGAATAAAGGCTTTTTTCGGCTCAGTTACTTGAAGTTCAGTTTAGGTGGGGAGGAAGAGAGTAGATATCTGTATATGAGGGACAGTGCATGTCGGGTGATAGAACGGAGTTTAATGAGTTGTTTGAGCCAGGATAGAGATCGATCTGGGTCGAAGGGTAATTCTATTTTCCTAAGATCTCGTCAGAAATCTAATAAATGCATGAAAGGTGATGAGCTCACTCTCTCCAAAGAAAGCAACCCCTCTCGATCAAGGGCGCCCAGGCATTTAAATCTCTTACTCAGGGGAGATCTAGGAGACGTGCGCAAACCCCAGATATTTCTTTAATGTGTGAGTGCAAATGAGCTTGTAGAAAACCCAATGGCATATGGGGTGGGGAAATTGTAGTAGATTGGGAGATTTATTAGGAGGACCACACTGCCAAAGTGCCCCTACATTTGGAGTTGGAGTGCCCATAATATAAGCCTATCAAGGTTAGATAATATATGTTCTAGAGCAATATGCCTCTGTTAACCTGCACTGTGGTGTAGTAGGTCCACATGTCTGGTAGCCCAAATCCTGTAAACCTCTTTTACATGGTAAGGATAGAGTAAGCAATGCGCAGAGCCCCTGCGCCCCAAAGAAATGTCGAAAAGAGTCTACAGATATGAGTAAAGAAGGAAAGGGGAAGCCTAAGTTTGGAAGAGGTATAAAATTATTTGAAACAATATAGGTTTTAAGAAAGTTCTTCCTACTCATCCATAAACCAAAGGGTAATCTTGTGTTCTTCCACTAGGTTTTTATATTATGAAGGCGTGGGATATAATTTAGTGTCTAAAGTTCTCCAGTGTCCGCAGAGATCTTTGTCCCCAGACTTTCGGTAGCCCAACTGAAGGGCATTAGTTGTTTTACTGAATTCATTATGGAAGGATGGCAATTTGTATTAAGAGCCTCAGACTTTACCATAGTTGATCTTAAAACTCGACATTTGTGCAGAAATCCATATCATTCCAAAGGGTTCACATACTTTTTCTTGCATCTGTGTTTATATATATATATATATATATATATACATACCATATCACGCCATACAGTAAAATTACATAAATATCTTAGCATCTTAGTGTATGCTCCAAGTGCATAGACTTTGGACCCCATCCTTGGAGCTGTTGGGTGTGATGGGGCCATGAATATAGACTGTTACATTAGTTATATCCTATGTTCCCTTCTCCATCCACTGCAACTATCTAATCTGTAGACTTCAGATATTTAATGTATCTACCCAGGTCAAGAATGAAGCACAGTTGACCTGGGTTACAGTAATTTTATCCATAGGCACAGGTCATGGTTACATCTGCATGGGTAGACGTATAAGAAGTGCTTCACATAAGCCTTTTATCTTCATTTAACTGCTGTACAGACTGTCCTTGCCGCTGTTCCGCATTCATAAAACTGAACAATTAATTTTAGCAGCTGCAGAGCTCCTGACACATGAGGAGCAGCACAAAGCAGTCTCATGTCTGACGGAGGTTTTTGTAAGCACAGATCTGCATAAAGAAAGCGAGCAGCAGTCATATAGTGCACAGCGACATACAAAGTAGAGAGCAGGATACAACATGAAGGACACGACAGATACGGGAGGTGGTCTTATTGCCCTATACTCGAGGTGCACAACATGTGGCCCCTAGCAAATTCATGTTTGGGGACTCCTCTGAGTTTGGCACTCCAAAGAGGAAGATGAGAGTTAAAGAAGGTAGCCGTCCATGAACTTTGCTGTCTCCATTGTAGTTTTTGAGAATTGTGAAATGGTCGTCTGTTTCGGTAGCTCCAATAAACTGCAGCGGACAAGCAGTCTCTTGATAGGTGGGGTTCCTCTTCTGGGAATTCCACTAATGTCATATATTTATGGTACTGTTATGTATATACACCTTTAATGTCTCAGATGGGAATTCCTGTCTGAGGGTCCATTCACACATCAGCAAGTGTTTTGCGTGTTTTGCAAAAAGCACGGACACCAGCCATGTGCATTCCGTATTTTGCGGACCGCACATGGCCGGCCCTGTAATAGAAATGCCTGTTCTTGTCTATGGCTGCAGACAAGAATAAGACATGCTCTGTCTTTTTTGCGGGGCCACGAAATGAAACTACGGATGCGGACCCCTTCATACGGACCCTTTTATAGTAATCCTTGGGCCAAACATTGGTTTGCATCTCTAGACTGAAGAACTTCCGCCTATGGGATTCAGAGGAAAAGGTTTGTATTTGCTAGAAGACCAGAAATCCAGACAGTCCCTGAAAGGCAAACAACGTGGTAGATGCAGATTTACAGGCGATGAACAGTTAAGCGTTTATCATCCAAATACATATGGCTCAGCCATCCTCCGTAACAAGATGGCTTCTCCTCCGTCTGTTGTGGGAGAAGCAGAAGAAAGTGCTGAACAATTGACGATCATGGCTGATCCATCTGCAGCATCTGTTGAGCCATTAATAATGGAGGATTTTCAGCCCAGAGTACTGCAAGAGAGATTTTGGCAGACCTTGTACCTGTGAGCAGGAGCCGGCCAGTGAACTGAGGCGGTGTGTTTCATTAATGAGTGCTGTGAACACCTGCTTTAATCTCTCTATTTAATCAGTATTTTAATCAGGTGCCAGGGTTACATGGATTTTTAACCTTCTAAGGTCCATTTACATGACCTAATCAGGACATACATTTCTAGATCTAATGATGGAGCAAGAACCCAGCTGGCCAGATTGGATCGATGATTTTGGTGGTCATACATGTTTCACATCCAAAGACTAGTAGATAAGATTTCCTTTGACAAAATCGTTGGCTTGTCACTGATAACATGAAAAGTGGCAAATCGCCTACATGTATCTGACCACCTTCTATGGAATGACTTCTATAAAACCTTATTGCATAATGCAGTAATGAAGGGAATTTGACTTTGCACAGTGTTTGTTGGGAATTGCAATTTCTATCAAGTCTTCCCCCACCCCCCCAACCTAGTGACAAAGATTTTTTTTCTCAGACCTTGATAGTGAGCAGGCATATATTTGCAAAGCACACACCTCACTGCTCTTGGCATCTGTGTCCAATGGTCTATGTTCTGGGTGGTTCTCAGGGCAGGATGCATGATTTCTCTAAGTCACTTGGATGCTATCATAGATGCTAGTTTTACTGACCTTGTGGAATTCAAGGAACTCTGTTGAAGCCAAAGCAATCCTACCTGTTTACGTATAAATGTGGAATCTGATGAATCTTCGTTTGAGATGTCAGTCTATGGACAGGAAGAACCAAAAGAGGAAACTAAGATCATCAAGGGGTGGTTGCTTAAGATATAGATATGTCTCCTCTCTTGTAGTATCAGAGGAATTGATAAGATATGTCATAAGATATGTCCTGGACAAGTGACGACCTCAGCCAAAGCTTAGGAGAGCGCCTGTCTTTTTCGATAGTATCTAGCTCTGCCCAAGCATCGATAAGAACTTAAAATACTAGGCTGAAGAACTTGGACATACAAGTTCTCTAGACTCACAGAAGGGACGCCCCTTAAGATTTTGGGTGCGTGTTTTTTTGTTCCAATTCCACACCAACAACTGTGTGGGGTCTGAGCTGAAATTACCTCCCATTGTTTGCAGTAGAAGTCCGCTACAATTCAGTTTTCCATACCACACCACGAAAGGACATGCTTTTTCTTCCAGAGACGTCATCGGTAGGGGTGTCTGTATGAAACCTTTCTGCTTGTGGTTTAGCCCCTTTGAATGGGCAGATCCACACCATTCACCATGAGAGTTCAACGTCACAAAAAATAAAGTCTGCAGTATAAAAATTATTTGTATCGACGCTTAGCCAGAACGTCTAGTGTACTTAAATAGTCTTAAAGAACAGGTGTGTGTACAAAAGCATCCTTGTGAGTCTACCTTCTACAAGTGATTTTCATCTGTCCACCAGGTCACCATTGCGGGGTCATTTTCCACTTCAGACTTTTAAACTACCAGACCTAATGGCATTGATCAAGGGTTGCCTTCAAGTCCAAGTCTTAACCACCTTGTGCATATCGTACCGGCTACATCTTAGTGGCCCCCGATCAATACCACACTTGGTCTTGGCCAAGATCTTGCTATACTCTTCGACCCAAGTACTCATGCCCTATCCAGACATACCCTTTGGGGACAAGTTTTCTTACAGTTTTTTTTATGGCCAGAATGGCTGAAGTTAAGAAATGATCTTTAATGTGGATGCCTAGAAGGGATGCTCTGTCCGTATGTCCACAATGTCCGCTCCATACTGGGTACATTCAGTAACTATTCGTATGAATTATTATTTTTTTTGCTTCTGAAGCAGCTGCTTGCATGATTTAGTTGTATTTAATGTAAATTGTTTCTCACTTCAGGGAGCGTTCCGGTTGCCAAGTTTTCTCCTCCTTCCCTCACTTCCTTAATATAATACAAGAGGCAATTTGTCTGCGACTGTGTTCCAGTGTTTGCATTTCTTGTGACTGCAAATCCCACTTTATCCAGCCCTCTCCCACTCCTCCAGCCTTGTTCTAGCATCGCAGCCTCCCTCTCTCTCCTCCGCTGTGATTTCCCGGGTGACATGAAGCCTGCGCCTTACAACGTCTTCAGCTCTTTGAAAGTCACAGTAAATGCTGCTCCAGGGTCTCTGAAGAGACCGGTTATTGCACACTAATCCTCACCCTGCCTGCAAGAGGCATCAGGAGAGGTAATCAGATTATGTCCTTGTATATTACAACGTGCTCGCGGTTAACCCTTCCTGGTTGAGAGCCTGGTATTAAACGTGACCCATTCATGCCCAAAAAGGATGCCATCTTGTGCATGCAATTTTCTTCCCATTGTTGGCTTTATTTCTTAATTTTCCTAGACTTCCATTACATGGTTTCTCTCATTTGTCTCATTGTCTTCTTCCTTACTCCAAAAAGACATTCAAGGTGTAGTAGGAGTTTTAAGATGCCTATACAAATAAGAGTAAAGTTGGTCGAAAAATGTAATGATACATTTCACTTTTAATGAATAGACATTTGATCAGTTAGGTGCACCGAGGGCATGCCCAAGCTACTCTGTGCACCCTTATTCCTCTGCCAGCCCCTCCCTCTCCTTGTGTAACGAGTTCCTGCATAGTTGTCTCGCCTGCCCGTTTCAGTTAAGTAGAGAGCAGTGCAAAGGTGCACAGTGGTTTGGACCCGCCCTCTGTGCACTTAACTGCCCATTTGTGTATGGCTTTAAAGTACTTTTTTTTTTCCAGACTGAAGCCACGGATTGAAAGGTGAAAGGTATTACTTTCAGCCGAGCTAGCGTAAGAGTGAATTTCCTGGAGACAGACTCCCTTTAATGTGGTTTTGTCCCCATGGTCATGAATATCTGATCGATAAGGGGGGGGGGGGGCGGGGTCTGACTCACAGCTTTACTACCGATCAGCTGTCTGAAGGGGCCACAGCACCGTAGACTTACAGTGACTGTGCTTGGTATTGCATCTCATTCCCATTCTCTTGAATAGGACTGCAAAAAGTGACCAATGGATGTGACATCACAGAAGCCAGGAAGAAGCCACAACCTGAGTGCCACCACTTCCTTACCCGAGGATAGGTCATCACCCCTTATTAAATGATGGCCTTCAGTTGCTGATCGGCAGGGGTCCGTTCAGTTTCTGATCAGCTGTTCGGTGTAGCCCCGTCGCTAGACCTGCACTGCACTATCAATATTGTAGAGGAGGTAGGTCACTATTTCATCCCTGGTATCATTTAACCCCCAGAAAACCCCAACTTGGTTGATAAAAGAATTTGTGCGGGGTGCAAAGAGCGTGGCGAAAAATGATTCCAAAGAGCCCTGGAGCAACATTTCTAATTAAAAACAAATTGCAAATATGTTTTTCCAGCCACGGGTACCAATTAACTATTCACATTTGACAGATGAGCGGTTGGGGGCCACTGTGCTATCACGACGGCCTTCTGCTGCCTGTGTGCCCCCCCCCCCCCCCTTACGACTTACGACAGCAAGGTTGTAATAAAGGTCCTGATGACCCCCACATCGCTGCTGGACAGAATTTACGCTCCCAATGTCATTCAGGGATCTGCTGAGTTTTCTAGTACGCCGACAGCAAAAAACTAACAATCTGTCATGGCTTATATAAGACGAAGTGACTAGTAATGGGCTCCGGAACGAGCAGCTACAAACTTTGATTAATCACGCTGAGCCTCCCACGCAGTATACGCCAGAATCAATGGAATGAGCAGCGCAAAATACAAATGCATTGAGAGGTTTCCAGTCTCTGCTGCACGCCGGTGGACTCTCGCTGCACCGTCCTGAGGTTCGGGCTGACCCCCTTCGTGGTCCAGTGTGCCAAAGACGTCATCACCTATAGGAGTCCAAGGAGGGATCATATGTAAAGCAACCCAGTGCGACCTCAAAAACATACTATATACGGCAGCCACCCACTGCTGTCACAGATCCTCCTGATGATCAGGCATTAAGAAATCACTGTCGTCTGTGCTCCTGGTGACGCCCCCTGCAGCCAGCTTTAATGAATGCAATCCGTAGAGCTGTTAAAACATATTGTTACTCCTCCCAGTCATTTCTTTAGCCAGAGATACCTTCCTACAACACTGAATATATTTTGCGGTTCGTCAAAGATCTCTGCTTACTGACAGTGAGTGGAAAACCTAGCCTACTGACACAGTAGGAGGGCTGGTTGCAAACTATTAGGATATTATCTAAGAGCCATCTGTCTGTCTGTTGGAAATGATGTGGGCAGGTTTTCAGCCTATGGATGTAAATAAGACTTTCTGCACACACTGACAGCAAGCAGAGATCTTATTGACACAACAAACACAGGGAATCTTGAAACATTCACAAAAGATCTCCCCATTTATAATTCCTATAGATAGCCAGCACTTATTGGAAAGTGTCGTATTGTGTAGACAATCATTCCTATGAGAGGGGCAATGATACGTTGAAACCAAAAACGGTGTTACATTTTTGGCCAAGCATGCATGTGTATTCTAAGAGGACAAAGCCACTGCTAGACACCTCTGATGGAGGCTTAGCTCCCTTGAGAACAAAGGACCCTTGCGCTGGTGCTAACCATTCAGGGGTTCCTTGCTTTCCCTCTTGACTCCATTCTACCAGATCCCTCCCAGTTTCTGTTGCCCTCCTTCTACCAGGTGCTTTCCTATGTCCGTTACCTTCCCCCTTCCCTCCACACATGCTGGATTCAAATAATCCAAGGTTGGGAGAAGTTGTCATGGAAGGTTTGGCTTGATGGAGAAGAAAAAGGTAAAGTCTGTCCTGAGCCCAGTCTCAGTACTGTACTTAGGTACTGAACTTCGGCTTGGTATTGAATGTAATGAACGGTTTGCTAGACCTAGATTTTGTGCAATATCTTTTTACTGAGCTTGGTTCTGGTACTGTCTCTCTATGTAGTTTGTTTTATCTAACAGTGTTTTCATGCTCTGAGCTTGGTTCTGGCACTGTATTTATATGCTGAGCTTGGTTCTGGCACTGTATTTATATGCTGAGCTTTGTTCTGGCACTGTATATGCTGAGCTTGGTTCTGGCACTGTATTTATATGCTGAGCTTGGTTCTTGCACTGTATATGCTGAGCTTGGTTCTGGCACTGTATATGCTGAGCTTGGTTCTGGCACTGTATTTATTTGCTGATCTTGGTTCTTGCACTGTATTTATATGCTGAGCTTGGTTCTGGCACTGTATATGCTGAGCTTGGTTCTGACACTGTATTTATATGCTGAGCTTGGTTCTTGCACTGTATTTATATGCTGAGCTTGGTTCTGCCACTGTATTTATATGCTGAGCTTGGTTCTGCCACTGTATTTATATGCTGAGCTTGGTTCTGGCACTGTATTTATATGCTGAGCTTGGTTCTGGCACTGTATTTATATGCTGAGCTTGGTTTTGGTTCTTTATAAGCTGACCTTGGTACTGGCACTGTATTTATAAGCTGACCTTGGTACTGGCACTGTATTTATAAGCTGACCTTGGTACTGGCACTGTATTTATAAGCTGACCTTGGTTCTGGCACTGTATTTATAAGCTGACCTTGGTTCTGGCACTGTATTTATAAGCTGACCTTGGTTCTGGCACTGTATTTATAAGCTGACCTTGGTTCTGGCACTGTATTTATAAGCTGACCTTGGTTCTAACACTGTATTTATAAGCTGACCTTGGTTCTGGCACTGTATTTATAAGCTGACCTTGGTTCTGGCACTGTATTTATAAGCTGACCTTGGTTCTGGCACTGTATTTAAAATCTGAGCTTGGTGCCGGCACTGTATTTAAAAGCGGAGCTTGGTACTGGCACTGTATTTATAAGCTGAGCTTGGTTCTGGCACTGCATTTATAAGCTGAACTTGGTTCTGGCACTGCATTTATAAGCTGAACTTGGTTCTGGCACTGCATTTATAAGCTGAACTTGGTTCTGGCACTGCATTTATAAGCTGAACTTGGTTCTGGCACTGCATTTATAAGCTGAGCTTGGTTCTGGCACTGCATTTATAAGCTGAGCTTGGTTTCTGGTACTCTATTTATATACACAAAAAACAAAAAGGACCCTTTCAATGGGTGGCGTAGCGGCAGGACATAGGCGTGCCGCGATCCCTCCCTCTCCACCTCCACCTCCCCCTCCCCCTTGCCTCCTCCTCGCCGATGTGAGCTCTACTGTGACTGCTGTCCTTTACTCTGAAGGAGGCCTGCTCCAACCTGACCGCCTCTGCACCTTTTCACCCGGACCTAAGGGCAGTGGAGGCAAGTCGCCCTGGAGTGGAGCAGGAACCTGTCGGCAATTGCAACGCCGAGGATCCAAAGCACATGACAGCGTTGAAGATTGGCTGGTACCCAGTCTTGCGCATACTCCTGCTGCACTTGGGCGCCTAGGACGCATTAAATCACACTCTCCTATATCCTCCGGTATCCTGTGGGAATACGTTTTTGAAAACCCTGCCATACGCATGGATTGGACTGGGTGCCGTGAGTATTGGAAATCGCACCATTACTGCACATGAAGCTTTGTGTTTCTCACCTCCAGCTTGTTGCTTCTAGGAGAACTCTGGCAGGAGTCTCCTTGTGGTGAGTGGAGAGACGGACTTTTATGGAAGGAGAAAACTCACCTTCTTGGGGTGAAATCAAGTTGATTGCTTACCAGCCTCCCCAGGCCCCTGGAAGGGAGAGGATCGAGGCTGATGGGTTGGTGGGTGTCTGAGATGGAGTGAGCACATGCTGGGATAAGCAGCTGACTGTTTACTCTGTTTTGTGGTGTAAACGGAAGGAAATGTATGGAATCCGTAAACGCGAGACCCCTGACCCGTTGGTGGTGTTTTAACTCTCACTCTCTCTATAGAGCGCTCCATCAAGTCCCAGTTTTATCCTTGGGTATTATATATAAGTGCCATGTACAGCGTGTTCCTGCTCATATTCTACTCGGCTTAGTTCATACTTACTGGTTAGAAATAATCACTGAAGACAGAGTCTGTCGCTAAACTTTGATACCGAGCCTCCAGGAAATAGCTTTTTTTTTTTTTTTAATCCCCATAGAATGAGCCGCATATAACTGGGTATCGACATATTGGATCTGGTTGTCGTCTTTTATGCCTTGGTGATCCACAGTATTGGCCGGGCTTTATTAATAACTTTTTAAGTGATCCTGAACACGCTGCCTTGGTGGAAACTGTTACCTTACATTATATATGAGTTGACTGGGTGGATATTCCCACATTCGGGCCTAGTAGCAAGTTTGGTTTTAATATTTCTTTTAATATTGTATTGTTTAATAATCCCTGCTTTACCATATACTTAGTTTGACTGTTGCTCAGGTTCATCTACACCATTTTGGAAGCATATAGGAGGCTATTTCATCACAAGAAATTTGGCCTGGATGCAGCCATATCAAAGCTTGAAGAGATCTTGCTTATATTTTTCATGTATCTGATTTGATCAGTATCCTAGCATATACATATAATATCTAGGCATCTAATCGTGTCAAAAATGTTTAATTTAAATAATACAATAATAAAAAAATAAATGCCAGCAAAGGCACAGAATAGGAGATCTGGAGGGATTGCTTTCCCTAAAGGTGGTGGGGCTGGCAGCCCCCTGACTAACATGGAGAAATACGTAAAGTCGCCCCCGGCCAAAACTAAAACGGCTCATAAGATACAGGGAATGCTGGAAGCTAGGGAAGAAAGTGAAACTCAACAGAACCTAGGAGCCCCCTGGGGTAGGGTTGAAGATTCAAGTAAAACAGCAATCGTGGACTCAAGGATAGATCTGATTGATAAGAAGTTGGCAGATATATTAGGCACGGTGAACCACTCTAATCAATCATTAGGAGATTTGGCTTTCAAAATATCATCTGTACAATTGGATATATCGATCATTAAAGATAAAATTAATAAAATGCGTGAAAAGGTGAAGGACTTACAGACTTCCATTACAGATATAAAAGCGGAGGTTGAGCAGGATTAATACAAGAGTAAATCCAATGGAAGATAAGAATAGGGTACTGCGGGACAAAATTATTGACCTTGAGGATAGATCACGAAGATTTAATCTTCGTTTTGTTGGATTTCCAGAAGGGGTAGAGAAGGAAGACCCCGCTTGCTTCATCCAAAAATGGGTGTTGGAGAGTGTTGGCCTCGAATATCTATCCTCTTGGTCTCTGGTGGAACGGGCACATAGGATTCCGGGAAAAAAGCCCCCGGGAGTCCACTTAGAGCACTACTAGTAAAGATGTTGTACTCCAAAGACAGAGATCTGGTTCTGAGGAGAGAGAAAGAAATGCAGGAAATAGACTTTAATGTTAACATAAATGAGATTTATCCAGATTTTGCTAGAGAAATTCGGAGTAAACGTAGAGAGTTCCGAGATATAAAGAAAAGGTTGTTCCATGCTAAGATCAAATTCTCCTTGTTATATCCAGCTATTAAGGGATAGGCCATTAACGGTTTTTATCCTGATGACTTTGTGGTGGAGGGGGTGGGGGGAATGTGCAGGATGGGCAGAGTGGAAGGTCTTTTTGGCCTTGTGGACCAGTTTGGTGGGTTGAGGGTGGGATTAGGGATGGGAGGCAGGTTCATCGTCTCCTCGGGAGTCATAGAGCACAGTTGGGAGAGAGACGGGGATTCAGGGTATGTCGCAGTCCTAGCCTGGAATGTGCGTGGGTTGGCCGTCAGAATAAAAAGGTGTGTTGTTTTCGATCAAGTTGCTAAACATCTTCCAGCTATAGGTGGTCTCCTTGAAACACACCTGACGTTAGACAAGGCTGGTATGAGGAGAAAGAAATGGGCACAGTACGAATACCACTCTTGTCTGTCAACCCACTCACGTGGCATAAATGTATATATCCACAGGAAAGTTGATTATGTTCCCCTGGATCAGAAAATAGATCAAGAGGGTAGATGTGTTTTCTTATATGCTAGATGGGGTGGCATGTGTATTAGCTTTTGTTTACATTCCCCCTACTTTCTCTCTTTGTGTTCTCATGTTTAGTGGGTTTTATAAACAGCCAGGGCGAGTGCCTAATTCTAGTTTTGGGCGACTTTAATAATGTAATGGACTTAGAAAAAGACAGAGTGTCCGCTTCATCTGATCGGAAGGTGAAAACGGGGGAGGTCAAACTCTATTATTCAGAACGTGTCAGGAACTGGCACTGATTGATATTTGGCGATACTTATATGGAATTAAAAGTGTCTTCTCCTGCTTCAGCCGATCATACAAGGCCATGTCAAGAATTGATCTCGCCTTGGCTAGTCCTGATTTTATCGACCAAGTCAGTCGAATGAAATTCGAGTCCACTGGTATTTCCGATCATTCCCCTATTTTAGTGACTGGTAAAGAAAGGGATAAAACTCTGAAGATTAGGCGGTTTAGAATAAACCCCCACTGGATTAGCCTTGTTAAAGAGCAAGTAGTTATAGGTAAGGCAATTCAAGAGTTTTAGAACATCAATATAGGCACAGCTCATATTCACTCCGTATGGGATGCTTTGAAAGCATTCCTTCGGGGTTTATATCTGAGTAAAATAAAGAACCTTAAATATTCTTTCGTTAAATGTGAGGAACCGTGCGTGGAGCGTGTAAGGACACTTGAGGTGGAGCTTATTGAAACCGAAACATACCGGTAATAACTTAACAGCGGTTAATACAAGCGAAGGAGAATTATAAAAATCATTTAATTAATTAAGCTCAACAAAGAGTCTTCTTTGCCGGTCAGAAACACTACTCGCATCCATTATTCAAAATCAAAAGGTTCGTAATAAAATGAGAAGTCTTAGACGGGGTAATGGTGGGATGATAGAAGAACTGGTGGATCTCAAGCGGGAGTTCGTGGATAATTTTTCAGCTTTATACAGGTCGGTGTATGATGGGAATGAGGATGGTATGGATTCTTTTTCAAACAGCATTGATATTCCCGCTCTTTCTGAGGAGGAAAGTGCTGTTTTGAACAGAGCAATTCAACTGAGTGAGCTGTATGAGGCGATGGGCTCTACTCAGGGGAACTCTGCACCTGGTTCTGACGGACTCCCGTTTGAGATCTACAGAAGTTACAGTGATATATTACTTCCTTATTTATTACATGTTTTTAAGGAATCTGGTGAGTCCGGTAGTCTGCCAGCTTCACTATCTGAAGCCGTTATCACCTCAGTGCTTAAAAAAAGGTAAGGACGAACAAAGAGATTGTCTCTTACCGGCCAATCTCATTGTTAAATACTGATTATAAAATTTGCGCTAAAATACTCTGAAACCGACTAAAAAAGGTGTTAGATTGATTTATCAAGATCAAACCGGGTTCATCCCCAAACGACGTGCTCAAATTAACATCCATAGAGCACTGTTTAATATTCAAATAGGGGAAAGTGGGGACTGCTCCATCCTGTCACTTAATGCCTTTAAGGATACTTTCACACTTGCGGCAGAGGATTCCGGCAGGCAGTTCTGTCGCTGGAACTGCCTGCCGCATCCGGCAATCCGGACGCAAACGGATGCATTTGTGATGCGGATCCGTCTGACAAATGCATTGCAATACTGGATCCGTCTTTCCTGTTGTCATCTGAAAAACGCATCTGGTATTAATTTTCTTCTCATTTTTAAAAGTCTGTGCATGCGCAGTTCGGGAAACCAGATCCGGTTTTCCAGAACACTTGGTACTGGATCTGGCATTAATACATTTCAATGGAAATTAATGCCGGATCTGGCATTCCGGCAAGTGTTTAGGATTTTTGGCTGGAGAGAAAACTGAGCAGTGTGTTCCTGGTGTTCTTCTGCTGAGGGTTGTTAGTTATGTAACGTGCTGACTACATATTGACTTGACTTACCATGATAACTTACATAACCTCCGTAGAGTGTGTTGGCCAGCTTTTACCGGTCATTGATTATATTGACTGTCATTTATCACAGTCAGGGGAGCGCTGCCTGCGGATCTTCAGCTGCACTGATGTCATGACTTATGAAATCTGTCCTCAGCTTTTTCACCAGTTACCTGGTTCTCAGAGGAGATCCACTGCTTTCCATGTGAACATAAGATGAACCCCAGGGTAGTGTCTTCAAGAAGATGTATGGCATTTTAAGATGCCTTTATCTTAAAGGGGTGTTCTTGTCTTCGTAATTGATGGCTGAGATTGGAGTACTCGTCTTGGTGGTCAGGGTGGCCGGAGTTCTGGAGATGTAGGAGCAGACTGTGGTCGGAGTGAATGGAGGCTACAGAAAGGGCATGTTACATGCAGGAGGTGGGGAACAGCAAGAAGTCTATGACATGCAGTTTCACCCAATAGCTGCAGAGCACGGAGTGATGTCATCACAAGGGGGCGTAGTTTTGGCAACCTCTGCTGTGCAGCAGTAGTTCGAACTGTAGACCCATAGGGGGAGATATATCATCTACCTACACCAGACAAGTGGTGTTAAAGTCACAAAGTATGTGTTTGCAACTTTTTAAATGCAAAGTTTTAAAAAAATAGTCGCAAGATGCAGTTTTTACGCCGCCCTCGCCACTTTTGAGAATGGGGGTGGGGCCAGCCGCCGCAATAACATTTATGCCAGTTTTTTAAAGCAAATGACGCCAGAAGTCTACAGCAGCTCAGCAGAGGATGTGCCTGCTTTATGACGAGGCGCATCTGGACCTTCATTGCAAACGCTTTTTTCTTCACTAATTCTAGATCACCTCTCCTGACATGTCTGTTTTAGCAACTACCGGTATAACAATTCTGGAGCATCTATTCTTATGACTCTGTGTGGTGCCATTTTTCTATTTTTCATTCTAGAAGTTTATGAATGGATTGCTAGCATGGGTCCAGGCAGGTTTTACCAGTTGGGGGTGCTTCCCTGTGCAGTCTGACATGATTCAATCAGTGCTGCCAGCGCCAGACTGTGCGGGGAAATGCCCCTCAACTGGTAACACCCATCTGGACCTTTATTGGAATCCGCTGGCAATTCATTTATAACTTCTAGCAGGAATAATAGAGGAGCGACAGTCTAGAGTAAGAATAGATGATCCAGAATTGTTATTACACAGGAATGCAAGTAGCTTCCAAAGCAGACATGTCATGTAACATGCAATTTCACGGAATCCGGTGTTTGTTGTAGCAGAGTTGAGTCGATTAAGTTGCATCTATATTACAACGCATTGATTCTTTAAGACGCAACGTCACTTTGTGACACTTATCTGATGACATTTATACTGTGCAAGTTTAGCCTCAGACATGCGGTTACACCTCGATCGAGTGACATTGAACCACCATAAAAAGCATGAATTACCCACAATCTATTTGAACATGAGCAATCAGTCTCGATTACATTGTGACTACAGCAGTACCAACCCTATTTCACTCCCAGGGACCCCTACTGTCCTCAAGAAATTTGGGGCAAAGCATCCTGTAGTTCTGTATTCTGTCTGAGGTCTGCTGACAGGTCATTCTGCCCCCGTGCCAAGCCAAAATCATTTTGTCATCCTTGTTGTTAAAGGGGTTATCCAATGATTAATGCAAAAAATGGACATCACATAGTACATGCCAATCTCTTTCTAATAAAGCTAGAACCAGCCCTGTACCTCACATGGATCCAGAGATCTCCTCATTCATTTCTCCCATTGCTCTGCTAGATTTATATCAAGCTGGCAGCTCAGGGGACATGTCACTTCTGCTGCAACTCATGGGGTTTGTCCTTTCTGCGGCAGCTCCGACCCTATCACTGCTCAGGAGGCAGTTGAAGGATGGAACTGAGCATGTGCGTCCACGTCAGCAAGGTGGACAGAGAAATAAGAAAAAGAACAAACAGCAGGGGTGCAATACAAATACATTTTATTGAATGATTCAGTAGCTATACTTAATATTTAGTTACCTGCCATTAAAAAGGTATTCAGATCCAGGTGCTGGTTTAACAACTGTATAATATATTTCCTGGGACAACCGCTTTAGTGGTGTGTTAAAACCCCTATCCACTGATGGAGATATTCATTGCTCTGCTAGATGTATATCAAGCCGACAGCTCAAGCGCAGTGTCCTTTCTGCCGGAGCGCTCTCCCTATCACAGCTCAGGAGGCGTGTCTCAGCTCTCCCTATCACAGCTCAGGAGGCGTGTCTCAGCTCTCCCTATCACAGCTCAGGAGGCGTGTCTCAGCTCTCCCTATCACAGCTCAGGAGGCGTGTCTCAGCTCTCCCCATCACAGCTCAGGAGGCAGTTAAAGGATGAAACTGAGCATGTGCGGCCATCTCAGTGAGCAGTTCAAAGAAATGAGGAAAAAAACAAACAGCAGGTGGCGCTGTACAGATAGATTTTATTGAATGGCTAAATTTTTAATTACAAGCAATTACAAAAAGCATTCAGATCCAGGAGCTGGTTTGAAACCTGTAAAGTGGCAGCTCTCACTACTGCTGCGTCTATTGGGAAGCTCCTGACCATGTTCCAGGCAGGGCTGGTTGGCACAGAGTAGTCCCGCGTTGTCAGACTTATCCGCAATAAAAAAGTAAAGGGGTTATCCAACATTAACAAAAGCCCCCGATATGCCTGGGCCCCTCACACTGAATGTACTTACCTGTCTCCCTGCACCGCTCCTGGTCCCCGCACCACCGCAGCTGCTTCTTCCCGTACTCGGATAAAAAAAAAAATTCATCCGTGCATGTGGATGCGGGGACCAGGAGCGGCGCAGGGAGCCAGGAAAGTACATTCAGTGTGAGGGGCCCAGCAATATGGGGGCATTTGTTAGTCTTGAATAACCCCTTTAAAGGGTTGTTACCATCTGAAACATTAGTGGTACATCAAATGTATATATGCCATAAATGCCTAATAGTGGCTGGTTACATGTCCAGGACTCCAACCTTTTAGGAAAATGTGTTCCCCCATTTTGCCAATATACTGTATGCAGGTCCCATATACGGCCGCACAGCAAGCCATTCATTTTTGCCTGTCCCAGCTCCCGCACTATGCCCTTCTTCTAATATCTGATCTGGAAAAACCAGGTAAGCAACCAGCAGATACAGATGGTGGGGGGCGCACAGGATGGCATCTCTGCCCGCAGGTTGTGCACCCCTGGTCCAAAATCTTGGTTCTCCATCTGCAGTAAAGGAAGCATACACGCATAAAATTTTAGAAGAAAATAGTCTCTTCCAAAAAGAGCGCCACGTCCATCTACAGCAACCTCCGGCACTCCAGCTGTGGTGAAACTACCACTCCCAGCGTGCGCAATCATTTGTCTGTTGTCAGATCTCCCATAGAAGTGAATGGAGCATGCTGGGAGTTGAGGTTTCACCACAGCTGGAGGTTGAAGATCCCGGGTCTACAGTGTTATTGCAGCTCAGCCCCTTCCACTTTATGGGAGCTTAGCCGCAATACCAGATGCCACCCACGGACAGGTGTGGCACTGTTTCTGAACGGAAGCAGCCATGTCTTTCTCATTCTGAGCATCCCCTTGAAGTCCGGCTTACATGCTTACACAGTGCGCATCATCACGTGTTATCTAAACGGGCGCCATTTTATGGTTTTCTTAACGAAAGTTTTTTTTATTTTCCAGAATTACACACAGTACATCCCCCTCTCCATCTATGACCTTCAGACCTGGATGGGGAGCCCTTCCATATTTGTGTACGACTGCTCCAATGCCGGCCTCATCGTCAAGTCGTTCAAGCAGTTTGCACTGCAGAGGGAACAGGAGCTGGAGGTAAGAATCAGACCGATCACCAGTGGACATACGTATGCCGCCCCCTCCCCCATCCTCCGTCATCACCCCCCCGTCTTCTGCATTACAACTTGTTATAATACGCAGCTGGTGTCTCCAGTGACTTCTGATAACCGCACGGTTTCTAAAGACCTCTCAGGCTTCCATTGAGCATTTCCCCAGCAGATGTTGTACGCAGGCAATTTAACTCCATGTAACTCTGACCAGGAAGCCACAGAACACTACTGCTTACATATCCGTCATGTGCCACGTAATAGAGGGGGACATCTCACTGCCACAGCTAGTATGCAACATTCAAATCAGGCTTATGGGTCCATTCACATATCCACAAGTGTTTTTCTGTCCGCAAATTGCGGATCCGCAAAACACGGACAACAGCCATGTGCGGTCCACATTTTGTGGACCGCACATAGCCGGTCCTTTGATAGAAAATGCCTATTCTTGTCTGTGGCTGCGGTCAAGAATAGGACATGCTCTATCTTTTTTTTGTGGTTCCGCGGAACGGAACTACGGATGCGGAACAACACACGGTGTGTGAATGGATCCTAAAGGGGCTTTCCGAGACTTAAATACTGATGACCTGCCTCTGGATAGGTCATCAGTATCTGATCGGTGGGGGTCCGACACACGGGATTCCCACCCATCAGCTGTTTGAGAAGGCATCAATGCTTGTGGTAGCCTTGCAACCCTCTCGTAGCTTAGCCTAGGCCGTATGATGTCAATTTCATTGGTCACATGGCCTAGACACGGCTCAGATCCTTTGAAGTGAATGGGGCTGAGCTGCGATACCAAGCACAGCCGCTATACAATGTACGGAGCTGTGCTAGATGAGCATGGAGAAGGCAGCACTGCTTACAGGATACTAATGACCTGTTCTGAGTATAGGTCATCAGTATTTGAGTCTCGGAAAACCCTTTTAAAGGGGTTGTCTCACTCCAGCACATGGCATGTATCATGTAGACAAAGTTAATACAAGCCACTTACTAATGTATTGTGATCGCATTATACACTGCTTGTATCCAGGGGTTACACTGCTGCAGTGCAGCTACAAGGTGGCTCTAGAGAGGCAAACACGACCACTACTACTGGACTGCAGGGTGGTCATAACCCCTGGAAACAAGTCGTGTATAATGTGATGGAAATATGAATCCAGCCAGCAAAGGAGGCAATATGGACAATCACAATACATTAGTAAGTGCCTTGTATTAACTTTGTCTTCAGGATAAATGCTATTTGCCGAAGCGAGACCACCCCTTTAACGTAAATGTTCGGGACACCTCCTGTTTGGTTTCAGATATTGCTTTTTTCCTGTTAGGTTCAGATCTCCAAGGAGCTTTCTCCTGCCCAGTGACAGGGAATATCATTATTTTGGTGGGATCTGATGACCGTAACATCGGGCTGTCCCCCATACACACCTCCCAATGGTGGAAACGTTGATTGGTCATGTTCAATGTAAAGGCAGGTTTAGACGGGGCAGATTGTCGGGAAAGAAGTGTTTCTTCCCGACAGTCAGCTGCTCGTTCAGTTCATTTACATGCAGCGATCTCCTTCACTGTATGAGGATGAGGGGTTGTTATTGCGATCGTTCGTCCCCACGTAGAATCATTTTTTTCTGGGCAGCAGATCACTGTTTAGCCAACACAATTTGCTGCCCAGAAATGATCCTTGGTGGTGCCTTCTCCAAGAACAACAGGATCAGCTGATGAACAAGCGTTTTGCTCATTCATCGGGTGATCAGCAACACATTTAGAGGGCCACATTGTCCTGCGAATGCTCGTTCCGATAATCTGGACGATTATTGGTTTGTCTAAATCCACCTTATGCCTGTCCATAACCAGCACCAGAGATGGTCTAGCAGCCTCCATAAAATAACACGCCTGTTCATCTGAGCCAATTAGCTACAAAGCAGAATATTATTCCGATCCCGACCATACGGTATGTTTAAATATCATCCATGCTTCCCAGGGCTTGGTAGGTGCTCTTTAAACGAGGAGCGTGCACCAGGTACTTTACTGCCTTCACTCATCGCTTGCCCATCAGTCTTTGGTTTTCCCCTCCCTCCTATTGCTTCACATTGGTATCTTCCCAAAAATATGCATGAGGTAGCGAGCACTTTTTTACCGGGTGCGTTCTAATTATGAGCTCTGAGACGTTAGAGGACAGCTCATTTATTTCGAGCAGCATTTCGAAAGACCTAAATTGCATTCAATGCTATGCTCGGCTATAATTGCACCCAAAGCATCCAAATGATTGTAATCTTGCTCGCTTTCAAAACAAATATCTAATTTCAGATGAGGATACTAATAAGGTCGGGGAAAGGGGGGGGGGGGGGGGGGGGGAGAATGAGGCAACCAATGCAGAAGCTTGAGGCATCCAACCGAAGAGGAGGAAGCACGGCGGTGACTTGCATGCTGTGCTGCCTAGCCCTTGTGCCCTCCATACTGCAGGAACCAGCCTCCAATGAGAGATGTAGACACCTAAGCCAGTGGTCTTGAACTTGCGGTTCTAAGGCAGGTTCCAACATCTGAAGAGCCGCAGGTCGGAGACCACTGCCCCAGGGAATATCTTGCAAAGTCCTTTACCCTTGTGTGCTTTGGAGCCGTTTGCTTAGTCATTTTGCCATGTATTTCTCCGTCCTTTTTAGCATTTCATGATTTACTGTTTGCCTGGAAGCCTTGTACACATGAGAAGATGATGGATGACTGTACAGCGTAATGTTCATTAGGATATGTTTATACAACGGGAAAAGCAGCAACAGCGGAGGAGTCCATATCCTCGTCGCTTTTGTCGACAAGCCGGCCACAATTCTTGGAAGTCCGCTTTGTAGAATCAACTCAAGCACTTGAGTAATTGGCAGTGAGGTTGTAAGCAAAAAATGACAGAAGCACCAAAAAAAAAAAAAAAAAAAAAAAAAAAATTATGAACAAAAGTTCTATTTTGGTTATTTCCTAGAATTCTCCTGCATAAATTCAGGGAAAGCCGCAAGAGCCACCCTAAAATATTATAGTATGGGACTCAACTCATCATTTTTTCATAATTAATGGTGGATTGAAATACCAGTGAGGGATTCTCCGAAGAGCCATAATTGAGGTAGTCTGTGGCTAGCCGACCACAAGTAGGCAAAACAAGGAGCCTATGTATTGTTCTGGCACTTGGCCCCTCTGTTATTGCGCCCTATGAAGATTCATCTAGCAGCCGACAGCTGCATTTCTCAAGATGTCTTTAAACGGGTTGTCCGGGCTTTTTCTATTGATGACCTATCCTCAGGATGGGTCATCAATATCAGATCAGCGGGGGTCTGACACCTGGCACCTCCACCCATCAGCTGTATGAAGGCAAGGCGCGCGCAGTGTGAACATGCCATCTCCCGTCTCTCTTTTGCCTTAGACATAGCAGCAGGAAGTGGGATGGCACATGCACACTGCAAGTGCCATCTCCTCATACAGTTGATTGGTGGGGGTGCGCCTCGCTCTCTTTGGCCCCCGCGCCTCGCTCTCTTTGGCCCCCGCGCCTCGCTCTCTTTGGCCCCCGCGCCTCGCTCTCTTTGGCCCCCGCGCCTCGCTCCCTTTGGCCCCCCGCGCCTCGCTCCCTTTGGCCCCCCGCGCCTCGCTCCCTTTGGCCCCCCGCGCCTCGCTCCCTTTGGCCCCCCGCGCCTCGCTCCCTTTGGCCCCCCGCGCCTCGCTCCCTTTGGCCCCCCGCGCCTCGCTCCCTTTGGCCCCCCGCGCCTCGCTCCCTTTGGCCCCCCGCGCCTCGCTCCCTTTGGCCCCCCGCGCCTGTGATCAGTGTGATGCATGCATTGAAAGCCTTTATAGATCTTTTCTTACAAATAAAGGTACTTGGTGTCATAAGGAATCTCCCAAGTACAGCTCTTTCCCCATGACTGCTTCTGTTGGAGTACATTGACGCACAGGGGAAGCAACGTGGGAATAGACACACCAATATGATATGTTAAGCTATGACGGTACTTGCTTCTGTTCGTCACTGCATTGTGTAAGGATTTTTTTTTGTTGCAAAGGATTGCACCCTACTCAGGATAATTTGCACTTGCCAGGGTGAATCCAGTTGTCTTTTAGGTGTTTGGGGGTTTACAAATACCACGTGCTTGGTACCTTGTTGTCTGTGATGTATTCCTCCCTGATGGTTGGAGTTGGTCACTAATGCATTATCTGCAACATCTTTGAAATCTTGCCAATGGTTAATGGGAGTCTCTGGACAGTAGGACATCCTAGAAAGATCTGGCTGTACATTTCCAGTTTAAAGCATATGTCATCTCAGTGCTAGCCTTGAGTTGAGATCCTCATTGTTCAATAGAATGAAAGGGCCCCTGCGCCTGGCTCCCTTTGGCCCCCGCGCCTGGCTCCCTTTGGCCCCCGCGCCTGGCTCCCTTTGGCCCCCGCGCCTGGCTCCCTTTGGCCCCCGCGCCTGGCTCCCTTTGGCCCCCGCGCCTGGCTCCCTTTGGCCCCCGCGCCTGGCTCCCTTTGGCCCCCGCGCCTGGCTCCCTTTGGCCCCCGCGCCTGGCTCCCTTTGGCCCCCGCGCCTGGCTCCCTTTGGCCCCCGCGCCTGGCTCCCTTTGGCCCCCGCGCCTGGCTCCCTTTGGCCCCCGCGCCTGGCTCCCTTTGGCCCCCGCGCCTGGCTCCCTTTGGCCCCCGCGCCTGGCTCCCTTTGGCCCCCGCGCCTGGCTCCCGTTGGCCCCCGCGCCTGGCTCCCGTTGGCCCCCGCGCCTGGCTCCCGTTGGCCCCCGCGCCTGGCTCCCGTTGGCCCCCGCGCCTGGCTCCCGTTGGCCCCCGCGCCTGGCTCCCGTTGGCCCCCGCGCCTGGCTCCCGTTGGCCCCCGCGCCTGGCTCCCGTTGGCCCCCGCGCCTGGCTCCCGTTGGCCCCCGCGCCTGGCTCCCGTTGGCCCCCGCGCCTGGCTCCCGTTGGCCCCCGCGCCTGGCTCCCGTTGGCCCCCGCGCCTGGCTCCCGTTGGCCCCCGCGCCTGGCTCCCGTTGGCCCCCGCGCCTGGCTCCCGTTGGCCCCCGCGCCTGGCTCCCTTTGGCCCCCGCGCCTGGCTCCCTTTGGCCCCCGCGCCTGGCTCCCTTTTGAAGAATCTTGGCCAACACTTACCATATAACAAGGTTATCCCCATTTATCTAAAAATGTGTTCAAAATGTATATAAAAGCTTATATAGACGTTTCTCGACTTTGTTTCTTTCAAATTTGGATTATTTTTTCCTGACTGGACCAAACCTAGTAGCCATGGGGTCAGTACACATGGGTACTGATGCCCACCGTTTTGGAATGTTTTCTATTTTCATGTACAAGCTTGTTGTTTTTTTTTTTGTTGTTTTTTGGCTGGTTCTTATGGTGCATGTAATTTTTTTTGTTCTTATGGCCACTTGTCTGTGTCACAAAGTGAATTTTTGCTCAACAAGGTTCCTTTGCCATTTTCCCGGTATCCATTTGGTGCACTAATTCTCCTTCCCTGAGCCATCAGTTTCCTTCTCTGCACTTCTGTGCCCTTCTTTTCCCCATCATCCTAACCTATTAATATGTTGCATTACTCTCGGCTGGATTGACTTGTTCCTCCTCGCGTTCCCACAGGACCCCCCTCTCATGGTGTGTTATTGCTCCGCTGTGAAGGGCGGCAGGCTGAATGAAATGTACAGAGCCGGGAAGTTCTCTCGGCTCTGAGAGAAACCGATAATGTTTCGGTGTACTAATATCCTGCCACATATTGCTGTCTGGGGGCACATGGCACCGAAGGTGATAAATAGATATTTCTCATTTAATGCTCTTCCTATTTTTGACCTAGCGGGGCATCCTGATTATTTTTTTTATTTTTTTATTTTTTATGCACTTTTAAAAAATATATATAAAAAAAAAAAAAAAAGTGTTGATCATCTCAATCTGATCTTTGCTGCTGTCCAATAAACCATGTATTCTCCATGACTCTTCAGTGTATTTATCACCATAAGATCCAATTTAAAGGACTTTTCTTTGGCCCTATAAAGTTTTTGTGCACTTTTTTGTTATTTAATAAGAATCAAAATATAATAAATTTAATAAGAATAAAATAAATAGCTATGTTGTAATGCACCCCCACCTTAAAGGGCATCTGTCAGCAGTTCTGTACCTGACTGACCTTTTTCATCTGTGTTGGTCCCGTCGTGTTCATATGTGCCCACATTGCTGAGAAAATGTTTTAATATATGCAAATGAGCCTCTAGAAGTAACGAGGGCGTCGCAGTTAGGGCTCATGCACACAGCCGTTCCGTGCATTAGGGACCGCAATTTGCAGTCACCAATGCATGGGCAACATCCGTGTGGTTTCCACCAACGGATGCAGACCCATTTAGCTTGAATGGGTCCATGATCGGTCCGCACCGCAAAAAATAATTTTTTTAGCGGTGCGGAGCTACAGAGAGAAACCCCACGGAAGCACTCCGGGGTTCCGTGCCTTCGTTCTGCACCGCACCTTCCAGATTGCAGACCCATTCAAGTGATCACGAATGCAGTGCACAAACGGCCGGGCCCTTATATTGCGGAACGGCTGTTTGTGGGCCGCAATACAGGCCCGTCCGTGCAATGAGCCCTTACTCCTAGTGTTTCTGCTTTCCCCGAGCCTCTAGGTATAAAGGCAATGCTCCTGTTGCTCCTAGAGGCTCATTTGCATATATAAAAACTTCACTTTTCTCAGCAATCAGAAAATAAAAGCAGATCAGAAAAAAAGGAGATGTGTCGCTATCTGGTTTTAACTGTCAGACAATAATTTCTCTTTGATGGGTTATGCCTTGATTGATATGAAAAATGAAAATCCGACATCATATAGTAGTACATGATAATACCAGCCCTGTGCCTCACATAGATCCAGAGGTCTTCACATTCACTGCTCCAATTGCTCTGCTAGATTATCTGCGGGCTGAAGGCTCCCTGGGGGCGTGTGCTTTCTCAGGGGGGCGTGTGCTTTCTCCTACAACTCTTTCCCTGTAACTGCCACAGCTTCTAACAGAAGATATGGCTGGAGAAGTTTTAAACTGAGCGCGTTCAATGAGGTCAGTGAGACGGACAAAAAAAAAAAAAAAAAAGGAAAATAACTAACAGTAGTACTCTACAGAGAGATTTTATTGAATAGCTCACTGGCTATGCAAAATTTGTAATTAAATGCAATTGCAAAGGTATTCAGATCCAGATGCTGGTTTGAAAAATGTAGAATATGTTTCCTGACAAAACTTATATTAAAGGGTTTCCGATCTCGGACATTATTAGCATATCTTTCCATCTTCTGGGACCCCAGCCTATCTGGAGAATGGGGGTTGTGCCTATTCAGGTCTATGGAAGTTATTTAAAGGGCTCGTCCTCCTCCTTCTGTAAACGGCATTGGAAGGAGAGTGCCACACATCTGGGTGACCCCTCTCCATTCAGTCTCCTCCCCATAGGTGCCGTCCAAATCATTGATTAAAGAATTAGGGTCAGGTGATTGATTATGGCCGTACCCTGCGCAGTGATTATGGTTCTGTTCTGTTTGACCTTTATATTGGTGGAAATATTTAGGGAGTGCACAGTATACAGGTGCCCCATAGCGGAATGATTGAGCACTAATTGGCTGTTTTATTTGCAGGTTGCTGCTATTAATCCCAGTCACCCACTGGCACAGATGCCATTGCCGCCTTCCATGAAGAATTGCATCCAGTTGGCTGCCTGTGACGCCGATGAGTTGTTACCCATGAACCCCGACCTTCCCGCTGATCTTTTCACCTCCTGCCTCACCACGCCAATCAAAATAGCACTACGGTGGTGAGTATGAGCACTGTTCACACCTCATTCATGTGTCCTGCAGGAGAAAACCTCTGCCAACCAGTGTGGTGACCCATAACCAACATCTCAACTTGACCAGGTGGTCCTCAATTACCTTCAGTCTATATATTCCAAATAGCATTGGTCTCACAGATGGTGGGGTAGTAGGATTTTTGCCAAGGACAGAGTTTTTCATGCATCAGGGACCCCCCAGTATGGTCTGGCAATCTGGTTTAGGGCCTCAATGTCATTTGTTACTCGCCTTATTTTGCCAACCGTCTGGGGTGTCTTTGTTCGACTAAAGAAATGTTAAGTGATCTATTCTCTTTTTTCACTTTTTAGCAGGAGTTTTAAAAATTTTCGTTCATCCCTTTCTTTGCATTGTGTAGTAAAGCTGAGTCACAAGCAATATGGCAGCGTTTACACCTCTCGTAGGTGTTGTCCTGCTTTCACATGTCCCTAGAACGTCAACTCTTGCCTATTTTATGAAGCTGAAGGGTAGCTGGGGGATGCACCTAAGCGTATTTGCTTTTCAGGAATATACATGGTATCTGTCATTGTAATCCCACTTGTGTTAATGAAATGACTGCTGGAAGTAGACTGTACAGATCAAGAAGGTGCGACTATCATTAGGCATAGGACAACTCCTATGGGAGTCAATATGGCAGCCATATATTGAAAGCTCTGCGACTTGGCAACCAATACAGGTTGCCTGCATTGCAGAGAACTCCAACACTTCCATGTAGTTGTATTGACGTTCCCTGCCATGCGGGGGGCTGGAATGCTGTCTGAACCTTTGCCTGTTTGCTCCCAGGATTGATAAGGGTCCCTAAGGTCTGACACCTGCCAATCATAATAACATAGCGCTTCAAAATTGGCAGTATCCCTTTTATAGCGGCCATATTGGTCGACGCAAGTTTTTAGAACTTTTTTTTTTCTCCCTTTCATTTGAGGGACATGACTTGTGAAGGTTAGGACGACTCCTGCTGATTGAGATGTGAGGTAATTACCATCTGGCAGGCGGACCGCCTTGATCATCTTCTTGGTAATTTTGCAGCCCGATAGCCTTTTCGGGCTGATAGAAGACACAGAACTTTGTACTGTAGATTGCCTGATAATTCATTTGTGTTATCGGTTAATTTGCATGATAATGAACAGCTGCGGCAAAAACGCTGACTGGTGACAGTGATCAATTAACCTGCAGAGCGTCATCCGTGCAGTCAGTAACCGCCGTGCACCGCCGGCTCCGAGGATCTTCACTGTACCGCCGCGGTCCTGCACGTCACACAGTCTCATCTGTACATGAGGTGGAGGGAAGTGCTTTCATGCTTCCAGCTGCAGGCACTTAATATATCCTGAGGCGGCGTTCACACCCGGGGTTCTCGGTCCGCACTACAAACCAGTGTTAACTGCGCCAAGCGTTTCCCAGCTGTGCCGCTTTAGAATAATGGGGGAGCGAGAATGTTTTCCTAGAATATTACAGCCTGGACCGCTATACCTTTTCTATCATGTTAACCTGTTCAGGCCTGGAACCTGTGGCTTCTCACAAACTCTGTAGATCAATGAAGCCTCAATAAAGACCCAGTTAGGCAGGGTTGGGTTTGTCATTTGGCACCACCTTTTGCGTTATAACATGACGGGACATAATCCTGAAAAACGGACCACCTCTTTCAGAATTTGGGTGCTGAAGACTTAGGTCTCGTTCACATCTCCATTAAGGAGATCTGGCGGCCTTATCCGGCACAAGTGTCGACTTGCAATGGTTTATCTCCAGACGAAACCTGGCATTTATGCCGAAAAGCGGCCGGATCATCGCTGGACCTCATTGCAATCAATGGGGATCCGACGGTGAAGTAGAGGATCCGGCAGGCTGCTCTGTGCCGGTTCTTCTCCAGGAAACCTTGTCTGGCCAGCGTTTCCCAATGCAAGAAATGTAGTGTTAAACCAGTTAAACAGAATGGCTCTCCACTCATATTGGAAGGGCAACCATTGGGGGACAACCCTCTTTGATGTCCATATGTGCTTTTTTTTTCCATTGAGACTGTGTATACGAAATCTAGCACTCCACCAAGTC
Source organism: Bufo gargarizans (assembly GCF_014858855.1). Taxonomy (NCBI): domain Eukaryota; kingdom Metazoa; phylum Chordata; class Amphibia; order Anura; family Bufonidae; genus Bufo; species Bufo gargarizans. Next base: position 53,075,728 of record NC_058085.1, on the reverse strand, counting down.
ATTAAAACTATGTTTTTCGTTGATAGATGAGTACAAAGCAGTAAAATATTGCTTACGCGTTTCAGGCTACAGCCTGAGATCTTCTTGTCCTAGGGTGCCCACATATATGATGCAGGTGGGTGTGTTGCCAATCAGAACCTTACATTTGGCCGTACATTTTAGATATCTATCTGCTGAACGCTCATTCGGCCGTCTCCGAGCTCTCCCGATTCGTATTTGGAATCGGGAGAAGAGAGTAGATGTGTCTCTTTCAGACATGATCTCCCCAAGAACAAAATGATTGGGCATGTTGATAGCCAAGTGCCCAATCCTCAACTCCTCTGACGTCCGCTGTTGGATAGTTGGTGGGCTTGGCCGATACGCATCGAATGTAATGGTGAACGTAAACAGATCGACCTGACCGAGAAGGACGACTCCAAGATGTATAGAGGTTCTTGATAAAAGATCTTCTGTCCTAGTACTGAAGGGTTAATAATCTCCTTTCACAAGGAAAGAGAATAAAAGATGCCTCTCCGGCTGAGCAGTGAGGTGTGCGCCTCTGTGTGCTCAGCCCCGACTCCAGTAATGGAGATACACTGCAGCCTTAATCAAATATCCATCAGCTCAAGTAAACATCTCGCCTCACCTCAGGCGCTGATTTATATGGAGACTCATGTACATCACACTCCATAACATTTCTGCTTTACAGGGTATTAGTCAAGCGTATGAAAAACCTGCCAGGAATCCATTGATCAAAATCTGTGCCCGAACGTGTGGGTTTCCGAAGGCCCGGTAATGAGCCCAGTGCCGCACACGCTCCTTCCTCCATCACTCATTTCCACAGCACCAATATATAACCTCCCACCAGGGAAGCTGCCACCACCTCCCGGGAATGTGATATACATTTATGTACAGAGACTACCACTCTGTAATATAGTCTGTGTTTCAGTTCCTTAACCTTTGTAGGATCTCTGCTTGCTGTCCGTGAATTCGAACATTCTTGAAAATATGTCCTGCTCGCACAGAGACACGTTTCAATGGAAGAAAGAGCTCTGATGAACTGTATCTGGGTCTGACCAGGACAGGTTTTCAGTTTGTTAATGTAAGCAAGAGAAGTTCACTGATGGTTAGCAGAGATCTTGAAATTTGGAGGAAATGAAAAACAATGTGTATATATAGAACTTTTCAGGAGCTGTGATAAAGGGGAGTAATTCCATCTCTGGGACCTAAGGCTGCAGTCTTGCGCAATACAGAAAATTCTGCCAAATGAAGCTAAAATCATGCGTGTCCTAAAAGGAGATGGGTCTAAGCCCCCACCACCTGGGAAATAGTGGAGCTTGCTGGCACCCTGCTGTTTCAGTAGCTCCCATGTATTGCAATGGGAGCTGCCAAAACAGCAGGGCGCCGGCCCGCTCCGCCTTAGTAATGGTGAGAAGGGACAACCCCTTTAATTTGAATCTATCATTAGAATTGCATTTAAGCACAAGTTAGTAGTGCGTGTGTATATGGTAAACTTTATTTTATATATATATATATATATATATCTCTTCCAGCAGCCTGTGGTTCCATTTTTCTGCCTACAGAATCCCTGTAAATGTTCAGGCATCAAAAACTCTTCTAGTGTAATACAGTAAATAAAAAATGAGGATTATTGATGTAAAGAATAAGCATGAGGGGAGCGTTCTTGCTTTCTGTGCTTTAGTGAAGCAGCCTGATGGCAGAGAAGGATGCAACAGCATGAGGGGAGAGGAGGGAATGCGGCTGCAGCTTTTCACTGAATGATTTAATAGAACAACATTGGGGGAGAGGAGGGGATGTGGCTGCAGCTGATCTCTCAGTGATTTAATAGAACAGAATGAGGGGAGAGGAAGGGGATGTGGCTGCAGCTTTTCACTGAGTGATTTAATAGAACAGGGTGAGGGTGGAGGATGCAGTTATTGTCTTTGTAATTTAATGAAACATCATAAGGGGAGAGGGAGGGGATGCAACTGCTGTTTATTTCTGTGATGTAATAAAACGGCATGATAAGAGAGGAGGGGGATGCAGCTGGTGTCTGTGATTAAACCAAACAGCATAAGGGAGAGGAGGGAGATGCTGCTGCAGCTGTTGTCTCTGAATGAAACAACATAAGGGGAGAGGAGGGGGATGGAGCTTCAATTTTTCCCCCCACTGATTTAAAGAAACCTCTTGGGGGAGGGCAGTGTGAACTGTAGGTGGAGACATCTGATTGGGTCAGAGCACACGGCTGTAAATTCAGAGCAGTACAATCCGACCTTTACTGGACTGTGTATATTGCAAATCTGCAGCTGCCTAAAGAGGGACTGGGATTTATTCCAAATGTTTTAAGGGGTTAATTACATTCTTAGATCATTTTCTGGTGTGCATTTTTTTAAAAATATATTTTAATTTGTGGAAATATAATTTTTCCCGCTCGTGTATACAGAAAACTTCATTTGTACATATTTAATCTCCCCTTTAATGAAGCAAAATTAACATCTCTAATTGATTGAATAATGGCATGTAATTGTATAGCGGTATATCGGATCCTGATCCCGGCGGTTTACGACATTATACCTTTGCGTCATCCAAATTAGTCACCTGCTCCGATGTATCACATGGTGAAGGATCGCGGTCGTCCTCCTGGGTCCCCACATAATGGGTAGCATGCTATTCCTAATCCGTTCCAAAAGGTATTTCTTAGCAGGATTACGGGACAGATGCATGACAGTAATATATGCACACGGCTGCCCGTTGATTATCACATGGATATTATCCAGCTTGCCTGCTGTAGGAGGACTGTTGTTCTGACAGGGTGCAGTCCAATGTAGACGTGATCGAAAACCGCATCGGCATGCACATCAGCACCTTTTTCTAATTGATTTACTGACCATTCTGAAACATCTTTTTTTAGAGGTTTGTATTGTTATTCATGTCTTATTCCTCCTGGAAAAGTCTTACTGTCTCCATTTTCAGTGGGGCGTGTCCCTAAACACTCTAAAACTGCTGACAGTGTGTTTGTGTAGAGACATGCTATTGATACCGGGTTATTAAAGGGCATCTGACAGCAGATTTGTACCTAAGAAACTGGCTGACCTGTTGGCAGCTGAAGGCTGTATTGGTCGCATTGCTGAGAAAACTGATGTTTTAATATATGCAAATTAACCTCTAGGAGCAACGGGGGCCTTACTGTTACCCCTAGAGGCTCTGCTCTCTCTGCAACTGCCTCGTCCTCTTCACTTTGATTGACAGGACCAGAATTGGTGATGTTTTCACTGTCTGTTCCTGTCAAACTGCAGAGGGCACAGCAGTTGCAGAGAGAGCAGAGCCTCTAGGTGTAATGGCAATTCCCCTGTTGCTCCAAGAGGCTCATTTTCATATATTAAAGCATCATTTTTCTCAGCAATGCGGGCACATATGAACATGGGACCAACACAGACACCTTCAGCTGCCAACAGGTCAGCCAGTGTCATAGGTACAAAACTGCTGACAGATGCCCTTTAATTTATTCATACACTTTTAGGAGGAATAGCAGAGAGACAGCATAGTGCAGAGTTCTAAGAAGATATGTTCCAGTATTGTCATTTCATGGAGAAGACGTGTCAGGGGAGATGACAGGTCCTCTTTAAAGGGTAAGTCCGGAAGAATAGGGGATAGACAAATTCTCCTACCTGCTTAGATCCTTACTCATGTCCATCAGTGGGATAGTCGGATCAGTGAGAACATGGACTTGAAAAGTCACAGCCAGGATTAGAAGAGCATGCCTGTTCTGTTACAACAGCTCCCCGCCTGTCCGCAGGTTTTGGGCAGTATTGCAGCTCATTCACTTCACCGGCGCTAAGCTGCAATGCCAGAGATGACCCGTGGACAGGTGTGGAGCGGTTTCTGGTAAATAGTCTGTATTACCTATTAAACCCACCAGGTGCATGGATGATCCAGAAGAAAGCTCTTCCTATGGATAGGAAGTTTGTGCTCCGTCATGGCTTTTGACATTTTTCCGTCATGGCTATATTATTAACTGTTTCTCTCCTGTTGTAGGTTTTGTATGCAGAAAAGTGTCAAACTTGTTCCTGGCGTGACTCTGGACCTTATTGAGAAGTAAGTAAAGGTTTTTTTATATCCCTCATTTTTGGATTTTTAGACAGTGTTAAAGGCATTGTCTGACTTTAGGGCAAACGAAGAGCAGGGTCTTTGATTTTAATGGGTACATCTGTAATGTGGTGGGTGAGGGCTTCAGTGAAGGGGTTCTGATGTGGTGCTTGGATCCTGTCGACTTAAAGGGGGTTTTCAAGACCTATATATCAATGACCTATTCCTATGGATAGTTTATCAGTAACTGATTTGTGGGAGTCCGACACCGGGTACCCCCGCCGATCAGCTGTTTGAGAAGGTAGCTGCGCTCACTGTAGCACCATGGCCTTCTCACAGCTTTTCCTAGGCTAGTCATGTACAGTTCATCTGTCACTTGGCCTAGGGCATAGCTCAGCCCCATTGAAGTGAATAGGGCTGAGCACGATACCAAGCACGGCCACTATACAGGAGCGCCGGTACATTCTCAAACAGCTGATCGGCAGGGGTCCCGGGTGTTGGACCCCCACCCAATCAGATACTGATGACTTATCCAGAGAATAGGTCATCAGTATAAAGGTCTTGGAAAACCCTTTTAAGAAGTTCCAATTCCTGTTATGCTTGTAAGCCTTAAGGATGACTCCAAATTAAGAATATCATTTTGACAGGCTCACTAGATTTATAGGAAGCCTCTTTCTTGGTGCCCATCCTTAGTAAGTACACTCTATTATTTTTGTTAGTTTGGTGTAGGCTCCATACTACTCCATATATGAAGGGCCTAGGTTCTCAACCTCTGGTACATATACCCCAAGGGCAGGATGTGTACCCTCTGTGTCTTTAGGCAGTACCTGCACTCTTCTAATGCTGTGTTTTTAATGCACAACTCAATAAATGATCATAACCTTGAGGGAGAAAAGCTACTCTATAGCATAGGCATAGTTAAACCTAAGGAGCTTACAATCTAATGTGGACGATACTGATGGAGAAGTCATATGGTTCCATCCACTTAATCCATAATAGGTTCAGCACGTACCCACCACCTTTCTCCAAAGTTGTCATACCCACTATCAACATCCAGACCTTGGCACTTCATCAGTAAGACCCTGAGATCCTCCAGTAGCCGAGTGTTCAGCCCCGGCTTTTAAGTGGGCAGAGATGCTCAGGACCAGCTCACCTTGTATTCAGAAGAGAAGCTCTCATTGGCCAAAGCCCAGGAGCAACCAGGAAAAGATAATTGGTTCTGGAAGAGTCCGTCTCAGGAGACAGTAGGTTCAGATTAATTAGAGACATCCACGAGCAGTGAGGCTGGAGGTAATAAAATTATTCATCTCCCGGGAAGGTCGGGAATCCAAAATATAACTCTTCCACTGCCGCATTGGTTGATATTTCTGTGGGTCTTAAAATTACAATTTGAAGAATTTCTCTTCTTTGTTCTGACTGACCTGAGGAATGTTGGATTTTGCAGGTGCCATTTTGTTTTTGAGATTAGCTGCCTCATATCTGCTACATTACCTGGGGATGGCCAACTAACGAAATATGAATAATATAACTGATATCTATAGAGGTGGCATCTCTTATGGTAAGGGTTAACCTACGTAACACTTGACAATAGTATTTGGTATCTTTAAGGGAATTGTGTGCCTTGCACAGTGTCTTCAAATGTCTTTTGGTCGGATTATTAGGACCCTTTTTAAAGCATAGAGTCTTATCCAAAGTTGACCAACCACTAGCCTGAAAGGTAACCTGTCGGGGGGAAACTATACCCCAAAAGTACAGCCACATGCTGGCTGGGAAACTTCATTATAAGCCAGCTCTAGCTGTATTCAGCCCATGCACAGTGAAGCAAGAGGTTCAGGCTTTGGATGCCACCAGTAATGATTGCCAGTTCGCAGTGCTCACCGACGAACACATCGTTTATTCCCAAGCCCGGCGATGCAGAGGTAAGTCCTTACCTGTGCCTGCGCCGCGAGCCACTCTGAAACACATGCGGTCTCCGGGAGCAGGCAGTTCCGAGAACAGCCCAATGATGGCAGATTGCATGTATTCATCGGCGAACTCTGCGAACTGGCCATCACTGGCTACCAGTTGAGCCCTGCTGGGGTTTGTTAAACCAGTTTTATCCACGGTGGATCCTAACATTGGTGGACTTCATGATCACTTATAGTAAACTGTATTGATGTATATTGACCACATGTAACACAACATATGACCATGAGCTTCGAAATTCTCCTTCCCAAGCAGCTGCCATTAATGGAACTCCTTGAGCTGCTCCATCGATGGACACTCGCCTCAAATCCAGAGTTGCCTATGGTCAAAAGGTCTACTAGATCAGCCAACAGTTTTGATTTTTGAGGTTTTCATTGAACTACAGTGAAGACTTAGACAGATGCTGATATATGACAAGCTTTACTCATCCCTTTAAGCAGAAGTATAAGATGTGGCGCCTCTAACCCATAATAAATTCTCTTAATCAAAAGAAATCTTCTTAAGCCGCCACGCAGATCAGGTTCGAAGCCGCTGCCGCAATGGCTTCTGATCTTGCCGGCCGTTCTGCAGCTTCAGGCTTTGTTCTACCTCCTGATTATTTGGGGAATTTCAGAAACCCTGAACTCAGCAATGTTAATTTTTTCCAATAACAGCATTATCTGTCGATGAGGAGAGGACGCAGCGAACTGCTTGTTTGGCTCCAGTAACCTCTGCTAATATTGGTTTGTTTCTTTCCCTCGTTCTCCTAATTGCTCCTCGCTGTGGAGCGAGTCTACGAGCGCTCGAGGTCCTGCTTAAGGAAACATATTAGCAGCATTTGCAGATTTACATGTCATTACAAGTTGCTGAAAGACCTGGTAGATCAAGGCTCTCACCACCTCTCTGCCCCCGCTATATAAATTCATCTCTCCAAGAAGCGGCTATCTCTATTAGTGGATGGGGGTTTTAATACGCCATTGTCCCAGGAAAAATATTATGCGTTTTTTTTTAAACCACCATCTGGATCTGAATACTTTTTTAATGGCATGTAATTCAATATTAAGTATAGCTACTGAATTATAAAACGTATCTGTATTGCGCCACCTGCTGTTTGTTCTTTTTTTTATTTCTCTGTCCACCTCGCTGACGTGGGCGCACATGCTCAGTTCCAGCCTTTAATTGCCTACTGAACTGTGATAGGGAGAGAGCTGCTGCAGAACAGACACACCCCCTGCTGCAAAAGAAAGGACACGCCCCCTGAGCTGCCAGCTTGATATCAATCTAGCCTAGCAATTGCAGTAATGAATGGGGAGATCTCTGGATCCATGTGAGATACAGGGCTGGTTCTAGCTTTGTTAGAAAGAGATTGTCATGTACCGTACCGTATCTGATTTTATGTTAATCATGGGATAACCCTTTTAAGGTCACTAACTCGTTGCTCCCCATCGCACTTAGAACCATATAAACTGCTCGTGAGCTCTTTGCAGATAATAGACCGACACAACACTGTCCAATACTCTGGAAGGGCATGTGCCCCTCGACTTTTGCCGTGCTCCCCAGATCTTTCAGTGCCATTGTTCATCACATCTATACTATTATTATTTTAGTATATATCTCAGATATGTGATTTTCATGCTGATCCGCTCTAGATTTAGCTCCATTTAATGGATTTAAACAGTGAGCCGGCTCCCACTTCGGCTTTGCAAGGGGTACTCGCAGTTACCGTACCAAGAATGGCCTCGTACATTCTTGGCGTGGGCTTGAAAACTGCGCAGCAAAAATAGTCTGCTGTAGGGATGCAGTTTTGCCGCAGATTCCGCCCTGTTTTCAGCACCAAATCTGCGCTGAAACCCACCCTCAAATCCTCCCCCTGAACCAACCCTAAAGATCGATGTTTGACACCTTTATACCCAGCAGTGCATCCATATATTTTACTTTGACCCATACGTTAACATGAAGGGTCAGTGGGGCTCTAACAAGAAATTTAAAAAGAAGTCATGTCCCCTTTAAGATTCAGTGCATAGCATATGGTGCACTTTTCGCGTGATGGCAGCACCCAGTTATGATAATGCCACGTTCTCCGAAAGCATCGAGATGCTGAAGGACACCTCTAGTTTACCGCATCTGTCTGGAAGGAAACCAAGCTCGTAGTATGACCACAATTACATGAAAGTCACCCAGCATACCTCCACCCCCATGACGTATTTAGATTGCCAGGTGGGCCTTTGAATTCAGCGCAGCTTTCCAGATATAATGAGAGAAATATCTGCATCAGATCTCCTCCGGGCTGTGACCCACGCTGCTGGAATTCAGTCAACTAATTACGAATGAACTAATCATGCATACATTAATGGCGGTGTTCATTGCTTCCGTACTTTCATGTATTGTTTTCTGCGGATTAATAGAAACCAGTGTAACGTATGAATAATGAGAGGATAATAAAGGGGCGAGGATTTACTTTCTGCTCCCGACCTCTAAATCAGCAGCGAATCGTGTCCAAAAAGGAGCTTAGGTAAGTTCTTGATGCCCAAAAATTTTAAGAGTCACTTACTGTGCTTTCACACAATTTTATTTCATTTGATCAAGAATAGTGTAACTAGAAAATGTTTAACGCACTTCGTTAAAAAAAAAAAATCTGCCTGCATCCACATGAAAAAAAAAGTTGTAAAGTCATGGCCACTAGGGGTCTCACTTCCACCTAATTTGCAGTCAGTCCATTGCCTGTTATCAGGCAAGATCTGTCGTTCATAATAAAGAAAGGCAGAGTGGAAGTGGGGGCGTGTCAGAGCTAGCTCAGATCGTGAGCCTGATGAAAGAACTGCTCCTGCACTGCTTCTGAATTCACAGGAGTCTCCTGTCTGTCTGCAAGTGTGATTTCCTCCTCCTTATCTGTTCTTTGAGCGTCGGAGCTGAAAGCAAACATAGTATGAAGTAAGAGGAAAGTACATCACAGCAGTACAGTGCTGACACATTTCACAGAAAGGATATGACCCCTGCTTCTGAGTGAAATGCATCTAGCTGTGCAGCTGAAATGGAATAACATGGCTGAAGAAGACATTTGGGAAGCCCAAAAAAGATCTTTTCCTTCTATGATTGTACATAGATACACCAACATTATGCAAAAAAAAATTGAAAACTCAAGTACGCAAAGTAAATTTTAATTAAAGGGCTATATGAACTCTCTTTCTCTCTGATTTTCACTCCCATGATGCTTCAGGATAGAAGATTGTATACTCTTTCTACTGGGAGGAGCTTCCTCCTGTGCTCTTTGTCAGCCTCCGCTGGGTATTGCACTTTATTGCAGCTGGCAAGTATATGCGAAGTGGCAGCTGTTTTCTGACAACAGTTAGGCAATCTGTTGAAATTTGTCATATACTTATTTACCTGTGAATTCCCACCCCCAATTTTTTTTTTTTTTATCCAATTAGGTCAGAAATTCTTTGCATATTATTTATTTTAAACATATTCTAAGGTTTGGGGCTTAGTTTTCAAAATCCCCTGCATGGAAATAAAGGATATAATTCTAACTACCTGCACCCACCACAAGAGGGAGCTTACTGCATACTGTCTGTACATTAAAATCAATTTAAAACCCTTATGCAGTATGCTCCCTCTAGTGGTGACAGCCAGTAGTCAGAATTGTATCAACGCTCTTTCAGTTTGGAGCTCTGTTTTAGAAAAAAATAGAGCTTCGCCTGATATAAAGATATATGAAGAAAATACTCAGCAGTGAATTCGCCTTTAAGCCTCTTTCAGGTCTAGCAGCAAACAAGCCGGTTTGCTGTAAAGTATTGCAGAGCTCTGAATGCCAGTGTTTCAGCAATGGTTGAAATGCCATGACCTTCTGATAAGATGTTTATAGCTTGAGGCCCCGCCATAGCAAAATTGTACCCCTAGGATATTGATGTTGGGCTGGCACGGAGGCTACACTTGTATTGGGCTAGTAATTAAGACTCCTTGGTCTGGTGGGGTGTGAGATTAGATAATAAGCTACCTACTGTCACTGGACTGGGGGGCTCACATTGTAGGGGGTTGGTATGAGTGAGGACCGGCTGTCAGCCTGCCGTCGTCCTCTCGCAGCTTTATAGTGTAAGGGCTATGATCTCCTGACTCTGCAGTCTCGAGGCGCCGCTGTGCATACATATCATAGTGATTTACACCGCAGGAGAGACTCTGCACGCTGTGTATGTATTCTTATATGTAAAGTTTGTATGCATCTTTATACCTATAATGTATAGATATTTATATAGTGTGTGTGTATGTATGTGTATATATATATATATATATATATATATATATATATATACACAGACCAAAAGTTTGGACACACCTTCTCATTCAAAGAGTTTTCTTTATTTTCATGACTATGAAAATTGTAGATTCACACTGAAGGCATCAAAACTATGAATTAACACATGTGGAATTATATACATAACAAAAAAGTGTGAAACAACTGAAAATATGTAATATTCTAGGTTCTTCAAAGTAGCCACCTTTTGCTTTGATTACTGCTTTGCACACTCTTGGCATTCTCTTGATGAGCTTCAAGAGGTAGTCACCTGAAATGGTCTTCCAACAGTCTTGAAGGAGTTCCCAGAGATGCTTAGCACTTGTTGGCCCTTTTGCCTTCACTCTGCGGTCCAGCTCACCCCAAACCATCTCGATTGGGTTCAGGTCCGGTGACTGTGGAGGCCAGGTCATCTGGCGCAGCACCCTATCACTCTCCTTCATGGTCAAATAGCCCTTACACACCTTGGAGGTGTGTTTGGGGTCATTGTCCTGTTGAAAAATAAATGATGGTCCAACTAAACGCAAACCGGATGAAATAGCATGCCGCTGCAAGATGCTGTGGTAGCCATGCTGGTTCCGTATGCCTTCAATTTTGAATAAATCCCCAACAGTGTCACCAGCAAAGCACCCCCACACCATCACACCTCCTCCTCCATGCTTCACGGTGGGAACCAGGCATGTAGAGTCCATCCGTTCACCTTTTCTGCATCGCACAAAGACACGGTGGTTGCAACCAAAGATCTCAAATTTGGACTCGTCAGACCAAAGCACAGATTTCCACTGGTCTAATGTCCATTCCTTGTGTTCTTTAGCCCAAACAAGTCTCTTCTGCTTGTTGCCTGTCCTTAGCAGTGGTTTCCTAGCAGATATTCTCCCATGAAGGCCTTATTCACACAGTCTCCTCTTAACAGTTGTTCTAGAGATGTGTCTGCTGCTAGAACTCTGTGTGGCATTGACCTGGTCTCTAATCTGAGCTGCTGTTAACCTGCGATTTCTGAGGCTGGTGACTCGGATGAACTTATCCTCTGCAGCAGAGGTGACTCTTGGTCTTCCTTTCCTGGGGCGGTCCGCATGTGAGCCAGTTTCTTTGTAGCGGTTGATGGTTTTTGTGACTGCACTTGGGGACACTTTCAAAGTTTTCCCGATTTTTCGGACTGACTGACCTTCATTTCTTAAAGTAATGATGGCCACTCGTTTTTCTTTACTTAGCTGCTTTTTTCTTGCCATAATACAAATTCTAACAGTCTATTCAGTAGGACTGTGTATCCACCTGACTTCTCCACAACGCAACTGATGGTCCCAACCCCATTTATAAGGCAAGAAATCCCGCTTATTAAACCTGACAGGGCACACCTGTGAAGTGAAAACCATTTCAGGTGACTACCTCTTGAAGCTCATCAAGAGAATGCCAAGAGTGTGCAAAGCAGTAATCAAAGCAAAAGGTGGCTACTTTGAAGAACCTAGAATATGACATATTTTCAGTTGTTTCACACTTTTTTGTTATGTATATAATTCCACATGTGTTAATTCATAGTTTTGATGTCTTCAGTGTGAATCTACAATTTTCATAGTCATGAAAATAAAGAAAACTTTTTGAATGAGAAGGTGTGTCCAAACTTTTAGTCTGTACTGTATGTGTATATATATATTTATATTATAAAAAAATGTATTGTTTGTAACTAAGACCCGGCCCCCCACCAATCTCATCAATCTAATTGACTGATATCTACCATTCATGAGCACCCTCTCCCAAATTGGCCTTTAAAGGGGTTTGCCCCCCGAAAATTTTTCTTTCTAGAGTTGTAATACCGGTCACAGCCTGTAGGTAAGAGTGGTGCTCCAGCCCCCCCCCCCCCCCCTCCCCAGTAAGGACACACCCCACCCCACCCTTGACTATGTGATCTCAGATCTCATTTCCTGTATTATTCATGGGATAAACCCTTTAATCTTCTTCAGTGGGATTGAAGTGCCAGGATCCAGGGGTAATTCCTATCGCTGTGGCATTGCCTCTCTCTGCCCCGATCACCACAATCTTCCGTTCTGTGCTCGCGCTCCCATCCTCGTCGTTCCGCTGGTCCTCGTTCTTGAGTTAATTAACTTCTCCAGAAGCACAATGAGGATTCTAAATATTTATGACCTGAAATGAGATCATTATATTATATTTAGTCCTGTTATCGGCGACACCCTGCACCTCGCTCCAGTCATGTCCACGTTTCACGTCACCCTCCTTTACGCGTTTATGGCCTATGTTTTTCTTGTGGCACTGCTTGGTAGATTTTAAGGGGTTGTCTATGATTGGGAAAGTAGGGTCATGCGCTTTCGGCGTTTTCCACAGACAGCACATGTACCCATTGATCTTAACATGTCTCTTCACACATCAGTGGTTTTCAGTCAGTGGAAAAATCACGGAGACAGGCGCTACTTTGGTCCGTGATGCAGAGAAGAAGCGCCCGTTGAAATCTCTGGGTCTGAGAAAAACCACTGACTCAACGCCTGATGGCATCCACATCCTGTCAGTGTTTCACACACCGTTGGTAGGAGATGGTCTGGAAACTAATTTTCAGCTGAGCAGAGTCCGTGATAAAAACGGCCCACTGACCAAACACAGATTCTTCACGGATGGAAGCATGGGAGAATTTTCTGCAGACGTAAATCGGACACGGAAATGTGAACGAGGCCACAACAGTTCATTCATATCCATAGTAATGGCTCTGCCAGTCTCTGACTAAATCTAGGTCATTTATCTCTATCTTCTAAGATCTCTCTTTTGAGATTTCTCATTTAATCCTTTCTGTCGAGAGTGCACTCTCTGTGTGTCGGGATCATTCTCTTTTGCTCAGATGAGATTTCTCAGTTTCTCTCTGTTCTTCGTCTTTTTTTTTTTTTTTTTGCTGGCAAGGTTTCTTTCAGAATTGCTCCGTTGATGTGTTCACCTCCATCGTGAGGTTTCGCTCTTTGTTAACATTGCATTCTCTCCCTCCGTTGCTCTCTGTCTCTCTCTCTCCCCCTCTCTCTCTGTCTCTCTCTCTCCCCCTCTCTCTCTCAAGGTTGCTAACTCTCACTCTGTTACTTTGGCTACTTTCACACTCGTGTTTTGGACGGATCCGACATGGATCTGCAAAAACGGATACGTTACAATAATGCAACCGCATGCATCCGTCATGAACTGATCCGTTTGTATTATCTGTAACATAGCCAAGACTGATCCGTCATGAACGCCATTGACTTACATTATGTGCCAGGACGAATCCGTTTGGCTCAGTTTCGTCAAGTAGACAGCAAAATTCAGCAGGCAACGTTTTGGTGTCCACCTCTAGAGCGGAATGGTGACATAACGGAGGCAAACTGATGCATTCTGAGCGGATCCTTTTCCATTCAGAATGCATTAGGGAAAAACTGATCTGTTTAGGACCGCTTGGGAGAGCCCTGAACGGATCTCGCAAACGGAAACCAAAACGCCAGTGTAAAAGTAGCCTTTTTTTTTTTTTTTTTTTTTTTTTTTTTTAAATATAGCTCAGTTGCTTTTTTTCCTGCTCTCTTGTTTACTCTGTCTGTCAAGGTTGCTGTCTTGTTCTCCCTCAGTCAAGCTTACTTTCTCTTGATTAAACTCTCATTCGAGGCTGCTGACTTTTTTTTTGTTCTGTCGCAACTGCTTTCTCTCTCATTTGCTCTTTCTCATCCGCCCTCTCTCTCGTCTGTTCGTCCTCTCTCTCTCGTCTGTTTGTCCTCTCTCTCGTCTGTTCGCCCTCTCTCTTGTCTGTTTGCCCTCTCTCTTGTCTGTTTGCCCTCTCTCTTGTCTGTTTGCCCTCTCTCTCGTCTGTTTGCCCTCTCTCTCGTCTGTTTGCCCTCTCTCTCGTCTGTTTGCCCACTCTCTCGTCTGTTTGCCCTCTCTCTCGTCTGTTTGCCCTCTCTCTCGTCTGTTTGCCCTCTCTCTCGTCTGTTTGCCCTCTCTCTCGTCTGTTTGCCCTCTCTCTCGTCTGTTTGCCCTCTCTCTCGTCTGTTTGCCCTCTCTCTCGTCTGTTTGCCCTCTCTCTCGTCTGTTTGCCCTCTCTCTCGTCTGTTTGCCCTCTCTCTCGTCTGTTTGCCCTCTCTCTCGTCTGTTTGCCCTCTCTCTCGTCTGTTTGCCCTCTCTCTCGTCTGTTTGCCCTCTCTCTCGTCTGTTTGCCCTCTCTCTTGTCTGTTTGCCCTCTCTCTTGTCTGTTTGCCCTCTCTCTTGTCTGTTTGCCCTCTCTCTTGTCTGTTTGCCCTCTCTCTTGTCTGTTCGCCCTCTCTCGCTCTCTTGTCTGTTCGCCCTCTCTCGCTCTCTTGTCTGTTCGCCCTCTCTCGCTCTCTTGTCTGTTCGCCCTCTCTCGCTCTCTTGTCTGCCCGCCCTCTCTCGCTCTCTTGTCTGCCCGCCCTCTCTCGCTCTCTTGTCTGCCCGCCCTCTCTCGCTCTCTTGTCTGCCCGCCCTCTCTCGCTCTCTTGTCTGCCCGCCCTCTCTCGCTCTCTCGTCTGTCCGCCCTCTCTCGCGCTCTCTCTCTCGTCTGCCCGCCCTCTCTCGCTCTCTCTCTCGTCTGCCCGCCCTCCTCTCGCTCTCTCTCTCGTCTGCCCGCCCTCTCTCGCTCTCTCTCTCGTCTGCCCGCCCTCTCTCGCTCTCTCTCTCGTCTGCCCGCCCTCTCTCGCTCTCGCTCTCTCTCTCGTCTGCCCGCCCTCTCTCGCTCTCGCTCTCTCTCTCGTCTGCCCGCCCTCTCTCGCTCTCGCTCTCTCTCTCGTCTGCCCACCCTCTCTCGCTCTCTCTCGTCTGCCCGCCCTCTCTCGCTCTCTCTCGTCTGCCTGCCCTCTCTCGCTCTCTCTCGTCTGCCCACCCTCTCTCGCTCTCTCTCGTCTGCCCACCCTCTCTCGCTCTCTCTCGTCTGCCCGCCCTCTCTCGCTCTCTCTCGTCTGCCCGCCCTCTCTCGCTCTCTCTCGTCTGCCCGCCCTCTCTCGCTCTCTCTCTCTCGTCTGCCCGCCCTCTCTCGCGCTCTCTCTCTCGTCTGCCCGCCCTCTCTCGCGCTCTCTCTCTCGTCTGCCCGCCCTCTCTCGCGCTCTCTCTCTCTCTCGTCTGCCCGCCCTCTCTCGCGCTCTCTCTCTCTCTCGTCTGCCCGCCCTCTCTCGCTCTCTCTCTCTCTCTCGTCTGCCCGCCCTCTCTCGCTCTCTCTCTCTCTCTCGTCTGCCCGCCCTCTCTCGCTCTCTCTCTCTCTCTCGTCTGCCCGCCCTCTCTCGCTCTCTCTCTCTCTCTCGTCTGCCCGCCCTCTCTCGCTCTCTCTCTCTCTCTCGTCTGCCCGCCCTCTCTCGCTCTCTTTTTTTTGCTCTCTCTCTGCTGAGGTCTCGTGTTTGCTGGTCTTGTTCTCTCTGTCAGTGTTACACCATTCTGTTTATCCCCTCATTTGAGGTTGCTCTCTTTTTTTTTGCTGTTTCTTTCTTTCTGATTCTCTGTTTGGCCTTTATATCTGCATCCGTTCTCTCTCACACAGACCGCAGTGTTTATGGCCTCCTCTCTTCACACCGTGCATGTCTCTTTCTCTCTGTACCCTGCCAGGTGCCTGTTGAAGATTAGCGGGCTCCTGTACAAGCCGCGTCCTTATTGTCGGATGCTTTGTTCCGACACATAATCCTCCGCTCTCTTCTATGAGATTTCCTGCCCTGACATTTGCTGAGCGTCACCCTCATATTTATTTGGGTTATCTCCCCCGCGCAGCCTGCGCCGCTGCAATTCTCATGTCAGCAACTGCATTATTCCACCTGTCGATCTCGGCACGCGCCGTTGTTAATGATTGCACAAGACCAACAAGCGGCGGAGAGACTCGCGAGACACAGACTGCGACCGTCACTCCAGATCTGCCTGCCAGAAGGATGACATTAGAGGGAACATCTGTATCTTTCTTAATCTCAGTCCTAAATCCTTTTCCGCTGCTCTTTAATTTTTAACCTCTCCGCAGTTAGAGCTTGTCAGGGGTTAATCTCCAGGCGCCACATTGCTAAGAGTTAATGCATCTCGAAGTCCAATAGTTCAGTGTGTTCCCGTTACCACGCTGAGGGTTCATAAATCTTTGTACTGGGTAGAGCGCACGGTGGATCCACTTCCCTGCAACCTGCAGGCTAAATCACACACCGTTCTGGAAAATCGCCACCCACCCACCTTCTTAAATATCCATAGTTTCCTCCAGCACGTGCCTCAGAGCACCACTCCATCTGCATCCTGGTGCCGGGGCGGGCGCCCGGGGATTCATAATTCTCCATTTCTGGATGACTTTTAAAGTGCGCAGCGCAGGTTATCTTTCAATTAAGTGGCAAAAGCAACACGGAAATTGTCCGTAGCCGACTCTTAACCTCTTCAGGCGGCTGTCTGGCCCCCTGCGCGTACAAGCTCGGTGATTGTGTAAGCGCGCTGGTAGGTACATGGTAATAGGCTACGCACTTCAGGGTTTTATTACTCTGCAATTAGGGAAAATGGGGTTAACAGCGCCGGGCATTGGAGTCTGCCATGCGGCAAGTGCCGTGAAGATGGGATGATCGGCCGCAGAATATGATGGGGGGAGGGGGGAAAGGGGGGCAGAAAACTCTCTAAATGTCAGACCCTCTCTGTTTCCAGGGAATCAGGCAGTCACTTATTACTACAGCAGTCAAAAGGCTAACGCGACTAGGTGACTCTCTATCGGTAGAGCACGGGCCATTAGGGCAATCAACCGGGGAGAAACTGGTGGGTAAGGACAGTGCCATAGTCTGCCAGTTATTATTCTGGCGCATACATATGTACAGGAGGTGGCATAGACATAGGGGGTGCATAGGTAGCATTGATATCTGAGCCCTGGTATCCAATGAGGCTCTTCTGCCATACCAGTAGTATGAATGGCACATGCTGGGCAGGGGGTACTCTATTACAGATCTAGCATTGAGGCCCAGGAGCCTCAGTTTACACCATTTACATTGCTTTGCCAATATCTGCGACCTCCCACAATTCACTACCAAGAAGAGCTCTCCTCCCCATTCCCAATAGGAATAGAATGCCAGGACTGCAGTTAATTCTGACGTACGTGCAGGTTAGCAGTGGAGAATGAGAAAAGGAACCACTGTCGTCACCCAGGAGGTAAGGGGACATCATCACACAAGATTGACTTGTAATTCCAGGCACTTTTTATTGGAAGGGGTATACCGGATGAGGATAGTAGTTCACAAGGCAGGGAAACCATATGCTAGATGTACAGTGATGACGTGACGCCACCTACAGGTCGCTGAAATCCAAGCCTAATGATGAGATTAATGAACACATATGGCAGAGGTGCGGATTGCTCCAGAAGCATCCAGATGTTGTCGGCATTACTCAGTAAGCGCACAGAATGGAAGGTTACTGGGAGACATAGGGGATCAGAGCCGGGCCCCCTGCTGCTCGAACTGCAAGAGCCACTGAGACGAAACTTACATTAGTGGACGACGTTCAGTTCATTAGTGGTGGAGTGCTGAGAAGACACCAGGACACGATCTTGTCTGCCTTAGAAATGTCATACAGATGTAGCAGAGTTGGGTTGTAGGGGTCTCTGCTTTAGATAAGACCCTGCAAGTGCAGCTGTCCTGGAGCATCACCAACATCCATGGAAATCCATAGATAACATGTAGAGCAGCAGTAAAGAGGGCATTTAATTTGCATTTCCACCTGTTATAGCACTTAAAGGGTTTGTCCCACGAAAAACATTGTACAGTTTTCAAACCAGCACCTGGATCTGAATACTTTTGTAATTGCATGTAATTAAAAATGTATTTTATCCACTGCTGATTTTATTTAATTTTTTTTCTTATTTCTTTGACCTGCTCACTGAGAAAGGCCGCACATGCTCCGTTTCATCCTTCATCTGCCTCCTGAGCTGTGATAGGGAGAGCTGAGACACGCCTCCTGAGCTGTGATAGGGAGAGCTGAGACACGCCTCCTGAGCTGTGATAGGGAGAGCTGAGACACGCCTCCTGAGCTGTGATAGGGAGAGCTGACACGCCCTCCTGAGCTGTGATAGGCGGAGCATGGACATGCCCCCTGAGCTGTGATAGGCAGAGCATGGACACGCCCCCTGAGCTGCAGCAGAAAAGACACTCCCCTTGAGCTCTCAGCTTGATATAAATCTAGCAGAGCAATGAATGGGGAGATCTCTGGATCCATGTGAGGTACAGGGCTGGTTCTAGCTTTGTTAGAAAAAGATTGTCATGTGCTATATGAGGTCTGATCTTCATTTTTTACATTAGTCATAGGATAACATCTTTAATAGATGTAGTTGATATTTGTTGCCCCCGTCCTCCTCCTCCTGAGGAATCTGCAAGATGTAAATGGAACATTCAAACTGCTCAACCTGCAGCCTAAATATTGATATCGGATAACATAATCCCGACTCCGCACCTTCTGACACATTCAAATGTTAGATCCAAAAATTTTGGCCTGATTGATTTCCCATTATATTTTTATAGGGATCAGAGAGCCCTGTTTCTTAAACACCCCTTCACATAGTCATAAAATCCTGGCCTGTTTGAAGCCACCACTAGGGGGAGCTCATTAAATATAGATTTACATAGCTTCTATTGAACTCAATAGGACATTCATATGCAGTGGGCTCTTAAGCTCCCATTATGGTATATTACAGTATTACTGGTCACAGAATTTCATACCTGGAAATGGATCATCATGGATTTCATTATTTTACTTCTTCTTGCTTTACTGTATTCTAAAATCATCTGCCCTGCTGTGGGTGTTGTACTGTCTACCCCCTCATTTAGGCAGAGGCGCTTGAAATAACTAATGATCTAAAAAGGATGTTCAAAGTTGATTGTACTGCAGATGTTTTCAAAAAATACTCTGCACTGCTGTGAGCATTCTGATCTGATATCTGAGCTGCCATTCGGGGAGGACATAAGTGCGGGGCACATTGTGGTCACCTTGTTGCATCGGTCTTGGTCACCTAAGCCCACGTGTCTCGGTTATCTGTCAGACAATTCAATAATCCGCAGCACTCGCCGGTAAATAATGAAAATATATACTGGCTGCTTGAGTGAATAAATCACCACTATTTTCATTATTTACCGGCGAGTGCTGCGGATTATTGAATTGTCTGGATGAGTTGGGACCCCCAGCCAGGATCCCTATCTGCGCGCACCATTTGGCTTGTAAGCCATTTCCTGGTCAGTACCCAAATGAGTGGGATGAGTAGTGCTGCCAACCCCTGAATTTTCTTCGGTTATCTGTCAGACACATTACTACGTGATTATTTTTTTTTCCTGCTAGGTCTTACATCTCATTCTTGACTTCTACAGGATTCCTGGCCGTTTGAATGACAGGAGGACGCCCCTTGGTGAGCTGAACTGGATCTTCACAGCAATTACTGACACTATAGCATGGAACGTGCTGCCACGAGGTAAGATAGCAGCCGTCATCCTGCTGACGCATAAATGGATGCAGCAGCCGCCTGTGTGTTCCCCCCGTTATTCCAGGGAGGCTGCATATAACACGTGGCTCGGCTCTAATGCACTCTGTGCAGTTCAAGGGCACGCAGGCTTATCCCCGCAATCCCATCACACTGTCATTCACTTCTGGTATGCTATGATCATTTACTCCATTAATGCTACCCAGCACACGCCACATACTCACTGCTGGGCAAATTGTGCTTTTAATATGATGGTTGAGGATGGGGGCAGATTCCTACGTTGTATCTCATAAAGCCTTGCTGATTTAATCTTCTCTGAGAAATTCAGAGACCTGCAAAAATAGAATCTCTTACATAAAGAAGATGCATGACTAATATATCAATCCACATTTATATATACAATACATTACTTTTCCTGTACTGATCCTGAGTTACATCCTGTATTATATTCCAGAGCTGCACTCACTATTCTGCTGGTGGAGTCACTGTGTACACACATTACATTACTTATCCTGTACTGATCCTGAGTTACATCCTGTATTATTCTCCAGAGCTGCACTCCCTATTCTGCTGGTGGAGTCACTGTGTACATACATTATTTATCCTGTACTGATCCTGAGTTACATCCTGTATTATACTCCAGAGCTGCACTCACTATTCTGCTGGTGTAGTCACTGTGTACATACATTACTTATCCTGCACTGATCCTGAGTTACATCCTGTATTATACCCCAGAGCTGCACTCACTATTCTGCTGGTGCAGTCACTGTGTACATACATTACATTACTTATCCTGTACTGATCCTGAGTCACATCCTTTATTATACCCCAGAGCTGCACTCACTATTCTGCTGGTGCAGTCACTGTGTACATACATTACATTACTTATCCTGTACTGATCCTGAGTCACATCCTTTATTAAACCCCAGAGCTGCACTCACTATTCTGCTGGTGGAGTCATTGTGTACATTTCATTACTTATGCGTTTGCTGCCAAGTGCAGTTTTCTGTGCAGAAAATGCAGAGAATGTTTTTTTTTTTTTTTCTGCAATGCGGATTTCAGATCCATACTTCCGAGACGTCTGGAAGCTTACATTAACCTTTTTTGACACGTATTTCAGCCCAGGAATCTCAACAAAATCCTCGGCCCTGTCAACATTTTCTTAAATTTCCTACATCCGATTCACAGACATACAGATTCAGAATACTTTTACCACCAGTAAAATTAGTACAAGTTCTGTGCAGACACTGAACAAGCAGGGGGTGCTGTCTACTGCAGATACATCTAGAAATCTTTTCTTTGCATCTTCAGACTTGTTCCAGAAGTTGTTCCGCCAAGACCTCCTGGTGGCCAGCCTGTTCCGCAACTTCCTACTGGCCGAGAGGATAATGAGGTCGTATAACTGCACGCCCGTGAGCAGCCCCAGGTTGCCCCCTACGTACATGCACGCCATGTGGTAAGTCCTGGCGGGTGGCATGCACAGCAGAGCTGTATGTGCCACCTTCCGCTTCTCCTCTTGTGTCCTCGTGAGGACGCTAATGTCTCACTTTCTGGTCTGTCAGTACTGATAACGATTTTGGGGGCATTTCAGTGGAGAATATCATCTGGCTCCAGATTACAATCAGTTGGACGCGGCTCCATTGATTTTTGATCTTTTTTTCTTAGAAGTCTTAAAAGGAGATTTACCTTTAATCTTGGCAAGAGAAACTCAATCCGCTGTCACTCACCGCCTTTCCGGAGCTCAGCGCTCTGACCTTGACTTGTTGGAGCGCGCACAGTGACCTAAATAGCTGAGCCGATCACACGGCAGCACGCCGCTCCTGGGTCAGTCCCCGAGTGGTCACCGGAGTAATGAAATGGAGTTCACGTCACTTTAACTGCTTCCCTTCCCTGCTAGATTAGGGCAAAGCTTCTTATTTTTGCGTGTATCATTGAGGTATGTCATATGGGGATGTAGCAGAGCTGGATTGACTAAATTGCATTTTATGTAACTAGATCTACAGAATACTCGCAGCAGTGCAGAGGATTTCAGAGGGCAGGAAGAGTAAAGGTGCGGCTACACAGCAACATGTCACGCAGCGTTCATCATTGGTGCCCTAGTGCGACACACTGCAACGCGACAGTTGCAAAAAATCCAGACATGTAGAATTTTGTGTCGCACGTGAGCAACTTTTCCTCCATTGACTTTAATGGAATTGCATGCGACTCTCCGCCAAATCACAGATCTAAAATGGTCGTGTTTTTTGTGTCCGGAGACTTTTCTGCAACTTGCAGTCGCTCAGCAAGTCGCTGTGTAGCCTTACCCTAAAACGTAGCAGAGCTGAGTGTGTCAGATGCGGTAACGTGGTGTTTTTTTGGGCAACCTACTGCATTATTCTGTCTCATAGGTATTGCCAAGGATAAGTGGCACCTCCCCAAAAGGTTGGATGACAAATTCAGCCCTGCTACATCTCCAGGCAGGATCAGCGTACAATCATTTGCAGTTTTTCAGCATCCAGTGATTTTTCGAAACTAAGTGGCATTTTGACACGTTTTGCTATTCTGTCATTTTGTAGGAAAGCTGGGTGACAACTCTTAAGGCCATTATAACCTTTTAAAGGGGTTGTCGCCCAGCTTTTTCAGACTCCTGTATGTAAATGGTAAAGCAGCGATGTCCGTTGTCTCACTTAGTAGCCTGCTAGCGGGGTTGACAACCCCTTGTGCGAGTTTGTAATGGTGACTGTGTCGGTTGTCACCCAGCTTTCCCAGTAGTATGTGTTGCAGGGAAGCAGGTGTGGACACTATTTTAATAACAAGGTGACAACCAAATGCCTTGGGCCGGCATGACCGCCATATCACTTGCCGATTTCTCTCCGCCAGAGGAATCGGACATTATTTTTCATCTGTCCTGAGCACCAGGAACACAGAAATATATCAACGTTCGATGACAATTCCCGGCCTATAAAAAGATCATCCTCGCCCGCCGGGTATATTGATTGATCTATAATCTTCGTGCTTATTAAATAGTACAGCTTCCAGGACGAGGAGTCATTGACCCATTGCATCCATCTTAAAGCTCTCTCGTTTTTTTTTGTTTCTTAAAGGAACACTCCGATTTGAACTGATCCACCCTTTTATGTCTAGTGTAGGGTTAGACGGGGCGATACAAGACATGGCTGCCCCCGTCTGGTGTGGCGCTGCTGTTCACGTGGTATCGGTAAATTTAGTCAAGGACTGGCCCACGAACAACATTTGTTTCCTATTCACACATGATCTCTGGGGGTCTGACCGGAATGAGTCCCCTGTGTCGAGGGAACGGTAGTGCACATGGGTGACCACCGATCTATTCATTGTCTATGGGACTGCCGAGTACTGCGTGGACCAGTGGTCATGCATACACATAAAGAAGTAAGGGGGGCGGGCAGCGGTCAGGCCATCAGATATCATACATGTATCCCCCTATCCTGAGGAGAGGTGATATTGAAAAAATTCCACTTTTGGAACTTCTGAAGAATACTGGAGAACCATAGAAGCATGGAGATCCACAGATAGCTGTGCCTGTTGCTAGGCACTACTTTTAGAAAAACCATTGGAGAATTCTGAGTTAATGGGTGGGGGGTCCCTGTTCAGGATCCTCATACATGCTAGGGAGCACTTCATTTTGGGAAGAGTTCTGAACAGGGTGCCTCCATCTTGGACGTGATATTGTCCAATGAAGGGAAGCTGCAGGAATTTTGCATCGCCCCAGAGGCAGCGTCTTAACTACTTATGGGGTGCGGGTGATGACGGATCATAGGGGAAGAGACTGGTATGGATTTAGCATTTTACGTTATGTCACCTTTTTCATCGTGCTGATTGTCCCCCCCCCCCCCCCTTCCTTTTTTTTTCCGCCCTACAGGCAGGCGTGGGATCTCGCTGTAGACATATGTCTTTCCCAGTTACCCACCATCATTGAGGAGGGGACTGCATTCCGGGTAAGTGGGGTACAATGGCAGCGAGCAGCTCCCCTTTATAGTGCCTCTGTAGTGACTCTCCGCTCATCCTCTGCCCTTACAGCACAGCCCGTTCTTTGCCGAGCAGCTGACGGCGTTTCAGGTCTGGTTGACCATGGGGGTGGAGAACAGGAACCCTCCGGAGCAGCTGCCCATCGTCCTACAGGTGAGGAACAACTCCTAGCAATTCCTTTAATCCGGCATCTATGGGAATTGAATCTTTGCTATATAAGGCTGCTTTCACATTAGCGTTTTCAATTCTGCTATAGAGATCCGTTATAGGATCTCAGTAGCAGAAGAAAACGCTTCCGTTTTGTCCCCGTTCATTGTCAATGGGGACAAAACTGAACTGAAGGAAAAGGAATGCACCGTTTGGTTGTGTCCCCATCGTGGACAGAATAACGCTGCAAGCGATGTGGTGCGGAGCAAGACGGATTCATCATGACTCTCAATGTAAGTCAATGGGGACTGATCCGTTTTCTCGGACACAGTTGACTTTCAGTGTGTGTCATGACAGATCCGTCATGGCTATATAAGACATAATACAACCGGATCCGTTTATGACAGATGCATGCGGTAGTAGTATTGTAACGGAAGCATTTTCGCAGATCCATGCCGGCTCCGCAAAAAACGCTAATTGGAAAGTAGCCTAACCTGATACAAGGGGAGGATGCTGTAGAGATCCTCAGTGGTTTCGAAATTCCAACTTGTCCTGGGGTCAAGTTCCGGATTATCAGACATGGTGGATTATTGGAATCGATTGGTTTCAGTACCAATGACATAATTATTATAAAAGCATTGGGATTGTTAACTAAAAGCCTCATAGTGGGCATGGAGCAGGGCACCTAGGTCCTACAGTAAGTATGTAAGGTGGTGGTACCGCGGGTATAACAGACTTCTCATTATTGCCAAGCAGGTAAGTGGTCGTCCACTCCATCCATTAATCCGTAATCTTTAATAATCCAGAACCTGTCAATGTCTATAAGACTCCGTCCTTTTCGGCTTCTGACAGGCGCAGGGAACATGGCAGGTGCCACCCTCCTGGCCTAGAGCACTCCCTCCTCTCACCATGCACTTCTCCAGCTGCTGCAGGCTAATAAATTACGGAGATGGGGGTGCTGCTGTACGTCGTGGTAATGAAGATGCTCTGCGCTTTCTTGGACATGGGCTCATCTGCAATTCCAGAGTCTCATGAGACTGCGCAGCAGCATCTCCTGGTCCAAGATCAGAGTCTGTGCTGCAGACCTCGGGCCCCTGAGGACCTCTCCTTCAGCTAGGTACATCATTATTCACAGGCATCTTGTAAGGAACAGCCGCATCACCTTCCACAGCACTCCTCCCATCTTTATAATTTCTGCCGCACACCACTATCTGAGTGGGATGTAAGACTGTGTTCATCCTGTGCCCCCTGTGTTTCATGAATATAATTCCCAAACTGCTGTAATACTTACACAGCCAGAGCACTAAAACCAAATGGAGGAGTGTAGGTATAATCCATAACCTGCAGTATTCTATGATAGACCTACAGAACTGCCCATCCTGTGCCTCCTGGTTCATCTGGACTTTTTTTTATTATGTCCTGTCTTAGACCATGACCGTTCTAGATCAGGAATGTACCTACAGCACTGTTCATGCTGTACAGCCTGGTTCATCTGGAATTTTTTTTTTTAAGCCCATCATCTGTTAGACCAGGACAGTTGTAGATCAGGACTGGATCTACATTGTTGTTCATCCTGTGCCTCCTGGTTCATTTGCAGCACTAAAGAGGCTTTGTCGCCCAACATTCCTAAACTTCAGAGTGGCAGGTGTTCCTACTGATGAAGTAACATTTGCTCCCCTTCCAAATCTCTGCATAGCTAGACGTTTTGCCTTCAGGGGGCTTCAAATGCTGATGAGGTCATGGTCCTCTTCCATGTATACACTTGTCATAAGCTATATGGACTGTAGTAATACTGCCCCCTGTGGACAACAAAGTCACTGCTACAATATCGCCCTTTATGGGCAATAAAGCAGTGTCTCACTGGAATTGCTTGGACCTGTTATGTATGATGATGGTGGTTTGTCTTCTAGGTGTTACTAAGTCAGGTCCATCGTCTCAGAGCCCTGGACCTGCTGGGAAGATTCTTGGACCTGGGGCCGTGGGCGGTGAGCCTGGTGAGTGCTTTACCGCTCTGTAGTTGTATAGGTTTATACTGGAGCCATGGAAGCACTGTGTAATAATGAGCTGTATATTATCAGGGGAGGGTGATATAAAGCACAGGAGGTCCAAATCCATTGGGTATATTATACAAGAACTGAAAATCAGACCCAGGGACTGCATTACATTGTATTACACCATTGTGGGTAATCGGGGAGAGCAGCTGCAGGATTCATATTCCCTGCAGCAGCTCTCCCAGCATAGTCAAGAAAAAGCTATGGGGTCAGCTGTTTGGATCCTGCTGACCGCACCACAGCAGCGAACCCTATAGCGCTCCCCCATGGTGGAGATAATGCCGCCCTATAATACATAAACGTGTTTGAGGCGGCATTATACTAATATTCCCCCGTCACTGATGTATGACGCATTGTTCTGCCTCCTACTGGATTGTTGATGACACATTCCTCTCCTCTAGAATAGTGGGGAGTCCAAGAGATCTGAGTCACGTAACTAAAAATACTGGTATGTCTCCCAAAATCCAAACACCCCCGCACTCCACCCGTGCTGCATTATAGCATATGTAAAGGGGTCTCGGGCACGGGAGATACAGCGCTGGTTATCAGAGCAACAGGGATTTAAGTGATCCTATAGATCAGAGATCAGCAACCTCCGGCTGTTCAGAAACTACAACTCCCAGAATGCTTAATTCACTTCTGTGGCAGTTTCAAGAACAGCCGAGCATGTTTGCATGCTGAGCGTTGTAGTTTCACAGCAGCTGGAGCACCGGAGGTTGCGGATCCCTGCTATGGTTGATGAACACTGCAGTCCGTCTCTGACCGACCTGAAGTGGCTGATAACAGCGAGCATAAGGCGTATGAGGCAGCTTAATATCTTGCTGGGCTGTGGAGTATTTCAATTTCCCCTTACACCCCGCTGCCCTCCAGGCAGGTTTATTTTAGGGTATCAGTCGCCCTCATGGCTGCACACCCCCGCCCTCCTAAACCTTATATGTTAAATAGCTGTTCCTCTCATTAATTGGCAGAGAGTGATCAGCCAATCGACTTGCTGGCGCTCTTCCTGTAATGCAGTCTGTGCGTTGAGCCCATTAGGAGTTAGGTGCTATTTCATCCTCTGGCTTTGGTATATTGGGGTACCTGGTGTCGGATCCAGTAGGGTACAGTAATCCGGACTCTTCTTTTCCAGGCTCTGTCGGTTGGCATCTTCCCCTATGTCCTGAAACTTCTGCAGAGCTCGGCACGCGAGCTGCGGCCACTGCTGGTGTTCATCTGGGCTAAGATCCTAGCGGTGGACAGTGTAAGTACCGGTTTCCTGAGATTAGAGGCACAGATGGGGCACTAAGACTCCTCCGTAGGCAGCCTTGGTCTTCAGATAGAGAAGATCCAGGTGGCAGACGTGTGTGGGACGGCAGCTGCGTGCGAACACGTTTCTAACACATTGCTCTGTTTTTCCACCCCTAGTCTTGTCAAGCAGACTTGGTGAAGGATAACGGGCACAAATATTTTCTCTCAGTTTTGGCAGACCCCTACATGCCGGTAAGACCACCATTCAATATATTTTACTAACTACCAATTTAACACCAGCTCGCATGGTTCTCTACATCTGTTTTTGGGACAGCTAGGTGATTCTGGATACGATCATCACTTCATCACCCAGCTTTCCTAAACTAGCAAATCTGCCAGTTACTCATCCCCCCCGCTCTGGTATTGCTGCATCACTAGTTAGCAGTGACACTTGGTGACATCTAAGACCATTATTAGACCTCCAACAGGGGATGTCACCCAGCTTTCCCAGAGGCCTGAGCGTCAAATCTGTCTATGGGAAAACTGGGTGGCCACCCCTATGACGGCAAAATTGCTGGTCGTATTGGTTGTCACCTGACGTTCTCAGAATTTGTAGCATATATAGTAGATAGTATGAAGAGTTATTCTGGTTATATAAAGTTTTCCCCTATCCATAGGATAGGGCATAACTATTAGATTTTTGGCAGTTCTAACACTGGGACCCCCACTAAAAACGAGAACAAGGGCCCTCGAAATGAACGGAGCTGTCAGTCGGGCATGCACGCAGCTGTTCCATTCATTTCTTGGTTATCTCTGGAACTTCCACAGAAATTAATGAAGCAGCTGCGCTCATGCCCGACCGCTTCGTTCATTTTGGGGGGGAGGGGGGGGGGGGTTCCATGGGACCCATGTTCTCGTGATCGGTTGGGATCCCAGCAGTAGGACCCCCACTGATGTAATAGTTATCTCCTGTCCTGTGGATAGGTGATAACTTTAAAGGGGTTGTCCAGCCATTAATATTGATGACCTATCAGCGGGGGTCCGACACCTGCCACCCCTGCCGATCAGCTGTAAGACGAGCAGATGGCACCCCATGCGAGCCCTGCTTCCTCGTCATTACATACGTCTTGTCTCCAGTGTGGCGTAGTAATTACAGCCACGCTCTCCATTCACTTGAATGGAGCGAGTTCTTGTCAGTACACTGCACTTCTGAGACGACAGGCAGTGTAATGAAGAGGAAGCAGAGCTTACATGGAGTACTCCTCTTCAAACAGCTGATCTGTGGGGTTCTGGGTGTCTGACCCCGGCTGATCAGTATTGATGACCTATCCGGACAATAGGACAACTATAACGAGAATAGCCATTTATGAAAGATCGCTCTTCTTGCTCAGCTGACCACTAAAGGGCAGGATTCTGGTAAGTTTACTGCTAAAACGTATGACTGAAGCTAGAACCTTTGTAGTCAGGAATGTAGGTATATACTGCAGTATGGGGTCCGCATATCGTTACTGCATGTATGACGCTGTATTCGCAGCGAGGTTCCACCTTTGAACACTGTGCAGAATGATGAAGGTGAAAAGTTGAGAAGCTTTGAAATATATAATTTATCTGGTACTGGTCCTGATTTAATGTCTGGATTATACTTCAATCACTATTCTGCTGGTTTGTTACTGGAAATAGTCAGCAAGCTTCTTGTCAGACGCACTCCTAACATTTTGGCTGAGCTCCTATAACATAGAGGACAAATACTGGTATAAAGAATCCACTTCCTAGAATACGAATCATCACAGTAAGCACTCTGCAGACATTGAACAAGCAGGAAATGCTGTGAGATTTCAGTTTAGAAAGCTGCAGAATAGTGAGTACAGCTCTAGAGTATAATACAGTATAACTTAGGATCAGTAAAGGATACCGTAAGGTATGTATGTACACAGTGACTGCACCAGCAGAATAGTGAGTGCTGCTCTGGAGTATAATACAGGATGTAACTCAGGATCAGTATAGGATAAGTAATTTAATGTATGTACACAGTGACTGCACCAGCAGAATAGTGAGTGCAGCTCTGGAGTATAATACAGGATGTAACTTAGGATCAGTACAGGATAAGTAATGTATGTACACAGTGACTTCACCAGCAGAATAGTGAGTGCAGCTCGAAAGTATAATACAGGATAAGTAATGTATGTACACAGTGACTGCACCAGCAGAATATTGAGTGCAGCTCTGGAGTATAATTCAGGATCACTACAAGATATGCAGTGTGATGTATTTACAGAGACTTTTTGCAGATGTCCTCTTATTTTCTTTTCTTTTTGCTGACAGGCTGAGCACCGCACAATGACCGCATTCATTCTGGCTGTGATAGTGAATAACTACACCACCGGGCAGGTAATTTCTTGCATTACGTTCTGGATTGAGGAGATGCTCAGTCACACATGGTTTCAGCCTTCCTTTTTTTTAGCATAGGTCATTCTTCCCAACACAGGGCTGGTTGACATTTCAGTAGTCGGGAGGGGAGCAGCATCCAGACATCTGTACCTCTACAGATGTTCAGGCAGAAAACATCCTGTATGTACTTGAGTCCTCACTATTTTAAGATCTCGTCTTGCTGTCAGTAAATAGGAGCATTCCTATATATGTTCAGAGGCTGAAATAAAAACCAAATACTTTTCATATCTTAGGGCCCTTTTGCATATACCACAGCAGAAACCAGTTTGGATGCCGATGACCCGCTCACGGCCTAGCTCCTTTAAATGAAGCTACATCCCGAGTGCACACCCACCATTGCTCTAAACAGCTGCTGTCCACACACTGCGCCCGGAAGCGATATGCCCACAAACTGCAGCGCTACCTCCCATCACAGACTGAAACTTTGAATAGACAGGGTTGTAGCAAAGTCCCATTAATAGGTCTGAATTTAAACGAAAATGTCCCCAGTCACTGACAGCAAGCAGAGATCGTGCAAGCTGTGCAGGGTTAATGTAGATTAGAATGTTACCAAACTTCATGCAGTGATGAAGCTTTTATTATTGGAATATTTAAAGAGTAATTCCCATCTGGTCCAGTTTTTTTTTAAGGATATCTCATAGCGGTCGGCCACATCGGGGCCCTGTTCTTGAGATAGGATTGGGACACAGAGGGTGGGACCTGCCTTTATCGCACATTTATGTCATATGCTATCAGTATGCTGTAAATGCCCAGATGGGAATATCCCTTTAATTTGTATAGTGAAGTGATAGCACCCAGCATAAATGTACCATAGTGCCTTATACCGTGACGTATCTTTGACACCCTAGTGCCAGGGACCCGTCATAGGTGCTGACGTAACTGATACCGACATCTGTCTCTTATCCAGCTCCTTTAAAGGAGATTTTACTAACAGGTACAGTATGTGGAGCTCTTAAAGGGCGTGTTCTCTTTAAGGGGTTGCTTTAGATCATTGCTCAAGACCCTCATCTTTTAGGTGGTAAAAAAAAAAAAAAAAAAAAAAGAACCCAATCCAACTTGTCCATGAGTTACAAAACACAGTCCAGTGTAATTCTTAATTTCCCCTGTGGTGGCGCTGCAGACGAACTGAACACTTTCTTTTAGGTTCCTCCACAGTTCTTCTCAGCAGATGGGCCACCTGTTATCAGCTTTAAAGCAGGCAGCTCCTTTAAATGAGTAGAACGTTATTATGTTCACTGTGACTGCATTGTAATGGGCGTTGAGGACGTGATTATGGGCCGTTGATCAGGTGACGGCGATATCGGAATTTCACATTAAAACCAAGCACCATTGTGAGGAACATCTACCAGGGTAATGAATCCGGTGGTGCAGACATCGCTTATTGATAAAAACATCATTAAACGTCTCCTTAAACCTGTCATGCCTGTCCTGTAAAACCGCGCTCCTCAGTATGGCTTTATATCTCCCCTGTTACAGGAAGCCTGTCTACAAGGAAACTTGATTGCCATCTGCCTCGAACAACTTAATGACCCGCACCCGCTGCTCCGTCAGTGGGTTGCTATCTGCCTGGGCCGAATCTGGCAGAACTTTGACTCTGCGCGCTGGTGTGGAGTGAGAGATAGCGCCCATGAGAAGCTTTACAGCCTCCTGTCTGACTCTATACCTGAGGTAAGGGAGGAAGAGCACTCCATGCTGTATGAATTGGGGTTCAGCTACACGGCAACGTATCACACAACAAGCTGCACGAGATTTCTTGTTTTGTTTGTCAATGGTGTCTCAATGCCACACATGACATACTGCGACGCAACAGTAGCAACAACCCCAGACATGTAAGGTGACTTCTACTACATGGCTTTTAATGTAAGTCGTGTGTGACATGCAACTTAGTGTTTTCGCAGCCAAATAGTTCTAAAATAGTGGCGCAACAGCAAGTTGCAGACAAGTCGCACAAAATGTCTTTGTGTTTCCATTTAACCGAACCCTTAGGCCCCATGCTCACGCAATTTATGTGGATCATATGCAGAACCATTCATTTCACTGGAGCTGCCAAAAGTACGTACAGCACACCGTGAGTTGTCCGCATCCATATGTCCGATCAGTCTTCCCACACAAAAGATAGAACATGTCCTATCGTCCAGGATAGGACATTTCTATTGAAGGGGAAAAAGAAAATGGCAACATGCACATGGCCAGGATCCATATTTTGTGGACAGTCAGGTGCATGGGGCCTTACACGTAATTCATCCGTCAGTTGGGGGTGGTCACTTACATACTGCTTAATACTCAGGTTCGCTGTTCTGCAGTCTTCGCTCTTGGGACCTTTGTGGGGAACTCTGCGGAGAGGACGGATCACTCCACAACAATTGATCACAATGTGGCCATGATGTTGGCACAGCTCATCAATGATGGCAGCGCAATGGTTCGCAAGGTAGGTGTCTCTTCTCATGCTGGGAAAACGTGTTGTCCGTGAGGATAAGGCTATGTTCACACGTCTGTTGGAGGTTCAGTCATTTGACGGGAAGAATGGCTCAGCAATCTTCCCAATGTATTCCTGTGTCATACACAGAAGCGTAAAGCGACCCTAACTCTGGGGATATAACCTTGTCAGCGCTTCACGTGTGTCCTGCTCTCTCTCACAGGAGCTGGTTGTCGCTCTCAGTCACTTAGTTGTACAATATGAAAGCAATTTCTGCACAGTCGCTCTTCAGTTCATAGAGGAGGAGAAGAACTACCACCTATTGTCTCCTGCTGCCACGGGTGAGTGACTGATTAGTGGGGGTCCGACACCCAGGATCCCTTACAAGTCGGCGGTTTGAGAATGCAGCAGCGCTCACAGTAGCACCGCGGCCTTCTCCAGCTTTTCCTAGGCCGTGTCACTTTCATCGGTCACATGGCCTAGATGCAGCTCATTGAAGTGAATAGAGCTGAGCTCCGATACCAAGCAGAGCCGCTATACAATGTACGGAGCTGTGCTTGGTTTTCAGAGAGAAGGCCGCAGCGCTACTACAAGCACCGGTGGCTTCTCAAACAGCTGATCGACAGGGGTCCCTGGTTTGCTTATCATTGGGAGTGTTCTTTCAAATTACACCTTACGATATGAGCTTACGGACCCCCACCTTTAACTTCTGAAATATCCGGTGGTGTATTCTACATTGTAAGATACTACATATTGCTGTCCTGATGTTTTCAGAGGCAGGTAACCTGACTCCTGTGCGCGAAGCTCCCAGCACCCCTCGCTTGAGATCGGTCAGTTCCTATGGGAACATCCGGGCAGTGACGACCCCTCGAAACTTAAACAAGTCTTTACAAAACCTCAGTCTGACTGAAGAAGGTAAGATGGCTGCAAGACTGTGCCCTATGTGACTTTTTGCACCAGATGTTTTTTTTTCTGGTGGAGTCTTGGGTCTCCTGACCGCCTTCTCCATTGCATGCTTTCTTGTATAGCCGCCTACATACAGTTAATTAATAGTGAGGAATTTCTGCTTTCAGGGGGAGCACCTGTAGCTTTCTCTCCTGGGAATCTCAGCACCAGCAGCAGCGCCAGCAGCACCCTGGGGAGCCCAGACAACGAGGAGTACATTTTGTCTTTCGAGACCATTGACAAGATGAGACGAGTCAGTTCTTACTCTTCTCTCAATTCATTAATAGGTAAGCACTTTCCCTAAGAGACTGATGGGTTCTGTTGATGCCCCCCACCTCTATCTTTTGAAGTCTAGTACACAAGAAGTCCTGTGCTCTTCCTCCCACCTACGCACGTCTCTCATCCAGTTTTTTTCCCATCATGGGATTCCCTTCCTACCTTTTTCATGTTCTGAGGATCTGCCCCACCTGCTCTGTCTCACATCTTTATCCTCCTGTAGAACTGTCATAGCTGCAGTATAATTTTCCTCTATTACCACCTCTTTCATTAGATTGTGTTTTTCTGGGCCCCCTCCCCCATCTCGTTATAGCCTCTCATTCTTCTTACATTTCACCCCTGCTTGGTGTTTGATCCTCCTTTACTGGCGTCAGCCTCCGAGTCCTCCAGGGTTGCCAATGAAAACATCTTCATGAAAGAGAAGAGTTGAGAAACCTTGTGAAATTACCAGTCATGCTGGAGAAGAGTGTACGTCAGGAGAGATGTAGTGCCGTCCTTTCCACTGCTCCCTGGGGTTAAGCGCCGAGCATTGGATATCTCTCTAGTCCTCACTGGTGTCAAGAACTACAATTAATTATCGGTTGAGTGACAGCGGAGGGGAAAATGTTTCCCAGAAGCCTTTTGAGGAACAGGCTTGTGTTCTCATTGCAACACATTTAAGCCTCTGCTGCGGATCTTCGGAACTGTAAACTATATTCTCACCGGTTGAGTCAAATATATTGAACTTGGCTTCAAAAATGGTCACATGCCACTTTCCCTCATGAGCATACATAGCTAGTTGTGACTAAATGCTGTGGCCAGAGCATCATGCTTCCTCTGTAGGGTTATCTCAATTTCAGGGCAGGTACTTTGCTTGAAAGTGAATGGCAGGGAAAGCAGCTGGGCACGTAAAGGGTTCCTGGTATCTTTCCTTCCCACCATGCAAACAGTATCTGTTTCGCATCATAAAAGCGACATAGACAGGTCCATAGGTTGCAGGCATAACAGCTTAGATTTGCGTTAAGATGGCCATAGATTTTAGATATCAAATGCTTATTCAACCAAAAGTTATCCAAAAAAAACAACATATGCATGAATGCCACAGAGAGATTTGTACTGCTCAGCTCACATGGTGGCCAGCTGTATGACCAGTCCAGGCCCAGCAACCATGGTGGCTCATCTTCTCTGCATTTAAAGGGGTTCTGCACTTTCATTTAACATCAGCTTCTGTTCGGCGGGGGTCCGACATCCGGAACCCCCGCCGATCAGCTGTTTGAGAAGGCAGCGGCTCTCCAGCAGCACTGCAGCCTTCTCACTGTTTACCGCCAGCCCACTGACATTACGACTAGTATCAACTAGCGTGGGCGCGGCTAAGCTCTGTTCACTTGAATGGAGCTTAGCTGCGCCCACACTAGTTGATACCAGTCCAAATGTCAGTGGGAGGGCGGCCCGGAGGTAAACAGTGAGAAGGCTGCAGCACTTAAGGAGCGCTGCTGCCTTCTCAAATAGCTGATCAGCGGGGGTCCTGGGTGTCGGACCCCTGCCGATTAGAAGCATCAGTTAAATGAAAGTGCAGGTAACAGATCTCTTTACTAGTTATCAACTACCACTGAAAATCAGCACTCATGGGTGTTTGTTGTATATAAAAAGTCAAAAATTGATGGAAACCCTATCAAAATGGTATGAAATTATCATGTATTACATTCCTATTATATACAATAGGCAACAACACAAAAGCTATATACCAAAAGCCAGGTATGTGCCCAAGCTATCCATGAGACAACAGAACAGTGAAGTGCACCTTACAATAGCAGCCTTGTGCACTATAAAATATTCCAAACTAGCTTTCATCTGATTGAGAACCAGTAAACTTTAAAGTTATTTTGCATCTGTTAGGATGGCTTAGGTGAACCTGCACACCTAGATCAATATCATTAGGGCGACGAAAATTTTTCTGATTGTCCTAACATAATATTCAATAACCTTTTTATACAGTTTTTTGTCATGTAAAAACTTATTTGCATAAACATGGCCTTATGGAAAAGACATGCAAATGAGCAGAATCTGCCTAGTTTTTTAGCTGTCATAAGACTATGAAAACCAATAGATGGCGCTATGGAGTTATGAACAACGCCCTCTATTGGTTTTACAGTCTTATGACAAGTCTAATATTCTTGTCAGAAGACTATGAAACCAATAGAGGGCGCTGTTCATAACTCCATAGCGCCCTCTATTGGTTTCATAGTTTTCTGACAAGCTTATTAGTGTCAGATATTATCACTGACTTACTACATTATATTATTACATAATATTCACTATATTGCTATATATTTGTATTTTAGAATATAACGAATATTCAAAAATACTAATATAGAGCAATATAGCGAATATGATCTCGGCAAATAGTCTTGTCATAACACTATACAACTAATAGAGGGCGCTGTAATCATGAATCATGAACAGCGCCCTCTATTAGTTGCATAGTGTTATGACAAGACTAGTCGCTGAGATCATATTCGTTATATTGCTCTATATTAGTTTTTTTAAAGGGATTCTGTCACCTCCCCTAAGCCAAAAAACGATTTTAAAGCAGCCATGAAGCACAGCTTACCTGGATTAGGCTGTGCTCTTTTATCTTGCAATCCGTCCAGCAGTTACTGCAAAAAACGACTTTGATTGATATGTAAATGTGTCCTGAAGATGCCCAGAGGGGCGTTTTGTTCCTCTTAGAGAGCCCAGTACCGCCCCTCTTACAGTGCCCAGCCCGCCTTCCTTGCACTGTCTAACCGCCGCCCCCAGCCTGCCACAGCCTCTCCTGCCTCTCCTCCCCCTCCCTCACGCCGAACGAACTCTCGCACAGGCGCAGTACCCACTGAGGGCTGCGCCTGTGCGATCAGCAGGAGACTGACTGAGGGAAGAGCGAGCATCGGACGTCACTGGGCTCGGCACATGCCCAGTGACGAAGATGAAGCTGCTGCCCTCAGTCTCCTGCTGATCGCACAGGCGCAGCCCTCAGTGGGTACTGCGCCTGTGCGAGAGTTCGTTCGGCGTGAGGGAGGGGGAGGAGAGGCTGTGGCAGGCTGGGGGCGGTTAGACAGTGCAAGGAAGGCGGGCTGGGCACTGTAAGAGGGGCGGTACTGGGCTCTCTAAGAGGAACAAAACGCCCCTCTGGGCACCTTCAGGACACATTTACATATCAATCAAAGTCGTTTTTTGCAGTAACTGCTGGACGGATTGCAAGATAAAAGAGCACAGCCTAATCCAGGTAAGCTGTGCTTCATGGCTGCTTTAAAATCGTTTTTTGGCTTAGGGGAGGTGACAGAATCCCTTTAAATATTCGTAGTAATCTAAAAAACAAATATATAGCAATATAGTGAATATTATGTAATAATTATGTAGTAAGTCAGTGATAATATCTGACATTGGAAAAGCTGGGTAATAACTCAGTGTAGATCGTGAGTTATTACCCAGCTTTCCCAGTGTCAGATATCCTAGTGTAGATCGCAAATATTCTAATCGCTAATTTTTATCGCAAATTTTCCATGCAAAATGCTACACTAATAAGCTTGTCAGAAGACTATGAAACCAATAGAGTGCGCTTTTGAGTTATGAACAGCGCCCTCTATTGGTTTCATAGTCTTCTGACAAGAATATTAGACCTGTCATAAGACTGTAAATCCAATAGAGGGCACTGTTCATAACTCCATAGCGCCATCTATTGGTTTTCATAGTCTTATGACAGCTGAAAAACAAGGCAGATTCTGCTCATTTGCATATCTTTCCCATAAACCCATGTTTATGCAAATGTGTTTTTACATGACAAAACTGCTTAGAAAGGTTATTGAATATTATGTTAGGACAGTGTTGCCCAACCATTTTTCGTCTGAGGGCCGCACTAGACTTGGTATAAATTTCGTGGGCCGGAACCAGGTAGCTTTGTCAGAAAGAAATGCAAACGCTGTGAGGGGGCACGTGTGAGCATTACTACTGTGAAGAGGGCACATATCTGGCATAGCTACTGTGAGAAGGGCACATATAAGGGTGTAACTACTGTGAGCTGGGCACATATCCGGCCATAACTACTGTGAGGGGGCACGAGTGAGCATAACTACTGTGAAGAGGGCACATATCTGAGCTTAATTACTGTGAGGGGGCACATATCTGGGCATAACTACTGTGAGGGGGCACATATCAGGGTATAACTACTGTGAGGGGGCACATATCAGGGTATAACTACTGTGAGAAGGGCACATATCAGGGCATAACTACTGTGAAGAGGGCACATATCTGGGCATAACTACTGTAAGGGGGCACATATCTAGGCATGACTACTGTGAAGGGGCATGTGATGTATACATGTGTGTAATGTATGTAGTGCAGTATGTGATGATCACACACTGCACTACATACATTACACACATGTATACATCACATACTGCGCTGTCACCTTCTTCTGCAGGTCTACCTTGATGTCTGGTCTTTAGGCTTCAGTCAGATCCTCCACCGCCATGCTTGCGCCGTGTGCCCGACACCACCAGGAGCTGGCCCCTCCTCCTTTCATCTCCCGCCGACTTCTCCTACAGCAGAGCGCTCTATCTCTCCAGTGCCCGCCTAATCTTAACAATCGGGGGCATAGCTAAAAATGACTGGGCCCCATAGCAAAAAAAATTTATGGGCCCCCCCCCCCTCCCGGATCTCCCACCCCCACATACCTATCGGACCTCCCACCCCTTCCAGAGCTCCCACCCAAACACCCCTCCAGGACCTCACACCCCAACATCCCCACAGCCCTCCATAGATCCCCTTCAGTGTCGTCCACAGATATCCCCCCCTTCAGTGTCGTCCACAGATATCCCCCCCTTCAGTGCCGTCCACACCCCCTTCAGTGCCGTCCACAGATATCCCCCCCACCCAGAGCCGCTTCCTAATTTATTCACTGCACTTGCCTCTGTGACATTGAAGAGAAGCTCCGTAATCTCGCACAGGTGCACTGGCAGAGGCCAGGGAGACGGTGCATGCGCACTTCGATGCCTCTGCCAGTGCGCCTGTGTGAGATTACGGCGCGCTTCTCTTCAATTTCAGAGGCAAACGGAGTCAATAAATTAGCTAGGAGGCGGTGCTGGGCGGGGAGATTGCAGGCACAGGCAGCATCGCTTTGCTGCCTGTGCCGTTCGCAGGGCGTCCTGCGCAAGTGCGCTGAAAAAGACCGGTCACTGCGCGGGCTGCGTGACACTGCTTCACGTGCCGCATTTGGCATCACTGCTGTTAGGAAAATCGGAAAACTTTTTGTCGCCCTAATGATATTGATCTAGGTGTGCAGGTTCACCTAACCAATCCAATAGATGCAAAATAACTTTAAAGTTCACTAGTTCTCAGTCAGATGAGAGCTGGTTTGGAATATCTTATAGTGCGCACAAGGCTGCCATTGTAAGGTGCGCTTGACTGTTATATGTCTCATGGATATCTTGGGCACATACCTGGCTTTTGACATATAGCCTTTGTGTGGTTGTATTAGGAGTCTAAGATGCCTCCAGCTATTTTCTTAATGCTATTGCCAAACATTTTTGATGTGGTTTGTATTAATTTCTTACCTTTTTTTTATGAACCAGACACCCTCTTTTCTTCAGAGCAGGAGGTGCCTCGGGTTCTCCCATTGACTTCCATTATATTAAATTGTATTCAAGCACCCAAATTATTCGGCCTGCCATTTTACATTCAGTGTTTTGCCAGTGTAAGGAGAGGTTGCTGTGTGGAGCAGGGACAGGCTGTTAGGGACGCCAAACGCTAGCTAATAGGGCCACAAAAGTCCTTTTAAGCACTAGTATAGGTGTTCTATCTATAGGTGTGATACACAGAGGGTTGCGATATACTTATAATATACTTTTATAATGAGTCAAACACACATAGATCTATATAGGGATCACCTGGAAGTCCGGGGGCTAGGGGCTTACTAGGGCCATTTTTATATAGGGTAAGGTTCCGGATGGGGTCGCTCTTATCAGGGTGGGTGGTCTGTGGTTAGTCTATCAGGGCCAGAATAGCACCCCCCTGTAGGGCAATATCAGGGACAGTTCTTTGCCCACCCTGTCCTTCAATACCACTTCGTCATCTAGCCCAGGGATAGATGGTGTTTGCTTTCCCTCCGGGATTCATGGATGTGCACTGGAACCCCCCGGATTGTGGTAGGACATATGGTTTCTGATTTGGTGCTGCCGAGCACCTGATTTAGTGCTGCCGAGCACTTGTTATTGCCGACCACATCTGTGCTTTTTGCTTAACTTTAATAATTAAATTTATTTTCATTTTGAGGGATATCTTTTCCATTCACACGTCTGCAAAATGGATCCGCATCCGTTCCGCAATTTTGCGGAATGGGTGCAGCCCCATTTATTTTCAATAGGGCCGGAATGTGCTGTCCGCAACCACATTTGCGGATCCGCACTTCCGCATTCGTGCTTCCGTTTCCGCCCAAAAAATAGAACATGTCCTATTCTTGTCCGCAATTGCAGACAAGATTAGGCGTTTTCTATTATAGTGCCAGTGGTGTGCGGTCCGCAAATTGCAGAAGGCCCATTGCCTGTGTCCATGTTTTGCGGATTCACAAAACACTTACGGGCGTATGAATGGACCCTCATAGTAACATTATTAAAGGTTGCGTTTTATCTTTGTGTATATTCTAATGGATTGCCTTCCTCGTACAATGTTATAATATACTTTCTATGTTAGACAGTATATTATAGTGCATTTGTATTGTGCGGCAGTCGTGTGCGGTTCTGCTGCGATACTGCAGGTATATAGAGGGACAAGCGTTATTGGAACAAATAATTTCTACTGGTGTGATATACCAGTCGCTGCCCAAAAAAAAAGATTGAAGCGGGGTGTTGTATATCAATACACTTTCTTTATAGTGCATTTGTGTACTGTATAGTGCATTTGCGCATGCGCGTACGCGGAAATTATATTGCCGATATTTTGCATTGAAAAAAATAATGAATGGAGATCACAAATTCAAATAATACATCTGGTATGTCACTGTCCATGTTGTGGTACTATTTGTGCACTTCTAGTCATTATTTCTTGGCTGCAAATAGGAGCTGAAGGTTTTTCAGGTTCGCCTGCCATTAAAATGAATGGGACCTGCTGCGAACTTGCGGTTCGCGAACCGTCCCGGCAGATGTTCGTCCATCACTACTCTTTACCCTTTGTTCTCTTTTTCCTGCAGGTGTCTCCTTCAATA
Organism: Bufo gargarizans; assembly: GCF_014858855.1. Lineage (NCBI taxonomy): Eukaryota > Metazoa > Chordata > Amphibia > Anura > Bufonidae > Bufo > Bufo gargarizans. The sequence continues at coordinate 53,035,303 of NC_058085.1, read as the reverse complement.
GTGTGTATACTCAGATATGGAGAGTTCTTCTTCACCTCGCAGCCGACCCGTACCCAGATGCATCTGACCTGGCCATGAGAGTGCTGAACTGTATAGCATACAAGGTATAGTCATACCTCTCGGCCTCCAAGCATTCTTACATGTATGTCATTTAGTGTAGTGTACACGTGTGTGTGTGTGTGTGTGTGTGTGTTAAGTTAACTAATTTATGGCCACCTGCAGTGAACAGCACTAAAATCGAAGGATAATGGTGTCAAATGTGGTTTAGTGCTGTACATAAATAGACCTCAACGTTGGGCTTTCAGAAACAATTTGATGTAGTGTCCTCTGTTCTGAAGCATGTGGCCTTTAAGGGACTTTGAAAAATGACCAACGTTATGGAAACATTTCAGTTTATGATTAATGATCTGTGGTAATAATCTTAAGGGGTTTAGAATTGTGACAACATATTAGTGAAGAGGTGATGTTATGGGTAAATCTTGTGTAAGCACGTCTGGTGGATTTCACCAAGAATAACCTAAAATGGAGTTATGCATTTGCGGTTACTCTGTGGGGTCCCTTATAGGCAATAAGCATCTATGTATTGATAGTTTTATTGTTCATTTGCTTCCTAACTGCAAAATTAGGGAATTTAAATAGTCTTCATAAAAAATAATAATAATAATTCTATGCTGTAGAGTCTGTCTGTGCAAGTCCTTCAGTTAGCTGGTGCTGCTGATTGTGACATAAATCCACCAGAGCACTGCACTTGACTGTGTTGATTCTCTCCCTTCTTTTTCTTTTTGTTAAAGATAGATGGGAAATCCCACAGGCTGTGGTGCATCATAGTGTAGATAAGGAGGAGAGAACAGAGGAGGGAGGGTAGTGAGAAGAGAACTCACAGCAGACTCTGCAGGGGGACGGAAGGCGGAATATCACGCACTCCACATCAGTGTGTGTCAGCACAAGTCCAAGAAAGTCCTGAGATCCCTCAAGGGCAAATCAATCCAAAAAGCAGTACTAATATATGAAAGCTACAGAAGACAGCAGCATCCTGGACACACAGACCTCACATCCAACTTGTACTAGTGGAAGGACACGTCCGCATGAGAAAAGTCTGAAATTAGAAGCAGATTGTAAACTTAATGTCAGGAGGTCTGAATACGAGTTAAGAAATACACTTGGTGCACTAACATGGGTAAAAATCATTTTTCCAATGTGTCGATCTTAAGGTATCTTTGAACTTATACATTCAGTGATGATGGTATTTTGAAGGTCCAGGAGCTGTACCCCAAAACCTTCTGTGCTATTGCCTTCTCAGTTTTCCATCACTGCCCCAACCGTTCGATTTTACATGAATGTCCGAAGTGCCATTGTACACAAGCATCAACGTCAGTGTTAAGGGTGTATTTGAGAGGCCACCATGTGACGTCATGATGGTTCACAGCAGGTTCTCTTGGATGGTGTATGAATGTGAGTGCGAGTTCTGCTCTATTAAGAGCATTGTGTCATGGCTTCTAAGTCTAATGGGGTCAGTTTGGGAATCACTGATGGCTGAAGATCATGGACCTTCTTGATGATGGCAGCTGAAGCAAAGACTCTCTTATAACTAGACTGGTAGGAATAGCATAGAGGATGATGAGCATCATGGCAGGGGATTCCCATTGCTCTGCCTCGTGTATGGTGGGTTGCAGCTTCTTCTCCGTATACTGTACGCATTGGCGCAGAGCTCCTCTCTAGAGACCATCATTGATATTCACGAGGAATATATCTCTGTCAAACAGTGGCAGTGAGAGTGAAACCTGCAGGGGATTCCTGGGCTTCCTCTGCCCACACACTCCTCTGCAGCAGCTTCCCTGCATTAAAGGAGTTGCTCTCGTTTTTAACCCTTGAAACTTCAGTATGATCCAATTCCCCTCTCCCCATACACACACCTCTACATTCGACTTGCTGATGATTTAGTCTCCCTCATCTTTCTTTATTAACGTCCCATTGAGGATTCCACCGCAAAGGTCTCTCAGGGATGTATGGTACTGAAAGAGTCAATGAAGGGCCGGCTTCCTATTGACGCTCTAAATTCATTAAACCGACCTTCGCTCACGCTGTTCTCAACGTAATAAAAGCAAGGGCCATATTCACAGCTTTGTTGTAAGCCGCTTAATGGCTCATTAGGCACCATCCTTAGGATACCCTAGAAAGCCATTCAGGATCTGGTTGGCTAGTTAAAAGTGCAGCATCTCACTTTACTGCAGTATTACGGTAGGAGGTTAATTATTACAGTCCCTACCTTTTAAAACAAATGTTCGTCTGTGAATGAGGGAGGACCTGTCACTGTGCTGTGTGCTGCAGATCTGTTACTTTGTCATCTCAGGATCATCTTTGGAGATTGTCTGCTGCTGTTTATGGGTGATGTCTGTCATTTAATCTCCCATCACCTCATGTATTGTTCTGGAGTTATATTCCCCGGAGCAATGTCAGGCCGTGTCTCACTTCCCATAGCTGAGCTGCTGCCGCAGTATCATAACGACTTCCCTTGTATTTGGCTCTCCATGTGAGGAACCACAACAGAAAAAATCGAGCAAGGCAAGATATAAAAATATCACTTTCTTTGTTTATTAGTCCAAAATCTCAGTTAAAACATACGGTATATCTAAGAAACATGCTGGATATTGTTGAAGATAACCCCCAACAATGCAGAGTACACATAGGGTGCTGTCCACCATCAATGTCATAACAGGTAAGTATAGTGCAAATGTATAAAAAAAAAAATATATATATATATATATATATACACACACACAATAAGGAATAATGGTACGGTAAATAGGTTAAGAAACGTGCCAAATAATGTACTAATAAATGGAAAGAAACCATCTATAGTACTAAATGATAACCAATAAATGGTATACATATACAACAATATAGATGAATGCGCATTTCCTGACCAGCTTACTGTTGGGGACCAGAAAATAAACTGATATCCACAAATACATGAATAGAAATAAAGAAAAAATTACATACACAATGGCAATAATGCCTACCCTGTGACATGATGGAGAACGCACCGCTAGACTAGCAAGTTCACCTCGCCGCGCATTTCACCTACTGGCTTCGTCAGGATGTGTGTGTGTGTGTAATAAGCAGCCAGGCATATATAAGCCTCCAAACAGGTGCAAACACATATGCACCAAATTATGCTCACCTGTATTATGTGAAGAGGCGCAGTAGCATGGGGCTGTGGTCCAAAGGCTTGCGCGCGCACACCGCCTCGTGCTTCCGGGTCACGTGACATTGACGCTATCCGGAACGCACGTCAACCCGACGCGCGCCAGGCGATGGAACGCACGCCAGGCGATGGAAAGCAACACACCAGTGATGTGCATCTATGCATATATGTGAGAGGGTGTATATTATCAAAGCTAATAACAAGAATATAAAGTGCTGAAGTGCATGTATATTAGAAAAAGGAATTATGTGTAATATATTAAAAAGGAGGGAAAATGGTGAACAGAGGCTATATAGTAGATACCATAGATATAAGACCATAATCTAATATCAATATGATATGATAATGAGTAAAATACATAACTAGTGCAAAATGAATTATGTTTAATTGAACATGTATTTTGTACTAGTTATGTATTTTACTTATCATATCATTATATTGATATTAGATTATGGTCTTATATCTATGGTATCTACTATATAGCATCTGTTCACCATTTTTTCCCCCTTTATAAATAACCAAAGTGATATTTTTATATCTTGCCTTGCTCGATTAGTTTTTTTCTGTTGTGGTTCTATATATGTTGTGAAGCAAGACTTCTCCCTTTTTATGTGGACACATGTAAGTGTTATTATCTCCATGTGAGGAGATATATATATGGGGTAATGCGAACCCCCAACTTTATACGAGAGGACTTTTGGTGGCTCTTGCTCGAGCAGCCTGTTCATCAAGATCATTAATTGGAATAATTTCCATGTCATGCTCCCTTAGCCCTGCCGAAGCCTCTGAAAAGGGCCAAACACTGCTTTCCCCTGCACTACTCCACAGTGGGTCATCTTGTTCTGATTTATCTTCATTAGTTATTGCATTATTCCTTATATTACAACTCAGCTGCTGCAGAAGCTCTTTGGCAGCTTTATGTAATTACTAACTGAATCACCATCTTATTTTTCAAAGCAAGGTCCTCCGCAGCTGAGTTATTGTATTACAGTGCTCCCAAAAAACATCCCCTCGCTATGCAATACCCCCTCATAGTAGTGTCACCCACAGCACACCCATACACTGCCAGCATTAGAAGCTCATACCCAGTGTTCTATGGTGCCATCCTCAGTGCCCATCAGAAATGCTAGTCACAATGCATCTTATAAGGACTGGTTTTACAAGTGTAATTTACAGACAAATTTATAGTAAAAGCCTGTAATATTATATGTCTAAACACACAATGCCCTATGAATTGGGGTGCAGGTCTCCCAATGTTGCATGAAGGAAATATGTATTAGGTAGGTAGGTGTATGTGCGTAGATGAGTGGCCGTAGAGACCACATATATTATTATTGTAACCCACTCTTCCTATGGATCTTTGCACAGGGTGGGTGCCTGAGTAGCAGCGTGTGGTCAGGTTAGTTGACCCTCGTATGATCTTGTTAGGCTCACCTTCTGTTTTACTTTTTCAGGCCACCATCAGCACCCGCCCACAGCGCATTTTGGACGCTGCTTCCCTCACGCAGTCCGCTCCGGCCAGCCCTACTAATAAGGGGATGCACATCCACCAAGTTGGGTAAGATACTTTTCCTTCTCATGCTGCTTCTTCCATAACAGATCTTTCCTGCCAGGATATTTTAGGGTGAAATTGAATTATGCTGAATTTCGTTCACCGATGTGACATCTCTTATCTCTACCTAGGGGGTCGCCTCCAACTCCCAGCGCCAGCAGCTCAAGTCTTACAAATGATGTCCCGAAACCTGCTGTCAATAGGGAGTTGCCTTCTGCCCGGCCTGCCAACGTTGGGGGGAATATTGGGGTACAGTATACTCCACATTCCCACCAGTTTCCCCGAACCCGCAAGATGTTTGACAAAGGTCCAGATCAGGTAATTATCTCCTTTGACCTCTTTTCACATATCGGGACCACCCTTTCCATATCATAGGGCAGCTCTGGACTTGGCATTTGGACTTTAGTGGGTGCATTACAGTAATACTACAGGGGGGATTATAGACTCTATTTGGGGATGTGTCAGCTCTTCGGGGTGGGTTGCTCCTTTAAAGCGCTGTGCTTCCCTGCTGGCAGTGTTAGCTACCATTCATGCCTGCACATACATATCTGAGATGGAGTTGCAGAGCCGCTTATCTCTCCTTCACATGGCGGAGTCATACTTCCCGCTTACTCATCTCCACATGCCAGGCTGACAGCTCCCCGGGCTTCTGTAAAGCCGGCTGCTGCTTATGAATATTTGATGGGCTGCCTGCCCTGCAAATATTCGCACTGTATGCACACCATCGTATTGGTCCTGACCTGATGTGCTGTAGAACAGCACGTGCGTATTAACTGAGCGATTCCAACGTCATGTGCGAAGCTCAGGTCACATCTGGCACATCCGAGAAAGGATCAAATGGCCACTAAATGCATGCGCCGCGCTTCCCATTTGTTTGGTGTCAGGTTGTACATAACGAGCTCTGCAGCTATCGCAGGTCCCACGGTAGTGGCTTCCAGCTTTCCCAGAGTCCTGAATGGCAAATCTGAACAGTATCACACCCTAGCAATCGAGTAAGGGAAAGTCTATGCAGTGCAGAGGCATATGGGCTGGAAACAAATTGTGTCCCCCTCCCTTCATATCCCTGTCCTTGATTTTCTGCTTTATAATGGGTCTCATGGCAGGTGAAGATTTTAATAGCCATAGCATACTGAAAAAAAAAAAAAAACCACATGATTCTCTGAGCGTTTTCAACATCTCCACTTGCTGTCTGTGAACGGAATGCTCTCTTTTTACTTTGAGGCCAGTTCACACTTCCTGATGTGCAATTCGTACAGGTGCTCGCCTTTCTTACGAGTAAGGTAGACTAAATAAACTCTGAATGTAAACTGTCTTCCCTTCACTGACAGCAAGCAGAGAGATTAAGACTAATTAGTTGGTGTGAATTGCTTAATGTGTTTTTTTTTACTGCTGCAAACCATGGCAGTGGTTACACTAATATCACCTTCCAAAGGTGGTGCAGAGAATCATCATAACAGAATGTGCGAACGCTTTGCACTCGGGTAGCTGTCCTGGGGGTCTCATTGCACTCCAGTCCCTAATGGCAATCTCTCCTCCAGCCTGCTGAAGATGGGGACGACGCCATTGTCCATAAGGGCTTCCTTTCGGGGTCGCTGCAGACTGGCTTCTGTGACTGGAGCGCTAAGTATTTTGCTCAGCCAGTTATGAAGGTAATGTATACAGGAAGGCTAATGGCCACTCATCTACAGACGTGGCAGAGGTTTGTTGCTTATGGTATTAGCTGTGGTTTCCTTACTGCTGTACGCAATGATTAGTTCAGCTCTGCTGCATCTGTATAATGTGCTGGGTTCGGTGGCAATTCCTGAGACTCAATCTGTTCTTATAGGTGATCTATTATGCAAGAAGGATGACTGTGCATTCAATATCGACAGCATCTTGACTTGAACACCATTTTGGATATTTTTATCATCTAAACACAAAGTTATGTTCTGAAAAATGTAACATGTCTGGATCGCTCCAAACGCCATAGAGTGAAATAAGTCTGCATTAAGTCACCACTAGGGGGAGATCATTGTAACAGTATGCAGTAAGCTCCCTCTAGTGGTGGCTGTAAGCAGCCACAATTGTCTGTTCAGTGGAATTGGTCTGCCCGCGTACAGCCATTTTTTTTATATAATATGCTTATTCTTAGTTTATAATTAGTGATTTGTAGTATTTTGTCCCTTTGGCTCTATAGCGTAGTCTGTTAGATAGAGAGTCTGCATTCATGTTCTAGATCAGGCAGAAGTCTAGAGCAGTGGATCAGTCTGTAGAAGTGTTCTTATTGATTTCTGCAAGTTGCAGCCTGACCTATGTCCACCCAGGTACCTGAAGAACACGATATGGAGAGCCAGGTTCGTAAGGAGCGTGAATGGCGTTTTCTACGCAATGCCAGGGTCAGGAAGCAAGCACAATGCCTCATACAGAAAGGTGAGAAGCCCCCGACCTGTCCTGTTTGACCAGTCATGTCATGTCACTCCCTTTCTGCTGTCCATGAATTACGTCTCTCTGCCTTCCCGGATCCCACACCATGGGGACTGGATTACATACGGAGTATTAGGTTCTGTTTGTCGAGATGAGACTTTAAGTGTCTGTGACTGTATTAATGCGGCGCCTGTCCTGCCAAGCACAGTTAATCTGAGCTGACAAGTGTCCAGTCCTGGATCAATATCCGTCCTCCTGCAGCCAGCTTCATTTATTAATGTGTGTGGAAGAGATGCTGCCGCTGGGGAGGGGGAAGAACTCTGGCCTCTCGGGTCTGTATGGAGCCAGCGAGTCTCAGTAGATGATATGGTATAAAGGAAAGAATCTTACTTTAGTAAATCAACTTCTGTCTTGTTTATCAGGCATCACTAGGTTGGACGATCAGATCTTTATTAACCGCAATCCGGGCATTCCCTCCGTGGTGAAGTTTCATCCGTTCACTTCCTGTATTGCAGTTGCAGACAAGGACAGTATCTGGTAAGACAGTATGTAGTACGGTCGGGTGGCCACATACTTCAGATATTGCTTGGCCCTCAGACCCAATCTAAGTAGATAAGTGTCTGCCAGATATTTCTAAAAGGGAATCTGTCAGCTCCAAAAGTGGTGTATAGTATAAGAGGTGCTGAGTCCGATTATGTCATCTTCATGCCCGGTTCCGTTGCTGTGCTCCCACAAACCAGCAGTAATATGCATTGAGAGAACTCCTGAGCTCATGCAGATAATGGAGAGAGTCCTCTCAATGTATTTTACTTCTAGTTTTTTGGAGAACAGTGTCATCATGCAAGTAAGTATGAAGATAAAAATGACCTAATCGGACTCTGCACCGCTTATACTGTACACCACTTACTTTAGTTTGGGGGGTATTTCGGAGCTGACTGATTCCCTTTAAGGCAAATTTACACTGCACTGATAAGAAGACAATTATCAGGAAGGAACGCTGCTCGTCAGTGAAGGTGGAGAGCAGCATTTACATGCAGTGATCACCTCCACAGTATGAGTATGAGTGATGGCTATTGCTATCATTCATCCTCATACAGGTTCATTGGATTATCTGCAGCTACTTTACGGACAGATTATCAGGTATGAGCGTTTGTAGTATAAATGCAGCTTTAGTGCAACCACAGAATATGCATTTGCCCAATGGGAATCCATTGATTTAGGTGCTGATAGATTCTTGGTCCATCTTCTAAAATCTATAGGCAGTTTCTGGGCCATATACCACAGGAACATTGTCAACTTGTGTATTTTAGTGGTACATTTCAGAAGATGACATTGGTTGACTTTTGATTAAACATGTACGAGCAGTGCCAAATGGGTTTGAGTTCTGTCTAAGAGCCCGTCTATTCTGAAAGTCCGAGGTTGTGTCAGATTACAAGCTTTTCCAATATGATCTTTTCTCATGTTTGATGGATTGCAGCTTCTGGGATTGGGAGAAAGGTGAGAAGCTGGACTACTTTCACAATGGTAACCCGCGATACACCCGGATTACAGCTATGGAGTATCTGAACGGGCAGGACTGCTCTCTGCTGCTGTCTGCCACAGGTAAGGTTGGGGCTAGGAGGTCTTTACCTGTGCCCACTGGTGCTTCAGGGTGGTCATGACCGATAATGATTCAATTGTGTATACAGATGATGGCGCCATACGAGTATGGAAGAACTTTGCTGATCTAGAGAAGAATCCGGAGATGGTCACCGCTTGGCAGGGGCTGTCTGACATGCTGCCAAGTACACGAGGTAAGAAAAAGAGAGGGCCACGTTTTAAATGTGAGGCGACTCATGTGGGAAATGTCTCTAAGTTTGTGGATACATAGAAGAACATGTTAACTGGCTTCTTTACGTCTGTTTTTCCCTGAAGGAGGCATGACACGACGAGTCTCCATATACCTTGACCGTAGTAAACAAGGAGGTGAGTTTACCTTCCGTTCTCAATGTCTTTTGCAGTAGGAGAAATAGGGACTTTGTAGGTAAGTTTTCTTCTTTTCTTTTTTTTTACCTGTTTGTACATGGAAACCATCAACATGCAGGCTGATATTATTCTTTGTGTGAATACCCAGGATAGTCCAGCACAATAACACATAAATATCTGAAATGCCTGAAATGTACATATTCTGCAGGGAGGTATTATGTCATCAAGAACCATGTCCTATTCCTTGTAGAAAATCATAGTGCACTGGAAGTACTGAATAGATAAACTTAAAGGGGTATTCTCAGCTCTGATATTGATGGTATACCCCTAGGATATGCCATCAATGTCAGATAGGTGCAGGTCCCACCTCTGGGACCCGCTCCTATCTCCAGAACAAGTCCACTGTAGTGAAGGGAGAGCAGCTGTACGTGTACGGCCACCTTCCGTTCACCGCTGGGGGATTTCCAAAAATGAATGGAGTGGTAGTCGTGCATGCGCGGGTGCTCTCTATTCACCACTATGGCGCTGCTGAAAATAAACGAGCACACCTACTTTCAGAACTCTTATAGCGGTTAAATGGAGAGCATGGCATACATGAGCGGTGCACCATCCTTTACTTCAGAGGCCCCGTTCTGGAGATCAAGGTGAGAGCCACACCTATCTCACAATGATGACATATTCTAATGAGATCAGAATACCCCTTTAATAAGAATATTAGATCCATGAATAGCAGCTTAGTGATGGTTTCCAGCGCTTTTTTTTAAAAATAAAATCTTTTCTTGGGTTAAGGAACGCTATCCTTGTGAGAACTTTCAAATGTGGTTACCCTTAAATCCTCTCAACAAGCTTTAGACCTCCATTTTTCTAGGCTCTGAGAAAGCAGCTGGTAGGCAGGAATGTGTTAAAAGAGACGTTGTATGGGTTGACCTCTTTGGCTAACCCAAATCAATATGTAGTATTAGGAGATATGGCATTTATGGTCTGGGGGATCCAATATTCATGTATTCCTTGGATGGCCGGTTGATTTCAATGGGTGCCTGATTACCTGGTATCCCTGCAGTGGGATCTCCACTATCATCTGTACTGTGAACAACCCTTTCTAGTAATAGCGCTGTGTATATAACCTGCAGGTACATGGCCACTATTAATGTGCTGCTTTCTCAGGGGCAGGGATGGTTGTAGACTGGGAGCAGGAGACGGGACTACTGATCACATCTGGGGATGTCCGCATTATCCGAATATGGGACACAGACCGAGAGATGAAGGTGCAGGTGAGTAGCAACAGGGTATCATTCCTTTAATCAAAGGAATCTCTTTGAATGATGGCAATATGCCAGAGAGAATACAGTATCTTATTGGTGGGTTTGAGTGTGGAAGTATAAAGTATGGAGGCATCAAGAATAGTGTAGTATAGTGCACTTTCTATAATAATTTTGACTGTATATATTATAATCTCTCCTTAGGACATTCCCACAGGAGCGGACAGCTGTGTGACCAGCTTGTCGTGCGACTCTCATCGCTCCCTCATTGTGGCCGGCCTGGGGGATGGCACTGTTCGTGTCTTTGACCGCAGGATGTCACAGAACGATTGGTACTGTCCTGCTTTATCCAATGTTTCATGCTTACGTGTAAATGGTGATGTCGGGGAGGTAGCTATGTAGAAATTTTCCAACATTTTCATATTGCTAGCCTACCCTCAGTATAGCCCATCAATATGTGATTGGTGGGGATTGGACATCCAGCACCCCTGCGAATCAGCTTTTGAAGAGGCTACGGCACTCTGGTGAGCACTGTGGCCACTTCCTAGGCCTGTGACATCACATTCGTCAGGCACATGGTCTGAGTGAATGGGGCTGAGCTGCAATGCCAGGCACAGCCAATGGACGGCACTGCGCTTGGTGAACTGCCAACTTAAACAGCTGATCAGCGGGGGTGCCAGGAGTCGGACCCCCACAGATCACATCCTGATGGCCTATCCTGAGGATATGAAAATCTCAGAAAACCTCTTTAAGACAGATACTAGAGTGCTAGATGGGCAGACCTAGTCGTACCATGATTTCAGAGACTATAATGCAAATTAGGGCAATACATTTTTGAAGATTGTTCCAAGGGTTATCTGTGATTAGAAGACAGGATCTGTTTGTTAGTTTTTTCAGAAAACAGCGCCTCTCTAATTCATAGACTGTGCCTGGTATTGCAACTCAAGGGGTTTGACCTGCAATACAATTGCCTTGCGATAGTATTTGACCCTTTTGCTATGAAACCCCTAAACACGGTCTGATCTAACCAGTAATTACAGGAGGTACATAATTAGTTGAATAGGAAAATGTATATATTTGTAGTATATGCACCCCTGTATTGAAAGTGAGTTTTTAACACTACAAAGCGACATGAAGACCAAGGAGCTCTCCAAACAGGTGAGAGACAAAGTTGTGGAGAAGTGTAGATCAGGGCTGGGTTATAAAAAACAAAAAATGCAAAATATTCCAAACTTTCAATATCCCACACCACAGAGGAGATGGAGGGATCTGTCTATAGGACACTATAAGCCGTACCCCCCACATAGGAGATGGAAGGATCTGTCCATAGGACACTATAAGCCGTACACCACACATAGGAGATGGAGGATCTGTCCATAGGACACTATAAGCCGTACACACCACAGAGGAGATGGAAGGACCTGTCCATAGGACACTATAAGCCGTACACCACACATAGGAGATGGAGGATCTGTCCATAGGACACTAAAGGCCGTACACACCACAGAGGAGATGGAGGGATCTGTCTATAGGACACTATAAGCCGTACCCCCACATAGGAGATGGAAGGATCTGTCCATAGGACACTATAAGCCGTACACCAAACATAGGAGATGGAGGGATCTTTCCATAGGACACTATAAGCCGTACACAGCACAGAGGAGATGGAAGGATCTGTCCATAGGACACTATAAGCCGTACACACCACATAGGAGATGGAGGGATCTTTCCATAGGACACTATAAGCCGTACACACCACATAGGAGATGGAAGGATCTGTCTATAGGACACTATAAGCCGTACCCCCACATAGGAGATGGAAGGATCTGTCCATAGGACACTATAAGCCGTACACCACACATAGGAGATGGAGGGATCTTTCCATAGGACACTATAAGCCGTACACACCACATAGGAGATGGAAGGATCTGTCTATAGGATATCTCCAAATGTCAAACCCATACCTTAATCCAATGGAGAATCTGTGACATGACCTGAAGACTGCTATACACCAATGTAACCCATCACGAAGGAGTCGGAGCAGTTTTGCCTAGAAGAATGGGCAAAAATCCCAGTGTCCAGATGTGCTAAGCTAATATAGACATACCGATACCTCGAGAGATTTGCATCCGTAATTGCAGCAAAAGGTGCCTACACAAAATACTGGCTTTCAGGGGCTAAATACTTATGTACATTACATTTATTTCTTTTTGGTTTAATTATTGTTTATATCACAGTAAAAAAAAAATTGTACATGCAAAGCAGTCGTTAAGTTATAGAAATCAAATAGTACAAATCCCAAGAGTACAAAACAGGAAAAACACCAAGGGGATGAATACTTTCACAAGGCACTGTATCATCGATGGCCTATGGACAAGATTGGCACTTTGTCTAAGTAAGAAGCCCCCTTACTGCCGCAGTTCTCTGACAACCCCATCCCTGTGTTTTCAGCCGTGTCATGACGTATCGTGAGCACACTGCTTGGGTGGTGAAAACCCATCTCCAAAAAGAGACAGACGGGAACATCTTGAGTGTCAGGTACTATGTTTGCCTTTCATTTTATACTCGTAGGTTGTCTCATAGCTTAGTTTACTGTATGATCTTCAATCTTCTCTATACACAGCGTCAATGGCGACGTGCGATGCTTCGACCCCCGGATACCTGAATCAATAAGTACGCTACAGATTGTCAAAGGCCTGACTGCACTTGACTACCATCCACAGGCCAACCTGTTTGCTTGGTAAGTTATTTCCCCTTAAAGGGGATATCCTGGAAAAGGTAATGATGACCCTTTCCTTAGGATAGGTCATCATTATCACATTGGTGGGGGTCCGAGTCCCAGCAACCCCATCACCTGTTTCAGGGAGTTGCAGGGCTTACCCGAGCTCTAGTGAGCACTGAGGACTCCCGGCAGCTTTCCAAGCACAGCGCTGTGCTATATATTGGTACTCAACCCCATTGACTTGAATGGAGCTGAGCTGCAACTAGGCCATTTGACCGATGAACTGTGACGTCACTGCTTTAGGAAGAGTGCATAGCTTCTTCTAACAGCTCATCGGTGGTCCTGGGTGTCCGACCCTTAAAGATCTAATATTGATGACCCATCCTGAGGATAGGTCATCAATATCTTTTCCTGGATAACCCCTTTGACCACTTCACATTTGTCCATAGGATACAAACATTCTATGGGTGGATGTTTTTTCTCTGAATGAACGTTCTGGAACGTCCATTCAGAGATGGCAGCTGCACGCTAATCGTGCAGCTGCCGAGTGGGTTGCCCGCTGTCAGTGACAGCAGGCCACCCCAGAGAGAAGGCAGGGACAGTTCCCAGGTGTCCCTGCCTTCTAGATTGCTGTATACACAGCAATGCTCTTCCTGTCCTGGCCCACTGGTCATGTGACCGCCGGGGTCGGGAGAGTGCAGGAGCTGTCAGGTCTTCCACAGACCTCGATCAGCCCTGCACTGAGGCTGTACAGTGTTGTATTCTGCTGTACAGCCTCTTTGTGGGCTGTATTTCCACTGTAACTGGGGCTACTATGTCAGCCCCAGTTACAGGAGAAATCAATAGTGAAAAAAATAAATAAAGTTAAATGTCCCCCAGAGGTCTTGTATGACCTTATGGGAGACGCAAAGTGTAAAATAAAATAAAAATACAAAAATAAAGTGATTAAAAAAATTTTTAAAAAAAGGTTTCGCAAAATTCCCCAATTAAGTAATTTAAACATATGTTAAAAAAATTAATAAAATAGACATATTTGGTATTGCCATGTCCGTAGCGACCGGCTCTATAAATTTCACATGATCCACCCGTCAAAGAAACGCCATAAAAAAATAAAAACTGTGTCAAAAAAGCAATTTTTGTCACCTTACATCACAAAAATTGCAACTCCAAGTGATCAAAAAGGCTTATGTCTCAAACAATGGTACCAATAAAACAGTCACCTCATCCCCCAAAAAATGAGCCCCTACATAGGAAAATTGCTCAAAAAATAAAAATAAATATTGCTCTCAGAACTTGGAGACATTAAAACATAATTTTTTTGTTGTTGCTATTATTGTGTTAAAGTGAAATAAAAAAAGTATACATATTAGATATCGCCACATCCGTAACAACCAGCTCTATAAAAATATCACATGACCCAACACCTCAGGTGAACACTGTAAAAAAAAAAAAAAGTTAAAAACTGTGCCAAAAAAGCAAGTTTTTGTCACTGTACATCAGAGATTTCAACACCATGCGATCAAAAAGGCATATGCCCCCCAAAATAGTACCAATCAAACCGTCACCTCATCCTGCAAAAAAATGAGATCCTACCTAAGACAATCAGTCTTCAAAAATGCTATTATTGTGTAAAACTTAAATAAATAAGAAAGTATGCATATTAGGTATTACCACGTCTATATAACGATCTGCTCTATAAAAGTGTCACATGACCTAACCCCTCAGGTGAATGCTGTAAAAATAAATAAAAACTGTGCTAAAACAACAATTTTTTTGTCACTTTGCCCCATAAAGTATAATAATGAATGATCAAAATATCTAATGTACCCAAAAATTGTACCAATAAAAATGTCAACTCTTCCTGCAAAAAAGACTATCGGCAGAAAAATAGAAAAAATATGGTGTTCAGAAAATGGAGACACAAAAACATAATTTGTTTTTTTTTCAAAAATGTTTTATGTAAAACTGAAACAAAGAAAATATACATATTTGCATCCGTAACAACCTGCTCTACAAAAATAGCACATGATCTGCCCTGTCAGATGAATGTTGTAAAAAATAAACAGTGCCAAAACTGCCATTTTTTTTTATCTTACCTCACAAAAAACGTAATGTAGAGCAATTAAAAATCATATGTACTAATAAAACTGGCCCCTTATCCCCTAGTTTCCAAAATAGGGTCCCTTTTTGGGAGTTTCTACTGTAGGGGTGCATCAGGGGGGCTTCAAATGGGACATGGCATCCAAAAACCATTTTAGCAAAATCTGCCTTCCAAAAACCATACGGTGCTCCTTTTCTTCTGCGCCCTGCCGTGTGCCCTTACATCAGTTTATGACCACATGTGGGGTGTTTATGTAAACCGCAGAATCAGGGTAATAAATATTAAGTTTTGTTTGGCTGTTAACCCTCGATTTTTTGAAGAAAAAAATGGATTAAAATGAAAATCTCCCCAAAAAGTTAAATTTAGAATTGTCATCTCTATTTTCCTTTAATTCTTGTGGAACACCTAAAGGGTTAACAAAGTTTGTAAAATCAGTTTTGAGTAACTTGAGGCGTGTAGTTACTACATTGGGGTCATTTATGGGGGGTTTCCACTATGTAAGCCCCACAAAGTAAAATTCTAAGCCTTCCAACGTCCTAAAAAAATTAAATTAAATTTATAAAATTATGCATAAGTAGACATATGGGGAATGTTAAGTAATAAATATTTTATGAGGTATGACTTTCTGTTTTAAGCAGAGAAATTGCAAATTTATCAAAATGTTTGGTACATTTTTGATTATTTTTTAAATAAAGGTGAAATATATCAACTCAAATTTACCACTGTCATAAAGTACAGTGTGTCACGAGAAGACAATCTCAGAATGGCTTGGATAAGTAAAAGCGTTACAAAGTTATTACTACATAAAGTGACGCATGTTAGATTTGCAAAATTAAGCTCTGTCAGGAATGGGGTAAATGGCCCGGATGTGAAGTGGCCAACCTGTCGGGTGCATGCCGGTGTTATATGCCAGTCTTACGATGTTCTGTCTTTTTTATTTTTTTTGCAGTGGTTCTATGAACCAGTTTATTGCCATTTACAATGGTAGTGGAGAGTTGATAAGTAACATCAAATACTATGATGGATTCATGGGCCAAAGAATTGGAGCCATCAGCTGCTTAGCTTTCCATCCGCACTGGGTAAGTGGAGAGGGTGTGGTTGTAGTCGGTCAAGGAGCCTGCCTGTAAAAGGTGAGCTTCCAGGATAGACAAAAAACAGTCATAAACTGCTACATTAGAAAGAACATTACTGAACTCCAGACGAAGATGCAAGACAATAATCTAATCTTGTCTCTCGCCTTCTCCCCCCTGTAGCCTCACTTAGCCGTCGGAAGTAACGATTACTACATGTCTATATATTCGGTGGAGAAGCGTGTGAGATAGCCACTGGAAGGAGACACAGGGAATGGCCTCTTGGCTTCCTCTCGTAATCTTCCTTAGTTTTTTTGGGACAAGACTCTTGACCTTGCGTGATGATAACATTCGAATGCTGCTTCTTAGAACCTGAAGACCTCTCTGAATGAAATAAGTTAATGAACCAATACCAGATACCAGAACTGTACAAAGGTTCCCCCTTCTCCTCCCGTCTACTCCTCATTCTGATTTTGTTTTTGTTGATTTTTTTTTTTCTTTTTAAACAGCCAATCAGAGGGTGGAGCTCTGTATATCTTTATGACCATTTGATATTTGGCATAGCGGGCAGGATTATTATTATTTTTTTAACTGTGATGTATTGTTTAAATCCTGCTGCTGCCACGGCTGATCCAGGACCTGCTCTTGCTTCCATTTTGAGGGCACGCGGGTGGTAGGCTTTCGGTAAATGAGTCCTTTTGTGCCAATGAAAGGGCACCTCCCGGAAGGATGGGTAAAGGGGCTGACAAGTGATCTCGGAGCCTCTGCGCACACAGAGTCCTAACTTCCCTGTGTGATTATGGTGGCTTTTAACCAAACCAGCAGTTACTATTTCATGGAAGTGGCCACAGCCAACATCAATTAAGAGCTCCCTTTTATCTTTGTAATTCATTTGTACAGGGAAAGTAATTGGGGGGCGGGTGGGGGGTATAGGAGTATTGACAGAGGCATTTTATCACTGCATTAAAATAGCTGCTGCATTTCATTTATGGAGTAATAGGACTAAGTCCTTTCACATCTGACCAGAAGGTGTCAGCTGTATTAATGGGAGCATTGTGCAGTCAGATACGTTTTATGACTACTAGTGTTATATTAACACGGTGCGTCTCAGACTAGAATGCGTCCTCGGCCACAGGGTCCCATTTTAACCACAAATGCTTCCATACAGCTTGGTGGGTGTTTTATAAGGCTAAGAATCACTAAGGGATGATCATGCTGCATGGGGCCCAAATGGAGCCCAGTATCCAACACATTAATTACTAAACCCCTTTTTTTCTTTTTCTTTTTCTTTTTCTTTTTTTTGTGACATGAGTCTTTTTAACCCCCTGTGCACCACAATTCACTATCAGAGCTCCGGCTCCGTGACCTGTATATCCAGACACATTGCACTGTCATCAAATCCTCCTTGTTTTCCAGACTAGGCTTTTTGTTGTTTACACTATTTTAACTAAAATCTCAGATTTTTTTAAGAAAAAGAAAAAAAATAAAAGAAATGGAGACAGTTTTCCAGAAACTAGAGGAGAGTGCAGTTGATAAAAAAATATAAAAAAAAAGCGTCCTACTCCCGCCATCTGGAACGTGGTTGTGGTGATGGGAATGACATATATATATATATATATATAATATATAGACATGTATAGTTTTTCTTCAGACCATGCATCAACTTTTCACCTATTTATTTTAACACCAAGAAGAGAGGAGGTTGCGTCCTATAGGAATGTGTGGGATTACAGGAGGAACACGCATTAAATATTATTAAAAACCAGGGAAACGCGTTTCTGTGTCTTTTGTTGGAGGAAAACTCTTTGGGAGATGAGATTCGAACTACGAAATTAAGTCCTTTTTAATCCTGCTGTATGGAAACGAGCCAGGTGGCCCCGAGACCACCGAATCAGGGGGGTTGCAATGCGAGTTGTATTATATTCTATATAAAGTGCTGAGGAATTGTTACCAAGGAGACGCAGAAATTTTAATTAAGTAGAGACCGAGGAAATTTTATTCAAAAAAGCCTCCGTCCATCGCTAAACGTCCCGTGATAGATATGGTTGGATATTGACAGCTGAGTGTTACTTAAAAATTTTATTTAAACAACGCTATTCAGTTTTTTTCACCATCGTGCTAACATTAGCGTGCGCTTGCAGACTAATACACCTCGATGACAAGAAGTCCATACCGCCATACTGACATCTTGTAGATTCATGGTGTGTTCACGCGTCGGATTTTAACGTGTCAAAATGCGCCGTGTATCCCACAGCACAAACAGTAGTGGCACGTCATTTGGAATGCTGCTGCCCGCTCTCAGTTTAGCACCACTGAATGGAGCTAAACCGCGAGCAGTCTCCCACCTCGATTTCCTGAGATGCCCGCGCGGTCTGGCTACAAATGTGAGCTTTATCTCGGGTGTTAATCGGAATTAAGCTGGCCATGCTTAAGGTGCATTCACACAATCGTAAATAGCTAAATATGGATGCGTCCATGGCATCCCGCATTATTTGCGGTCCCCATTGAAAGAATGCCTATTCTTGTTCCGCAAAACGGACAAGAATAGGATATGTTATGTAATTTGCAGCTCGGCCGCACACTGATGTCATCTATATGCTGTCCACGTTTTTTGCAGATCAAATGCGGACCCAAAATATGGTGATTTAAATGCACCCTTATATGAATTTCAGCCAAACCAGGCAATTTTAGTGGCCGACCATCTGATGTGTACAGTGCTGTCCCAGCGCTTGTGCAGATATCGGGAAGGGAGAAGTATCGGGCATGTTGGATTTTAGTGTACTTGATCCTTTGTTTTCAAGGGTGCTGCTACTAGAGAGAGAAGACTGGCAGTGGCTTACTTCTCTCTCTCCACTGAGAACACATGCATGCTCAGCCAAGTCAAGTGTGCGTGTGTGTGTTGGAGTCAGGTGGAATAGCTTTGCAAAGTATAGGTCTATGTTTGCAGGCCTTTAGCTTTACCAATCTTCAAGTGACCTTGACTATGCTGTGTCCTATACACTAATCACATCCAGAGCTAGATTCTGAAAATGTTCCTGTTTTCAGGCTGCATGACCTGACGGGTACATTGTCACTATCGTGTGTGTTTGTGCTGTGGTACAGGTGTATTCTTGTACCCACCCTTTATGTCAGTGATTAACAATCCCCCGCACTCCCGTCGTTCTGAAACTACAACTCCCAGAATCCTCACTTCAGTGGGGCTGAGCTGCACCCAGGCCATGTGACTGATGAATGTGACGTCACACCACCTATGCCAAGTTGCGAGAAGGCTGCTGTGCTACTGGTGCCTTCTCAAACAGCTGATTGGCGGGGACTGCACCAATTAGATATTGATGATTTATCAGTGTGAAACTCCTGGAAAACCCCTTTAAATAATACAAATTTTAGCTACCTGTAGCCACCACTAGGGGGAGCTTCCTGCATACAGTATACTTTGGTGGACGTTTCTTAAAACTTTTATGCCACTATTGTCGTGTAAAAAAAAAAGTTGCAAATAATGGCGCACGCCATATTTGCAACTTTTAAAGCTTCTCAACACTTCTGAAGTGTCTAGAAAAGGATTGGGGCTTAGCAGGAGGGCAGGGCCTGTGGTGGCCCACCAGATTTACTATTACTTGCACCATAAACTGGAGAAAGTTATAGCTCAGGTTACTCCAAACCTCGGTTAATGTAGATTTGAGTTTTTGGCACACAGTGTGTCGGAGATGCTCTTAGTTTATTAAGAGGCATCTTAATAAATTAAGTGCATCTTACTCCAGGGCAAGAGGGGATCAAACACCAGTTTTGATAAAAAATGTCCCCCATTGAACTCAGCATGCAATAAGCTCCCTCTAGTGGTGGCTGCAGGCAGCCAGCATTTTATCACTTAACTCTATTTCCAGGGGATTTGTATGAGAAAACAGAATTATAACTGCTATAAAATAATATTAAGAAATTATTCTGCACAGAATGGTGCACCTACAAACAATAAGATATTCACTACAAATGTAGGTTATGTGGCTCCCAACCCGTCTGCCACTACTGACCGTGCTGCGGACGGTATTTCATAGCTCGGCAGCGTCACGATTAATGCTTATTCATGTCAAGCTGTGGCTGTTCTTTACTCTATAAGATATGGTACGGCAAGCCGCCAGATTGGCATGCTAATGAGCGTGACTGTTGTGCTAATCAGGCGCCTGGGTGGCCCCTGTTCTCCTCTGGCACCTTTTCTACTCTGTTTCGGCAATTTAATAAGGAAAAGAGAGCGCACGAATCCTAAGTGAAGAATGAGGAGGAAGAGATTTGTGTTTATTTATCACTAATTAAATTTGATCTCTGCTGCGATTAATTTATGTACTTTGGCGCCTGTATCTTTTTCTTAAATTAGGATGTTTTTAAGGCTGCATCAGTGGCGTACCTTCAATGCAGGGAGACCATGATACTTCTATGCGGGCCGGGGGGGGGGGGCAGGGCTTGTGCGTTCCGATGTAAAATCACTGCATTTTCATGCAGCCACTGCCAGGGGGAGCTCTGTGCAGATTCCATTGTAGTCGATTGTAACTGTATAAATTCCTATGCACTGAGCTCTGCCTAGTGGTGGCTGAAGGCAGCCAGCTTTGTAATGGATGGGAAGTAGGAGATTTATCAACATATTTAGGCCAGTTGTCTGGTATGAATACTTTATGAAATTTGTTGTTCAGAACATATTTATGAAGCATCAGTTCCACTTTACTCACATAGAAGTTTGATAAAGTGGACGAGGCCAAGGGTGACCTTTTTTTTTTCAATTTTTTTCATTTAAATTTCATCCGCCCAATAAAAAAATGAAATAAACTCATCCGAAACCTGGGCTGTTGCCCTTTGCTTTCTGTGTTGCCTGGGGATAATTGTTGCACTGATGCTCCATTCTAAGTGTTGATATCTGGCCCTATAAGATCTGTGTACGACCCTATATATCTTTGTCACCTTATGTTCCTTCTGAGGCCAAGAGTTACGTCATAGTTGGTCATCCTGCAGTCACTAGTATGGGTGGTCCCAGGCTCTCTGTTCTACCTGCACGAGGAGTCAGAATGGACTGGTGGACATGCATATGCTCTGCCCTCCATTCATTGTCTCTGGGGTATTCTGTCAGCCCCATAGACACTAAATGGGTGTTATGTGTGGATTCACCCCTGCTATTGAAAGTGGTGAAATCCAAGGTTAAAGCAGTCTTCTGGGAGTAAGATATTTATGCCATATGAGATATTCTCAGGATAGGTTATCAATATGAGATAGCTGGTGGTCTGACTTGCAGCTCTCCCACCAATCAGCTGTTTTAAGAGGCCACGGCGCTCTGGTCTTTTCTTAGGCAACTAACGTCATCGATCTCGAAGCTTATGTGCAGCTCAGTCCCACTCTAGTGAATGGGCCTGGGCTGCAATACCAGGCACAGCCACTATACAAGGTATGGCGCTGTCAGGGGTGGGATTCAAATTTTTAACAACAGGTTCCCTACTCAGCGGTGGATACGCAGCGCGTCACGAGTCATGACACATATTTACATACACCATATATATGCAACACAGTCACGACATATTTACATACACCATATATACACTACACACAAATACACTATATATACACTACACACATACCACTCAACTTTTAAAAAGCCTTAGGCCCCCTCTTTGTTATTACTGTAATGGCCCCCTCTTTATTATTATTATAATGGCCCCCTCTTTATTATTATTATAATGGCCCACTCTTTATTTTTAATGTAATGGCCCCCACTTTATTATTAATATAATGACCCCCTCTTTTTTATTAATATAATGGCCCCCTCTTTATTATTAATATAATGGCCCCCTCTTTATTATTAATATAATGGCCCCCTCTTTATTATTAATATAATGGCCCCCTCTTTATTATTACTGTAACGGCCCCCTCTTTGTTATTACTGTAACGGCCCCCTCTTTATTATTAATATAATGGCCCCCTCTTTATTATTACTGTAACGGCCCCCTCTTTGTTATTACTGTAACGGCCCCCTCTTTGTTATTACTGTAACGGCCCCCTCTTTGTTATTACTGTAACGGCCCCCTCTTTGTTATTACTGTAACGGCCCCCTCTTTGTTATTACTGTAACGGCCCCCTCTTTGTTATTACTGTAACGGCCCCCTCTTTATTATTACTGTAACGGCCCCCTCTTTATTATTACTGTAACGGCCCCCTCTTTATTATTACTGTAACGGCCCCCTCTTTATTATTATTATAATGGCCCACTCTTTATTTTTAATGTAATGGCCCCCACTTTATTATTAATATAATGGCCCCCTCTTTATTATTAATATAATGGCCCCCTCTTTATTATTAATATAATGGCCCCCACTTTATTATTAATATAATGGCCCCCTCTTTATTATTAATGTAATGGCCCCCACTTTATTATTAATATAATGACCACCTCTTTTTTATTAATATAATGGCCCCCTCTTTATTATTAATATAATGGCCCCCACTTTAATAACAAAGAGGGGGCCATTACATTAATAACAAAGAGGGGGCCATTACATTAATAACAAAGAGGGGGCCATTACATTAATAATAAAGAGGGGGCCATTACATTAATAATAAAGAGGGGGCCATTACATTAATAATAAAGAGGGGGCCATTATATTAATAATAAAGAGGGGGCCATTACATAGTGGAGTACCGCTTAAAAAAGCTGCTCTTACTCTGTGGGCAAAATAGATGTGTTTCCCTGTGTGTGGCCACCTTAAATATTGTCATCAACCCCATCCATAACTCTTGTTTGGCTAAAAGAATCTAAACATTGGGTCAGGATGAGGGGAAGGTGGAGTAGGCACCTGCTTAGGAGAAATAATTAATACTTACCTCTCTCTCCTTCACAGCTTGTGGCATCCTGGTACAGGCGGTCACCAATGCCTCGCTCACTGTGCCTTCCCGCGCCGCGTCATCTCGCGAGATCCGCCGCAGGAGGTCACAGTGAGGTACGTGACTAAGTCCTGCGTCGCACCTCAACTGAAGCCGCTCCCCCGGCCCCTCCTCACTTCGCCTGCCCAGCTGCCCTGCACAGTGCGCGTCACACAGGGCCTCTCCTCTCGGCTTCCGCTCCGCCCCCACCCCTATAGCTACGCCACTGGTGCAGGCGCAGCTGCAGGACCGGGTCGGGATCCCTGCTTCTCACCGGTCCTGCGAACCGCCTGTAATTTTAACAAACGGTTCGGCAGAACCGGAGAGAACCGGCTGGATCCCATGCCTGGGCGCTGTGCTTGTTAAACTGTAAAGAAGCTGCCGCTCTCTTCCAAGCTCTACGTCCCTTTCTTACAGCTGCTTGTGGGGCTGCCCAGAAGTCAGAAACTCCCACCAATCTGATATTGGTGACCTATCCTGAGGATACATCAGTACTGTACTCCTAGAAAATGCCTTTAAAATCTGCAAATTAAAAAAAAAAAAAAAAAATATGAGCATGCTGTGAATTCGAAAATCTTCAGAATGCACGTTTTTACACACAGAAAATGGCCCCAATATGTGGATGAGATTTTATCCACCTGCCTTGTACTGTAATCTGAACAAAACGTAAGAAAAATTGTACATAAATGGCAACTGCTCTCCTTTGAACAAATCCTGTCTTTTATAGTAATCAAAAGCTTCACATGAAATAAAAAGAGGATATACATGATGTAGGGCGATAAAAATAAAGGTACACCAAGGCTCCTCACCTGGTGTTGCGCTCAGGGCCTGTAGAGACAAATGTGTGAGGTTCACTGCTGCATGTCGCTGGTTCTGGTCCCAGTATCACAGGTAAGATCAAGTGGAAAATGCTCAGAGCTACAGGACATCCGAGACAGAGATCCTTTAATAACTTTTTTTTTTTTTTTTTCCAGAATAGAACTACACATTTTGGGGATGGAACACCCCCTTCATCAGGTTCACTGAACTGATGAGGGGGGTGTTCCATCCATGAAACGTTATTCTGGAATAAATAAATTATTGAAGAATCTCCGTGTCGGATGTCCTGCAGCTCCACACATTTTCTACTTGATCTGATCAAAAGCTTGAGGAATATATAAAGAATTCTGTTCCAAGAGATCAACCATCCATCTTTCTTTCTCACTAACTTTAGATCAGACATGTGTCTGGCTGTAAGGCAACTGGATCAAGCAGTAGCTCTTCCCCGCTTTTTTTTTTTCTGCCATAGAAAACCAGGCCAAATTATTCCCTCTTGGAGAAGCCCTGCAGACAAATGGTTATTGTGAAGAGACATTTACCGTTGGCCAGCAAGACCCAAAATAGACAGTCATTTATCAAGTGCTGAAGAGTTCATCTATATACTCTTGAATGGGGCCTTCAAAACGTCATGATGAAATAAAGAGAGACCCGGTATGGAAAGGCTATACAGATCATCCTACGCTGTGCCTGTGAATGGCATGTACAGGAACAAATGCATTGTAAATCGAGGGTCAAGACAACAACACAAGATTAGCCCTGGAGGAACATATCTGATGAATCCGATCCCTCTTTGTGTCCTTATCTCACGACCTTAGCTCTTCTGCAAAGAATATAAATTGGGAAGCTAAATATCTGGATACAAGGTGCCCCTGCCATTGCTCTGCAATCTATACTGTCAAGGATCAGTGTAATCAGCTGTAATCTATTAAGGAACTGGCTACAGGGGTTGCATTTGTGATGAGGGCATTCTGATTGGCAATGTTATGGGGGTATGATGAAACTGAATGATTCTGTCCAAGACCTGCACAGCCTTCCATATACAGTGCCGACTCAACGTAAGAAATATTGCCATCTTGTACCTAATTGCATACCCTCCTCTCAAACACTGTGACCCACAGATTTTGAAATGAAGTCTCTTAATTCTATACCATATAATAAGTTGGCCCATGGAGGACAGGTAGCAGAATATGAAGTTGGACATGTACATTTACACTTCTGCAAAAAGAAGGTCACCACAGTGGTAGTAACCAGGTTTGTCTGTAATTTCCTATTACGTAGGGCCTATTCATTGTACTATTGAAAATGTCCAGCTCCAGTGCAGTGTCTGAGAGGTAGTGGCAGCCCACAAGTCAGTTTATGGTGTCAAACGTTGATAGTACCTCCTAAGGATAGGACTTCAATCAGTACCAGAAAACATGACTCCACCATGGGAAGTAAGAAGACCCCCTGTAGGTCCCTAGTAGCCGTAGTACAGTGTGTTATGCCAGTTTACCCTTGGTTTGGCATTGCTTTGGGGATAGTGTACAGAACTGCTGCTATAAGAGTGCCATTTTCTTGGCATTGGAGGACTGAAAATGAGTGATTGGCATCAGTGACAGCTGATCTCTCTACACTCTGTTACTTGTGGGTGAATTGGCTCCAATGATATGATTTTTTAATACCACTGGTCAGCAGGCGTGTTTCCATCCACCGGCACTCTGAGTTAAAAAAATATATAATAATCAGTTTTCTTCATGTCACAGGTCCATAAAAAGTTACAGGTGGCGGACAATGTGAGGGTCAACCCATTCCACATCTGTTTTCCATACCCTTGTAATTTCAGGGGAACAATACTGGGGTTCACTGCAATCACATCTCAGTTTTCAGGTTGAGTGTAGTTTGTCTGAACGACTGGGGAACCTTTCATCTTTAACATTCGGCGTTTGTATTGATTGTGACATTTGGATTTAATCGTTTTACAGGATTATCATAAAGACGTTCAATAGAAATGATTGAATCGTAAAGAGCGAGTGAAGCTGAAGAATGTCAGAGCAGAATGAATTCTTCTTACAGTAGCTATAGCAGTGGGAATGTCACCCCCAAGTCTGTGTCTCATTAGCCCATCCCTGGTGTAAGTGTCTCATTGGCCCATCACCCTAGGTTTCATCATCCCATTGGCCCGTCACTCCAAGATTCAATGTGTCATTGTCACATGACCCAAGATGTCAACATTTCATTTGCCTGTCACTCTAGGAATCAGCGTCACATTGACATGTCACCCCAGGTGTCACTCTCATTGTCCACTCACCCCAGGTTTCAGCATCAAATTGTCCCGTCACTCCAAGATTCAACTTCTCATTAGCCACTCCAGATGCCAGTGTCTCAAGGGCCGGTCACTCCAGATGTCAGCGGCCCATTGGCGTGTCACTCCAGATGTCAGCGTCTCAATGGCTGGTCACTCCAGATGTCAGCGGCCCATTGGCCCGTCATTCCAGATGTGATCGTCTCAATGGCCGGTCACTCCAAATGTCAGTAGATTTTTAATATGTGTCTGAAGAAAATCTTTGTGCACAACTCAGGGGACACAATTGTCGGATTTTACTAGTTTATGACGTAAAGTCATGATTTTATGAAAGACACGGAGGCGAGTATTGCTTAATCTCTCTTTACTGACAACCACAGCAGCAAAGAAAAAATTAACCACATTAACATATTGCCATAGCAACAGTCCCTCCCCACACAGTAGCCCCCTATATAATGTCCACCAGTCCTTAGTACTTCCTCTTTCTTGGCGAATGCCACCTCAACCGTACAAAAACGTGCAAACACTGTAATCAAGAAAATCAATAGGAGGTACTATCAACATCCTCCACCGTATGCAAAATATTTTTTGCTGGGGATAGTCGTTTGCTGCGGTCCACATGCGGTGGGGCTGCTCCCCCAATGAAAAACACGCTACAGTGTTAGGGGTTGAGCAGCTCCCCCAGATTTGCCACTATATTTCTGTGTTTTTGTCTTGTTTTATATGTAGTGTATGTGCCTTCACCTGGCATTCAAACACTCTTTGCACCTGGTAGCCTCCATTACATAGTCTGATATGGGTGTGGCTTACAGTCTGGCTTTGTTCACATTGCACTAGTTGTCCTGCTAGGCGGTTGTGTGGAAGCTTGGCTGTGAGCTGGATTACATCACCCTCAGACCTTGTTCACACCATAGGTAGCGTAGTGGTAGGACCCCTTGCCATGCTGAGAACCGTGACGTGGTGCTTGGGGCTCCGATATCTTCCTGACAGGAATATATTGGCAAAAGTCTCAGCTTTTAATATCTGCATTTATGACTAGCCAGTATAGTCAGTGGTATATCCGTGTGGTGCATTTTTTCTGTGATTTATGATTATATTTTCATCCGCACAATGCTCCGTTTTGTGTAGGATGTCTTTGTGGTGCATGTGGACCGCGCCGACATCCTCCACCGTATGCAAAATATTTTTTGCTGGGGATAGTCGTTTGCTGCGGTCCACATGCGGTGGGGCTGCTCCCCCAATGAAAAACACGCTACAGTGTTAGAGGTTGAGCAGCTCCCCCAGATTTGCCACTATATTTCTGTGTTTTTGTAATTATCCTAAATGAAAATGTGCATAATAAATAAGCAATAACCCAAGGGAGGGAAGATACAATACTCGCCTCTGTGTCTTTCATAAAATCATGATTTTACGTCATAAACTAGTAAAATCCTACAATTTTATTTCAAGACACGGAGGCTCCTATTGCAAGTTCAAAGCTGTACCACAACAGAAGAAAAGGCATGAAGAGAAGGGCGAAAGTAGAATTCTTTAAAAGTCAAAACCCGAGACTAGTCGGCAATCTTCATGATGTCCTTCAAACGAGCCCCAGACACCATCATAGAGGTGGAAGCTGCACTCCTAGTAGAATGAGCCGTGAACACAGAGGTATCCACTCCTGCTAAAGACATACACCATTTAACCCAACGAGCAAGAGTAGGAGTAGCCATCGGACCAAACGGTCGCCGATAAGAGAGAAACAACTGAGAATTCTCAGCAGACCTATGCATGGAGGTCCGAGCCTCATACTCCTGGAGACAAGCGACCGGGCAAAGGTTCGGAATGGCCGGAAAACTGGGATAAGAGACCGAGCGAATATGTGTCTTGGTCCGGCGAGAAATATTGAAAGTGACCCCATTCAGAAAAAATGACCTGGCATCGAAATCCAATGCCCTGACATCGGAGACCCTTTTGTAAGATATAAGGCAACCAGTTTGGCTGAGAGCTGGCGCAGAGAAAGTTGAGAGTTAGACGGCCAAGCCGTGAAAAGATCCAAGACCAAGGAGACATCCCAGGTGGAAGAAAAACGCGGCCGAGGGGGCCGCGACATTCGTGATCCTTTGAGGAGACTGCATACCAGGGGATGTTGACCCGCAGGACGACCTTCGAAACCTTGGTGAAAGGAAGAAATCGCTGACCGGAAGAGATTGATGGTACGATACGCCTTTCCCTCCTCGAATAAAGACGTTAAAAACTCTAGGACGTCTGAAACGGGCTGAAAGGGGATCCACACGCCGTGCCACGCACCAACCAGTCCATGATCCCCAGGCCTCTCTATAGGCCCTCCTGGTGCCAGGGGCCCACGATTGCTCCAAGAGTCTTCTAGCTGCTTCCGAAAGCTCCTCGCCTTGGCCAAAACGCCCGATATTCTGCAGGCCAGCAGACAGAGAGATCCCTCCAGCAACAGTGGGTGACGCGCGCCTCCGGCGTCTAAGATTAGAAGTCCAGGAGGAGCGATGGTGGCAGGATGAGCACCTGCCAGAGTATACTTATCAAGTGGCAGCAGCAAAGAAAGAGGAAGTACTAAGGACTGGTGGACATTATATAGGGGGCTACTGTGTGGGGAGGGACTGTTGCTATGGCAATATGTTAATGTGGTTCATTTTTTCTTTGCTGCTGTGGTTGTCAGTAAAGAGAGATTAAGCAATAGGAGCCTCCGTGTATTGAAATAAAATTACATTTATACCCCTAAGGACCAGTAACATGTTCCCCCTTTGTGTTCCAGCAGTCATAACTTTTTAATTTGTACTTCTATTTTTTTATTTATTTTTTGCAGGATGAGTTGTAGGTTTTTTATGAACCATTTTGGGGAATATATTGTGTATTAAATAACTTTTTTAATTTAATTTTAGCGGGAAAGATAAAAAAAAAAGCTTTTTTTACATTATTTTGTGGCATTTATTTATGGCATTCATTGTATAACTAAAATATTTTTATTATGTGGGTAACTACAGTGTCACCACATTTCTATATATTTGTTGCTATTTTTCCTTTCCTCCTGCAGGTTGTCAGCTCTGCAACTGCTCTTCCTCCAGACTAAAGGATAGGGGAGGCGGCTGCTTTAGCTGCTCATATCTTTGGACCGGTAGCAGCTAGAGATATGGGATTTGTATTGGTTTTTTTTTGTTGTTTTTTTAAAAATAAGTTTTATTATTTTTCTTACATACAACATCTGGGTACGCATACCCAAACATCAGACATTACATTCAAAAACAAAGTATATATGATATGGAGTACAAGAAAACTGTAATTTCTCCAACACACACATGAAATTAGGGTGTCACCCGGCACATCAGTTGAGCACTATTCAGTTTAGATATTATGTTATACTGACTATACATTCATGTTACATATCAACAGTCTACCCAATCTCCCTCTCATCTGCTCAATCAAGTACCATTCCGTGTATGAAAAAGGTTGCATTATGTTTTTTATGTGAAAATAAAGCCCTTCCATTTTTGAAAGAGCTTTTGTGTTTGTCTGTCCTTTGATTTCATTGTGTCTAAACGTTCCAGATATAATCTTTTTTTTTAAATCCTCCAGAATGTTTTGTATTGTGGGCCTGTCTGCTAGTAGCCACCTTTTGTAATATACTTCTTTTGACTACCATACAGATCAAATAAAATAGGCTAGGAAGAGATCTTCTATTCCTGCCTACCTCCTAAAAATGGAATAAATATTGTTGTGGTGTAACTTCTACTCTCCTTCCCCATATAGCCCTGACCACCTCTCTTACCTCTTCCCAGAGCCTCCAACTTTCCATACACTCCCACAGTCCATGATACAGATCAGTGTATCCCTGGCCACATTTAGGACATTTCGTTATTCTGTCTGGTTTGTTTGGGTGTGGAGGTATATTAAAACCGTGTATGGCTCTGTGTATTCTTAGTTGCGTATCCCTCCATACTTCGTTCGTAATATACCTTCTTACTTTCAACCATCCTTGCCTCATCAATAGAGCGATGCGATCAATTCCTTATTGCTCTTCCCAACTTTTAATTTGTATTGTTTGAAAGCTGGTATTCCAAGCATTCCAATCTGGATGCAGTGAATACAGCTGAAAGTGAAAGTAAAAGTTGGTTTTACCCGCAATTATTCCTGACTCGATTTCGAACAGTGATATCTCCTGCTGATGTTCTGCTAAGTGCTCATGCACACGACCGCAAGACGGAGTGCTTCCGTGGGCTTTCTGTTCGTGCCTCCACACCACAAAAAAGTAGTGCACCGTCTGAAGCAGATTGCGTACCCGATTCAAGTAAATGGTTCCTGGCTCCGCATACGACGGCACTATGGTCAGTGCCCATGCATTGCGAACCGCAGCACGGGTCCGGCCGGAACTCAATCATGTGCATGAGCCCTAATGCTGTTATTTTGGTCTGGAATGCCAGCTTTCAAACAAGAGCAGGCCCATGTTCCTAGCTGCTACCAATCAGGAGATATGAGCAGCAAAAGCAAATCCCCCCCCCCCCCTTTCCCCTTCGGCCCGAAACAGTTAGGTGGTTAACGACCCATGAGGTTCAGCAAAATGAACAATGCAACTGGTATGTATCTAGTTTGTATAGCTGAATGATGGGCAATGTAGTCTAGACCGACCAGATGACTAGAGGAATCTGCCCCAGTTCACATCCATCCTTGCAAATCATTGAAAAACACTTTACATAATTGTCTTTAAAGTGTCTCTTTTACAGATGGGCTCATCCCAAGGTTACAGTCTCGTCTCTGCTATGTGCGAGAAAGTGGCAGATGTCATCACTGATGCTGGTACATTGTCAGGTGGAGGGTGTGTCACAGAGGACTATGTGCAGTCTATTAGAGATGATGGATCAGATGGAGTTGCTCATGTGTGCAGGGAGAAGGGTTCCCAGCGCTGCTGTGGATCTGCCAAGCACCAGACGTAGATGCATAAATATAACGCAACTGAGCAATCGGTGAAAAATTGCAGAAAGCGGATTAATTTCAGCGCCGCACCCAGATGAATGGTGTAATTTGCATGAGAGCAGCTTGTGTGATGACTACTGATTTGCTTACCTACAAATACAGATTACTGGGGGTCATTGTCTTACCGGAGCAGTGATGCCCATCAGGGTAATGGTAGGGGTAACGAATAGCTTTGAATGGTCAACGGGGCGTAAAAAGAAACCACAAGGGTCATACAATATATCTCCTCTAACCATGACCACCACCAGCCGCAAGTTCAGAATACGAAATGCTGGTCTCCACTCGGTGACATGTCTTACCCTAAGGGTCTATTCACACGTCCGTTGTTTCTTTCCTTATCTGTTCCGTTTTTTGCTGAACAGATCTGGACCCATTCATTTTCAATGGGTCCTGAAAAAAAATCTGACATTGTGCTGTCCGATTTTTTTCAGGACCCATTGAAAATGAATGGGTCCAGATCTGTTCAGCAAAAAACGGAACAGATCAGGAAAGAAACAACGGACGTGTGAATAGACCCTAAGGCTTCATTCACACAGCAGTGTTCTAGACAGTTTTTTTGCATACAGTAAACAGAAAAGATACACATTTTTCCAGAAAACTTTTTCTCTGTAGGATCCACTCTTGGTTTTGGCGTACAAATACTGACTATGTGAAAGTGACCTAATGGCAGACCACCGTTGAAATGCGTAGCTGTTGTTTTTCTAATGTGTTTTTATACAATAAAACACCTACCTCGAAGTATCCAGTGCAGCGCGCTGTTTTTATTTGCTACCTCTGGGAGCTTCTCTTCCGGGCCTCCTACGTGCAGTGTCCAGCGAATGAGCGCATCAGCCTGGTCTCTCATCCTGGTGAGGAGGAACTTCGTCCTTCACTTGGTCTGTACCACACAATCCAGTAAGGTGTATTGACCCACAGGGATTAACTCTGTGACCTAGGAGGTATCACAACAGGGTGCGCCCCCTCTCTTTTTTTCTTTTACAGCATAGAGATGATTCACAGAGATGTCAAAGGGTAGACATTATTCACACAATGATGTCACAGCATAGAGATGATTCACAGTGTAAAAATGATTCCCACAGTGACGTCCGCACAGAGGGGATTCACGTGGCGGTGTCATAGTATACAGAAGATTCCCACAGCAATGTCACAGCATATTGATGATTTACAGAGTGATGTCACAGCCTAGCGAGGATTCACAAAGCGATGTCACTGCATAGCAATTATTAACACAGTGATGTCGCAGCATAGAGATGACTCAGTCATGTCACAGCAGTACAGAGGATTTACACAGCAATGTCACAGCATTGAGATCATTCACAGTGAGGTCACATCAGAGATGATTCACAGTGATGTCATAGCAATACAGAGCATTCATACTGATGTCACAGCATTGAGATCATTCACACAGTGATGTCACATCAGAGATGACTCACAGTCATGTCACAGCAGTACAGAGGATTCACACAGCAATGTAACAGCAGCATAGAGATGATTCACACAGTGATGTCACAGCAGTACAGAGGATTCACACAGCATTGAGATCATTCACACAGTGATGTCATAGCAATACAGCATTCATACAGCATTAATATCATTCACACAGTGATGTCACATCAGAGATGACTCAGACAGTCATGTCACAGCAGTACAGAGGATTCATACAGCAATGTAACAGCAGCATAGAGATGATTCACACAGTGATGTCATATGATAGAGAGGATTCACACAGCAATGTAACAGCAGCATAGAGATGATTTACACAGTGATGTCATAGCACACAGAGAATGGACACTGAGATGTCACTAGGTTTCACATGATAAGATCACAGTATAAAGATTATTCTCAAAGTTATATTGCTGTGCAGGGAAAACTAAGGCTGGGTGCACATATCTCAGTTGTGTCCATTTGCTTTTTTTGTGGAGACTGACACAACTGATGTGTATCTATAGTTCACAGGTCTGACGTATATATACTGATGGCACCGAACAGGAAAAAATAAATCACGATGCTGCACTTTCCTGTCCGCTGCTCTTTGACTAATGGTATCACACCTGATGTGACAGATGATTATGAATGATCCCATAGAAAATTATAGGATCAGTTCTACCTTCAGTTTCCCTATGACCTTCCTGTAACCGGATCGACAGATATAGGTGAAGGGGCCCTTCCACAGTAATGTCGTAGTCCAAGAAAGAATAAGGCCCTTTATTCTATGGTTGCACACAAAAAAAGACATGCACGCAGTGACGTCTCAGTACAGGATACAAAATGCTAAATGATCTCACAGTACAGAAATTCAGTTACTGATGTGACAGAGGAAGGATAATGCACACAGTAGTGCAACAACCATGGGACTCCATAGCAAAGCTTGGAATAGGGTTCCATTCACTTCTCTCATCACTCTCTGCACCTTAGTTATTGGGTCCCATAGATGCCATGCCTGCTGCTCTGGTAGTTATGTCCATGCTGCCATCTATGGACAACCTCAGTTTTAGAAAGTGTGAAAAAGCAATCATCCGAAAATTACAAGATCTGCTGCTTCCCTGACCCCCTGTCACCAAAAGGATTATTCTGTGTTCAGTTGATTGCACCTGATCCAGTCAGGTCTGTCGGAGCTGAGTCACCAAGTCCCCCGGTATTAATGTCACGCACATCCTTGTATCGCTCGTGCCTGTACCACACGTGTTGTGCTGGGCCGCCCCCGGAGAGCAGCAAACACTTTGTAATGACAGTGGAGATGCTTTATGTGCCGCGGATGTTTCATCTGATGAAGACAGCACTCTACAGTCGATGGTGCTTTATATGTCTCTCGTCTGTAACTCTGGAGCTAAACCTTCTGATTTGTGTGGAAGGGGAATGTCTTTAGCTGATGTTTAGAGGAAAATGGCTTTGCATGATGCTTAGGGACTCGCTAGATTGCATCGTAAATCTGAAATATAACAAGATATCAGCAGCGTGATGTTCTAACTAGTTCCATACAATTAGTATTGTATATGCCCCTCAAGTATATGGATACCATTATCGCACCATATGACCATAGGCACTGAGCCAAATGCCCACCTCTGGGCACTCTATACTTCACCAACATTTTTTTTTTTGTAGCTCAGTTTTTCTGATACAAAGCTCTAAATCACATGGAAAGATTACAAAATTCTGGCTGCCTGCTTCTGCCACTAGAGGGAGCTTAATGCAGTGTGTTTTATTATAGAATTCAATTTATAGAGAAGGCTCCCTCTAGTGGTGGCTGCAGAAAGCCAGAATTTTAACATTTAACTATTTGTCTCTACAGGACATTTATATCTTTGTATCAGCAAAAACCTATATACAAATCTAATAATAAATTAATCGGTACAGTATGAACCTATTTAAATGAGTGAAAAAAATATTCAAAGGTGAATATGCAATTTGATGTGAAAAAGTCAACTGGTAAATTGTTGAACTATGACAGTAGCGGATTAAATAAGTCTTCATTCACATCTGTGCTAGAAATTTCCATTTTCCTGCTCCGTTTTAGGTGCAGAACAATAAAAATAAGGTAAGCACTGATCCATTGCATAATGGGAATGAACAGTCAGTGCCAGATTGATAACTTTGATTATAATGAGATCCGTGTGGTGTCCACCAAGGAACCGACATTTTATGGCAGAAAATAACACAGCATGCTGTGCTATTTTGTCTGCCTTTTTTTTTTTTTTAAGGAATTCTGTGACAAAGCCTCCAAGGCAAATGTGAACAAAGCTTTGACTGAGCCCCAAACAGACCCCCATGACATGCACTCTGCTGTAAAATTGTCTTTGATGTAAAAATTTAAATATACATATCATGCATACACTTTCCTGGCCAGCAGCCACAAACGAGGGAAGCTGATTGTGGGGGTATGTAAGCAAGTTTGTTGTGTATACCTATGTATGACTCCAGCTCCTGCTTGTGGTGCCTCCAGAAAAGAAGAATCTGATCACTAATTCTATGGCCATGTGAAGAGAGGAACAATGCTGGCACAGTATTTGATAGGGCAGTTTTCTGCCAGTATTATTTTCTGGGGGAAGTCTGTTAGCGTCATCTATGGGCATACCTTCCAACTTTTGAAATAGCTAG
Source organism: Bufo gargarizans (assembly GCF_014858855.1). NCBI lineage: Eukaryota > Metazoa > Chordata > Amphibia > Anura > Bufonidae > Bufo > Bufo gargarizans. The sequence goes on along the minus strand of NC_058085.1, from coordinate 52,999,963 downwards.
AAGGACAACATTAGCAGCGCAATCTGTTTTTATACTAAGCTGCACCTCTAAATTCGCCTATTGCCTATCTATACATGCCCAATCTCACCCAGTCCCCTTCTTTTCGCCTTTTTATTTATTTATATATTTATTCACTTAGCCTGTGTAAGATTATTTATTCTCAAATCTTTTGAATTCACATTATAAAACATAAGGTGTCAGAAGCGGGATGAGCAAATGAATACGTTAATTGTTGACCGAGTGATACATAGAGTGGGTAGTTCGGCACCACCACACCGAATGGGATCACGGCATTCACGGGAATGTAGTAATGTAACGGGCAGATTATTAATGGTTGCATTGGTTGTGAAAATCTGCTACAAGCTATGAGTGGGGTTGTAATGGATGGTTCTAGAATCTAGCAAGGTTCTTTTGGAGGCGTAGCACTGAGCAGGATTGTAGTGATAATCTGTAAGAATCTGAGTAGTTGGAGCTTGCAGATTGTGGCTATCAGAGCTCCTGTGATGCTGATGGGGGTCTGATCAGTTTGTAATAATGCAGCATCAAGATAGTAATCTTTGGCACTAGCAAGACAAAAGCGCCCATATGTCTAGAAAAATCTTCTTAAATGTTCAGAAATGAACTGTTTAAAGCCTTTGTTACCCTAATGCTGTGCGTGTCGAAGTAGAAACGATTTATGGCAATAGCATTAGAGATAGTTTTGGAAAAAATATATGAAAAAGCATTGCACTTAGTGTGTGCCAATAGATGTGTGGTTAGCACTAAGAATATAAAAATGTTAGAAATATACCTTTGTAAAATTGTACAGCTCCACCCACTCTACGTAAGAAAAATATATACAGGTCCTTCTCAAAAAATTAGCATATTGTGATAAAGTTCATTATTTTCTGTAATGTACTGATAAACATTAGACTTTCATATATTTTAGATTCATTACACACCAACTGAAGTAGTTCAAGCCTTTTATTGTTTTAATATTGATGATTTTGGCATACAGCTCATGAAAACCCAAAATTCCTATCTCAAAAAATTAGCATATCACGAAAAGGTTCTCTAAACGAGCTATTAACCTAATCATCTGAATCAACTAATTAACTCTAAACACCTGCAAAAGATTCCTGAGGCTTTTAAAAACTCCCAGCCTGGTTCATTACTCAAAACCGCAATCATGGGTAAGACTGCCGACCTGACTGCTGTCCAGAAGGCCATCATTGACACCCTCAAGCAAGAGGGTAAGACACAGAAAGAAATTTATGAACGGATAGGCTGTTCCCAGAGTGCTGTATCAAGGCACCTCAGTGGGAAGTCTGTGGGAAGGAAAAAGTGTGGCAGAAAACGCTGCACAACGAGAAGAGGTGACTGGACCCTGAGGAAGATTGTGGAGAAGGACCGATTCCAGACCTTGGGGGACCTGCGGAAGCAGTGGACTGAGTCTGGAGTAGAAACATCCAGAGCCACCGTGTACAGGCGTGTGCAGGAAATGGGCTACAGGTGCCGCATTTTCCAGGTCAAGCCACTTTTGAACCAGAAACAGCGGCAGAAGCGCCTGACCTGGGCTACAGAGAAGCAGCACTGGACTGTTGCATGTCATTCGGAAATCAAGGTGCCAGAGTCTGGAGGAAGACTGGGGAGAGGGAAATGCCAAAATGCCTGAAGTCCAGTGTCAAGTACCCACAGTCAGTGATGGTCTGGGGTGCCATGTTAGCTGCTGGTGTTGGTCCACTGTGTTTTATCAAGGGCAGGGTCAATGCTGCTAGCCATCAGGAGATTTTGGAGCACTTCATGCTTCCATCTGCTGAAAAGCTTTATGGAGATGAAGATTTCATTTTTCAGCACGACCTGGCACCTGCTCACAGTGCCAAAACCACTGGTAAATAGTTTACTGACCATGGTATTACTGTGCTCAATTGGCCTGCCAACTCTCCTGACCTGAACCCCATAGAGAATCTGTGGGATATTGGGAAGAGAAAGTTGAGAGACGCAAGACCCAACACTCTGGATGAGCTTAAGGCCGCTATCGCAGCATCCTGGGCCTCCATAACACCTCAGCAGTGCCACAGGCTGATTGCCTCCATGCCACGCCGCATTGAAGCGGTCATTTCTGCAAAAGGATTCCCGACCAAGTATTGAGTGCAGAACTGAACATAATTATTTGAAGGTTGACTTTTTTTGTATTAAAAACACTTTTCTTTTATTGGTCGGATGAAATATGCTAATTTTTTGAGATAGGAAATTTGGGTTTTCATGAGCTGTATGCTAAAATCATCAATATTAAAACAATAAAAGGCTTGAACTACTTCAGTTGGTGTGTAATGAATCTAAAATATATGAAAGTCTAATGTTTATCAGTACATTACAGAAAATAATGAACTTTATCACAATATGCTAATTTTTTTAGAAGGACCTGTATACTGTAACAACTGGGCACTCACTGATAGTTGGGTCAATAGTAAAAGCAGTTTTATTAAAATATTATTAAAATTAATAGATAATTGTATATATAAATAAATAAATTATTTATTGACAATGCAAGTATATATAGCGCTCCTATGGCATAGATGATCTTTCAATAATAGATAGCGCACAATGAAGCAAATAGGTGGACAAGCAGATATAGCGCTCCTATGGTATAAGCAATCTTCCAGTGATAATATCGCACAGTCTCTCACTTCATATGTGGCCATTCATAAAAAATATCTCATGCCAAACCCACTCCAGGAATCCCATACAGTCAATGATTGTAACAAGTTAAGAGAATGTTCTGTAGCAAAGTGAGCGGCGTCCCACTACACTAGCTATACAAGTGGCGTCCAGCTTCTCCAAGTTTCACTTTGCAGAGCTTTATTGCTGGCCTCACAAGGGTAAATTATGAACTATACAGCATAAGGTAAAAGTCTCACCAGGGTTTCATGCATATTACGCCATCTTGTGTCAGACACTGCTTTCTCAGTGTAACTTATAACACTTAGGCCTCTTTCACACGGGCGTCAGTTTTGTTGCCCGGATAAGAGCCGGGTGCGTTGCGGGAAAATGCGCGATTTTCCCGCGCGAGTGCAAAACATTGTCATGCGTTGCTCTCGCGTGAGAAAAATCGCGCATGGTTGGTACCCAAACCCGAACTTCTTCATAGAAGTTCGGGCTTGGGTTTGATTTTCTGAAGATTGTATTATTTTCCCTTAAAACATGGTTATAAGGGAAAATAATAGCATTCTGAATACAGAATGCATAGTAAACCAGCGCTAGAGGGGTTAAAAAAATAAATAAATAATTTAACTCACCTTAGTCCACTTGCTCGCGAAGCCCGGCATCTCCTTCTGTATCCTCTGCTGATGAACAGGACCTGGGGTGAGCTGCACCATTAAATACAGGTTAAGAACCTTCGATGACGTCACTCCGGTCATCACATGGTACGTCACATGATCTTTTACCATGGTGATTCACCATGGTAAAAGACCATGTGATGACCGGAGTGGCGTCATCGAAGGTCCTTAAGCTCTATTTAATGGTGCAGCTCACCCCAGGTCCTGTTCATCAGCAGAGGATACAGAAGGAGATGCCGGGCTTCGCGAGCAAGTGGACTAAGGTGAGTTAAATTATTTTTTTATTTTTTTAACCCCTCTAGCGCTGGTTTACTATGCATTCTGTATTCAGAATGCTATTATTTTCCCTTATAACCATGTTATAAGGGAAAATAATAATGATCGGGTCTCCATCCCGATGGTCTCCTAGCACCCGTGCGTGCAACTCGCACGGCATCCGTACTTGCTTGCGGATGCCATCCGATTTTCACGCACCCCATTCACTTCTATGGGGCCTGCGTCACGTCAAAATCGGACAATATAGAGCATGCTGCGATTTCAACTGAACGCACAAGTGATGCGTTAAAAACATCGCTCATGTGCACAGCCCCATAGAAATGAATGGGTCAGGATTTAGTGCGGGTGCCATGCGTTCGCCGCACGGATCGCACCCGCACGGAAAACTCGCCCGTGTGAAAGGGGCCTTACAGCTTAGCGTTCCCACCGCCTGTCTGTACCACGCCAGCTTGCAGGGTACGCTGACCGTTGCCTGTATTCCGGTGCCGGTTCACTCTGTAACTGATGCCGTCTTTCGCGCGGGCAGGTTCTGTATTCAGCGGCTAATAATAATTCCCGGTATCTTTGACAGATATTTCCTTAATGCTGTATTTGTGATCCAGCAGTGCCGTCCTGGTGTTAACAATTGAAAGTATTCTTGCCCTTTCATGGGAGAGCGGTACCATCCGCGTTTCGGGACTACACACACCGTTAATTGGAGCTCCATTGAGAAACACCATCCAGGTAGGATGTTGTGATTGAAACACTATCCCTATCTCTTGTATCACCATCAGATGTAGGCCATGTGCTACGACATGGAGAAATTAGAATTCGGCCCTTACCGGACTATTACTGCTGCAAAACGTGATATTTATAAACTCACATGTAGACCCAATCAAAGACCCCGGGAATTTCTCTCTATCCTTAAAAATGCCTATGGGTTAGCATATAGGTCCCCAAATTGGGAATCTGGGGAATTCAAACAACTGTTTTATGATGCAATGCCTATGCAAATTAAATTTAGGCTAGCTAGAGATCTCGATCTTAAAGTTCTCTTGGACAGATTGGTGACGGCTGCCACTTCACTGTATAACATCAGTGAGTGCCATGCTACGGGTGAGAGAAGATACAAAAGGTCCCCAGAACAAAACGTAGAAGAAGCTTAAATAAACGCTAACCTGGGATTTTAAACACAGTCACGCAGGTACCCTCTACGTCTACAGGACCTTTCCAACGAACCCAGCGACAACAGGTAGGACCCAAGCAAACAATACCTCATAGCCCTAACGGGTCAGAGGGGGATAATAATGGTATAAAAAAAGGTTTAACTACCGTCCCCAATATTAAAATAGGGATCCTTGGGATACTGGTGCTGGAATAACATGCCCAGTGATGAAGGTGATTTTGCTTATTGGAGATTTATGTATATCTTTGTTTTCCGTCCCTTCTATTCTTTTCCTAGACTGTTGCCCTTGTTTCCCACATAACCCGATTATTCTGTGTATTATTACACCTCTTCCAGTCCTTCATATACTCCAGGAGTAACACACAACCCTCGCACTATACCTATATATATATAAATAGTTTACTGATAACATAGAGATGACAAAGCAATGGACATTATACATAAAGATACAGATAACACAATACATAGAGGACACCACACACAGCCACCTCCGTTCCTGCCCACCCTGGATGCTAAGCAAATGTGGCTAATAATGTGTATGTATATACAGTATATCCAGAGTCCACCAATATACAGTCTACTGGATCTGCTCTTCTAACCAACTCGCATCCAGTACCTGACCATTAGTACATGTACAGTACAGACCAAAAGTTTGGACACACCTTCTCATTCAAAGAGTTTTCTTTATTTTCATGAGTATGAAAATTGTAGATTCACACTGAAGGCATCAAAACTATGAATTAACACATGTGGAATTATATACATAACAAAAAAGTGTGAAACAACTGAAAATATGTCATATTCTAGGTTCTTCAAAGTAGCCACCTTTTGCTTTGATTACTGCTTTGCACACTCTTGGCATTCTCTTGATGAGCTTCAAGAGGTAGTCACCTGAAATGGTTTTCACTTCACAGGTGTGCCCTGTCAGGTTTAATAAGTGGGATTTCTTGTCTTATAAATGGGGTTGGGACCATCAGTTGCGTTGTGGAGAAGTCGGGTGGATACACAGCTGATCATACTGAATAGACTGTTAGAATTTGTATTATGGCAAGAAAAAAGCAGCTAAGCAAAGAAAAACGAGTGGCCATCATTACTTTAAGAAATGATAGTCAGTCCGAAAAATTGGGAAAACTTTGAAAGTGTCCACAAAAACCATCAAGCGATACATAGAAACTGGCTCACATGCGGACCGCCCCAGGAAAGGAAGACCAAGAGTCACCTCTGCTGCGGAGGATAAGTTCATCTGAGTCACCAGCCTCAGAAATCGCAGGTTAACAGCAGATTAGATTAGAGACCAGGTCAATGCCACACAGAGTTCTAGCAGCAGACACATCTCTAGAACAACTGTTAAGAGGAGACTGTGTGAATCAGGTCTTCATGGTAGAATATCTGCTAGGAAACCACTGCTAAGGACAGGCAACAAGCAGAAGAGACTTGTTTGGGCTAAAGAACACAAGGAATGGACATTAGACCAGTGAAAATCTGTGCTTTGGTCTGATGAGTCAAAATTTGAGATCTTTGGTTCCAACCACCGTGTCTTTGTGCGACGCAGAAAAGGTGAACGGATGGACTTTACATGCCTGGTTCCCACCGTGAAGCATGGAGCAGGAGGTGTGATGGTGTGGGAGTGCTTTGCTGGTGACACTGTTGGGGATTTATTCAACATTAAAGGCATACTGAACCAGCATGGCTACCACAGCATCTTGCAGCGGCATGCTATTCCATCCGGTTTGCGTTTAGTTGGACCATCATTTATTTTTCAACAGGACAATGACCCCAAACACACCTCCAGGCTGTGTAAGGGCTATTTGACCATGAAGGAGAGTGATGGGGTGCTGCGCCAGATGACCTGGCCTCCACAGTCACCGGACCTGAACCCAATCAAGATGGTTTGGGGTGAGCTGGACCGCAGAGTGAAGGCAAAAGGGCCAACAAGTGCTAAGCATCTCTGGGAACTCCTTCAAGACTGTTGGAAGACCATTTCAGATGAGTACTTCTTGAAGCTCATCAAGAGAATGCCAAGAGTGTGCAAAGCAGTAATCAAAGCAAAAGGTGGCTACTTTGAAGAACCTAGAATATGACATGTTTTCAGTTGTTTCACACTTTTTTGTTATGTATATAATTCCACATGTGTTAATTCATAGTTTTGATGCCTTCAGTGTGAATCTACAATTTTCATAGTCATGAAAATAAAGAAAACTCTTTGAATGAGAAGGTGTGTCCAAACTTTTGGTCTGTACTGTACATATAGAGACTCATGCATAAACAGCATATATAATCTACTGGTAATACAATTGCACACTACAAATATCTATATGTACACATATAAAGTCTACTGGGATATTATACTTATATACATACCCACATAAGCACACATATAACTTAGCTTGCTCCTGAAGTGCTGTTGATCCAGGAGGGTCCAGGAAGAGAAGAGCGAGCCCGACTCCCAAGCTTCAACTTTATGTTCCTGTGTCCCAGCCCCCCACCATATACTTCACCCTGTGACGACCCAAATATCTTCTCCCATCTCTTGGCCAAGAGAATGTTGTTCAACTGCTTTTACAATGTGCCATTCCTGCCTTAGATATGCTAACAAGGGATACAATGCTACTGGCCATACTGATATCACTGAATGGGTGAACACCACTGGGTCCAATTATTAGGCATATTTATGTGGTCATCAGGCTAAGGTTCTGGCCGAAAGCCATATTTCCTGTAACACCAAGACAACAAAAGGAAGGAGGTAGGACTAAACCCTCTTCTTCACCTAGAATTCGGTCACCCACCTGTAGTAAGGGTACACCACAAAACCAAACTGCACAAATCAAATGATTGGTTTGATCAGTTGGCAGATCAAGTGGCTAAATTAACTGAAATAGTTAATAAGATGTCCCATGTGTCCACCGAAAAACAACCTGAACCTTTTTTAGGGGCAGCTGCAGGTCCCAGCTCAGCCCTATAAAGCAGGCAGGGCAGAGTCAGAGCCCAGGTCAACGCAAGGCTACCGAGCTGGTTGTAGAAGAATCTAATGTGATTCCTAATCCTATGTTGCCTTGCAGTGTTCTTGACCCTAAAATTCAGGCCAAAGAGGAGGTGTCTAACGTGTTGTCTATCTTGCAGTCTAACCATATATATACGTGCACTAATGTGTCTTATCCAATGAGTGATCCCATCAAGTCGGCGTCAATCTGTGAGCCACCGTCTGTAAGCTGTGAGATAATCTAGTTTTCCCCAAAGGTAGGGGCTGCTACCGCGTGCAGTAAGAATGTCCGGGTTTCTCCAGAAGTCACACCGCTGCAAAAGGATCAAATTCTCAAAAAGTGCCAGATGAATGAACATCCTAATTTCTTATGTGATTTGTTTCAGGTTGAAGGCCGATATTTTGTTGATTCTTATCTTCAAGATGAACTTATGGGACCAATTAGGGGTTGACTTGACACGGGATCACAAGCCACTATATTGTCATATAGTTATTTCCAACAGGTTATGGATATGACAGCAAAGAGGCCGAAATTGAAATCGTTTAATGGCTCTTTGATAAGTGTAGGTGGAGACGCTTTGCAGGTAAGAGTTACAGCATGGTTAAAATTTAAAATAGGCAAGAAAGTAATTAGACATCCCACATTCATTGTGAACCTTCCCTATGATCAACTAATCATAGGAATTGACCTCCTGAAAAGATTGAGTTCCATAGTAGACTTCATCAATGAAGCAATCTGGACTCGGGTAAAGGCACCTATTGCCTATGAGTACTCTTGCAATGCACAACCCCAACGTAGTTGTCATGTGATTAAAGAAAGGCTTAACTCTGTTGAAGTTCATTTTAGGAACAACCGGATGCTGGATGTCACGATCCTGAAAAATGGTAAGGTTGGGGAAGATGTCAATGGTACCGCGCATACTATAACCATCCAGAAGGACAGAATTGAAAAAGTAACCTTGAATGGGGATGTATTAACTATTTCTCTTAAAGAGGGAAATTACGAAGTTGCGGACCTGACCAAACATACTCAATCCATAGTACGGATTGAGAAGGTCAGTGATAACTTATTGATTCCCATACAGGTGAACAATATAGCTTGGGTTAAATATGCCAAGTTGGATCTAAAATCCAAAGCCAGTCATATAAGCCTAGGTCTCTTAAAACAGGTCGCCAACCCTAAAGTGTGAAAAGGTTCCTCTCCACAGGACCAATAGATTCATGATCTGGATGGAGGTTCTCAATTTCCATAGGAGATAAAACTACGGAAGATTTATTCAAAGTGTTGAATGAACCACGGTACTAGATGTATTTAGGTAATGACCTTCTACACCGATTTGCCGTGCAGATTGATCTGCTCAACAATACTCTATGGTCCAGATTACCTGGAGACCTGGAGGGGTTCCAGGATGAAGAGCAAGCTTTGAGATGGGGACAACAGATGTCCTATGCTGTAAGTATCATGGTTGCTGATGAGGTTAAAATCCCTGAAGGGTGCAAGACATTTCTTCCCATTCAAGTAAAGAAGGGGAAAACTTGAAGAATGCAGATGCTTTGATCTGTTTGTTTAATTGGATACAGCAACTCGGCCTGAAGGTAAAGCCCACTCCTATGGTAAACATCCATCAGAATATGGTAATTCATAATATGGCTCCCCATAACATATCCTTACAGAAAGGTACCATAATTGGTCTAGGTATGGATTCGGAGTATTACACTTTTGGATTCCAGAATTACGTCATTGGACTTATTCCAGATGAATACTTGACAGAAGAACAAGTAGTGGAACAACATTTTTCCTCAACACCTGAGGGGTTATTCAATATCCATCTGTTTATCCTTTCAGTCCTGAAGAAGGTACATGCCACATTGAAGATTCATCTTTGGTTTTCAACCATGAGATCGATGAGAAGGAGTATGAGTCATGCCAACAGGGAAAAGAGAAGGTACGCGATACTCAAAACGATTTGACTAGTGAGCTTGAAGAAGCTTACAAGTTAAGTCAACCAGAAATCTTTCCAGAATTTCAGGAACAGGTGGAAGAGCAAATCTCTATAGCTGACGCATGCTCAGATGAGTCGGAGCGTCAACAGCTAAAGAGGCTCTTCGCAGAATTCCAGGACATGTTTGCTAAGGATTCTTATGACTGTGGGGAAACTGACCTACACGTTGCAAGAATACAGACAGAACCAAATGCACGCCCTGTATATGTCAAACAATACCGACTTCCACTTGCAGCTCACGAGTCGCTATTGGAAATCGTCAAGAACTTGGAAAGGTGCGGAATCATTTGTACGGTGCACAGCTCGTTCAACCATCCTATACTTGGGGTTCTCAAACCCAATGGTCAATTTCGCTTCTGTTCGGACCTAAGGCAGTTAAATAGGTATGCATGTCCGGATGGCCCGTGCCATATATTGACCAGTGTTTGGCACAGTACAGGGGTCCAAAATTTCCACTGCTCTTGACTGTGCACAGGGATATTGGACAATTAAGGTGGGCGAGAAGGATCAATGTAAATTAGCCTTCACATTTGGTAAGCAGCAATATGCCTGGACCCAATTGCCTTTCGGGTACATTAATGCAGGACATGAGTTTGCTGTGTTCATGCACAAGGCAATGCCTGATGCCACTGAACGAGGTACATTTATCCTATGTGGATGACATCCTGATCAAAAGCACGACTTTTGAAGAACATATTGCGGAACTGAGGCATGTACTAACCCAACTGAGGAAAGCTGGTGTGAAACTTTCTTAGCAAAAGGCTCTATGGTGTCATACCAAAGTCAATTTCCTAGGTCATGAAATCACTGCAGATGGAATCAACACGCAGAAAAAGAAGGTAGAAGCAGTGACCATTACGAAGTCATCTACAAATCTCAAGGAGTTGAGATCCTTCCAGGGATGATGAAGTATTCACGTAAGTTCATAGACAACTATGCCGAGATTACGAAACCTTTTTTGCAGTTGCTGATGAAAGGGGTGAAATGGGAATGGAGTGAACGTCACGGGCAAGCTGTGAATGAGCTCAAAACCAGACTCACCCAAACCCCATGAATTTGCTTACCCAGAAGGTGGGAAACTTTTCTTCATTGAAACAGGCTTCAACGACAAAAGCATGAGTGCAGTCCTCTTCCAGAAACAGGACAACCTGAATAAGATCATCACCTATGCCAGCAAGTCCTTATCACCGCTTGAGGTAAAATTCTATTACTGTGAAAAAGCATTACTGTCAACAGTATGGGCTTTCCAATGTTTTATCCAAGGCGAAAAGATAATTGTGGAAACTGCACACCAACCGCTGCAATATTTGCAAAGTGATATAATCAAGGATGGAAATCTGTCAAACAGCAGGATAACCACCTGGACGATGTCCTTAATGGGATGGCCATTGGAAATCGGATACAAACAAAATAATAAGAATCCAGTTGCTCAAGGATTAGCTGAACTTCACAATTGTACCAATGCAGGACGTAAAGGTGAATCACCAGGAAATGATTCCCTGGAAGAACAATCTTTGTCTCCATACAAGTCTAGTATTTCAAATCTCAATATGTAGATGTTCATACAGATAAAGGGAACTGAATGTACATTGGTTGCGAGTATCAGAGTCGTGTGGAATAATATATTCCCAGATGTGTCCGTCGGATACAAAATTGGTCCCAAAAGTAGCCAGGTCACAGAGCTTACCGCTGTGTATAAAGCCGTACAAATGGGGGGGGTGGGTTGGGGAAGATCTTATTAGTCCGGTCTTTTCTATATGAATTGTAATTGGTTGAAGAATGTGAAGCTACACCTGAGTACTGGAGTATCTCTAGGAATACTGGAGGATGGCAGGACCTTCCGGCACTAAATAATGGCAACATTTTTGATCTATTCACAATATTGTGTGGTTTATGGGCGGGGGTCCAGGGCTCGAGACTTCGGGGGGTCCGGGCACCGGGCGCGACCCGAGATGCGGCTCTTCCTGTTAGACATGAGGTTTGACTGCGGGCAGGGATATGACACGTGTGGTATGGGTGCTATTAGGTGTTCTCTTAATGGGACAGAGCCGGTTTTTGGTTGTGTTCTTGTTTATATCTTCTTCAAACGCCGGTGACTGTCGAGTGATACTCGATATGAGTCCTTTGGCTATGAGATACTAATGTGAATATATGTGAGGTACGGTTAAGCAGGGCATTAATACTTAATTTTAATCATATGGGGATGAAGCAGTAAAATATGCGAGTGGTTTTTTCACCATTGCGATAGAAGACTGCTGGACCTCCTTGTTTGTTCTATGAAATGTTTGCGATCGATCGCCGTAAGCCCGCTACGTACGGTTTATGCGAGTATCAGGTGACTGGTCACATGATTGTTAATCCTGCCGATTGTGCTCACCCATGTTTGGAGGAGGGCGCGCGAGGTGCGCGCTCGCTGCCTGGCGGCCGTCTGGGCTGCGGGCCCCTGATCTCTGCCCTTTATAGATAATATTATGTTAAGTGAGATGCTTCGTGTGTCCACTTTATTAGGCTGTGGATGCCGGGTGAATCCCGCTTCTTCCCCCAGTAAGTGAGATCTCCATTTGATTTTTACTATCCCCACAATTACGGATATTTGTATGAAATTATTGTTAATCATGCTTACAAATCAGAAATTGACGGACTTATGGATTTTATAATATCACAAATGTAATATGGATATCAATTTTTTGTATTATAATTAATAAAATATTTAAATAAATAAAAAAAGGGGGGATCCAGTCATTGGTATCTTTTACAAACACATTCAAGATCCACAGAATTGTCCCATAACTGTGGAAGACTGTGTAGGCAAAGAAGAGTTACGGATTTTGATGAAAGGTCCCAATTCTCGTTACAGGATGGATTGTTGGTAACAACCTCAAAAAATTGTATCTCACAATGGGTGGTACCCACGGCATTCCGAGGTTTGATGTTACAGCACGCTCATGACGCCCCAACGGCTGGTCATCGAGGTGAGAAGTTAACGTATGAATTATTACGGGATCACGGTGGCCTCATATGTTGCAAGATATTCGCACATATTGTCAAGGATGTTTAATTTTTCCTCAATTCCAGCCACAAGCACCCACTCATCGGGTACCGCTGATGAAAAGGGGGATGTCCAAGCCATGGTAAGACATCCAGATTGACTTTATTGGACCAGTAACAACTTCATCAAAAGGCAACAGATATACAGTCAGGTCCATAAATATTGGGACATGGACACAATTCTAACATTTTTGGCTCTGTACATCAACAGAATAGGTTTGAAATTAAACGAACAAGATGTGCTTTAACTGCAAACTGTCAGCTTTAATTTGAGGGTATTTATATCCAAATCAGGTGAACGGTGTAGGAATTACAACAGTTTGCATATGTGCCTCCCACTTGTTAAGGAACCATAAGTAATAGGACAATTGGCTTCTCAGCTGTTCCATGGCCAGGTGTGTGTTATTCCCTCATTATCCCACTTACAATGAGCAGATAAAATGTCCAGAGTTCATTTCCAGTCTGCTATTTGCATTTGGAATCTGTTGCTGTCAACTCTCAAGATGAGATCCAAAGAGCTGTCACTATCAGTGAAGCAAGCCATCAATAGGCTGAAAAAACACAACAAACCCCTCAGAGAGATAGCAAAAACATTAGACGTGGCCAAAACAATTGTTTGGGACATCCTTAAAAAAGAAGGAACACACCGGTGAGCTCAGCAACACCAAAAGACCCGGAAGACCACGGAAAACAACTGTGGTGGATGACCGAATAATTATTTCCCTGCAGCAGGATGAATTCTGAAGTGTTTCGGGCAATATTATCTGCTCATATTCAGCCAAATACTTCAGAACTCATTGGACGGCGCACAGTGCAGATGGACAATGACCCAAAGCATACTGCAAAAGCAACTAAAGAGTTTTTTAAGGGAAAGAAGTGGAATGTTATGCAATGGCCGAGTCAATCACCTGACCTGAATACGATTGAGCATGCATTTCACTTGCTGCAGACAAAACTGAAGGGAAAATACCCCAAGAACAAGCAGGAACTGAAGACAGTTGCAGTAGAGGCCTGGCAGAGCATCACCAGGGATGAAACCCAGCGTCTGGTGATGTCTATGCGTTCCAGACTTCAGGCTGTAATTGACTGCAAAGGATTTGTAACCAAGTATTAAAAAGTGAAAGTTTGATTTATGAGTATTATTCTGTCCCATTACTTTTGGTTCCTTAACAAGTGGGAGGCACATATGCAAACTGTTGTAATTCCTGCACCGTTCACCTGATTTGGATGTAAATACCCTCAAATTAAAGCTGACAGTCTGCAGGTAAAGCACATCTTGTTCATTTCATTTCAAATCCATTGTGGTGGTGTATAGAGCCAAACATGTTAGAATTGTGTCCATGTCCCAATATATATGGACCTGACTGTATGTATTGAATATGTATGTGTCACGGCCTCGGTGTTGTGTGCTGTGACATGTTTACCGTACATGCCGGTTGCCAGGGGCAATGAGTGGTTGTCTGCATGTGTGTGCTTTGCTCCCCTTCTCTTGGTGTAGGGCTGCAGCTAACGATTATTTGAATAATCGATTAGTTGCCGATTAATTTCTACGATTAATCGATTAATCGGGAAAAACAACAAAATTACAAAACAGAGAGGTTTATATGATCTTACTTGAAAAATTATGTTCAAAGGCCATATTAAAACAAATTGTGGACGACACTTATGGGGGATCTGTGGACGACACTATTATGGGGCATCTGTGGACAACACTATTATGGGGGATCTGTGGACGACACTATTATGGGGGATCTGTGGACGACACTATTATGGGGGATCTGTGGACGACACTATTATGGGGGATCTGTGGACGACACTATTATGGGGGATCTGTGGACGACACTATTATGGGGGATCTGTGGACGACACTATTATGGGGGATCTGTGGACGACACTATTATGGGGGATCTGTGGACGACACTATTATGGGGGGATCTGTGGACGGCGTAGTTATGGAGAGGGGACCTGTGGACGGCGTAGTTATGGAGAGGGGGATCTGTGGACGGCGTAGTTATGGAGAGGGGGATCTGTGGACGGCGTAGTTATGGAGAGGGGGATCTGTGGGTGGCGCAGTTATGGAGAGGGGGATCTGTGGGTGGCGCAGTTATGGAGAGGGGGATCTGTGGGTGGCGCTGTTATGGAGAGGGGGATCTGTGGGTGGCGCTGTTATGGAGAGGGGGATATGTGCACTGTTATGGGCATAACAGTGCACAGATCCCTTTTCTCATAACAGTGCACAGATCCCCCTTCCCATAGCAGTGCCATACACAGACACCCCCTCCTCCCCATAGCAGTGCTATACACAGACCCCCCTCCCCATAGCAGTGCCATAGACAGATCCTCCCCCCTTCCCATAGCAGTGCTATACACAGACCCCCCTCCCCATAGCAGTGCCATAGACAGATCCTCCCCCCTCCCCATAGCAGTGCTATACACAGACCCCCCTCCCCATAGCAGTGCCATAGACAGATCCTCCCCCCTCCCCATAACAGCCCCGGCCCCGATGCTTATAAGTCGGACTAATCACTGCATCTTTATTTTACCTTTTTACAATGACGCTCCTGTAACAGCCAGGCAGAGTGGACGGCGGCGTAACGTCACTCAATCACGTGAATGAAGGAGGCGGAGAAGGCGTGTCACGTGAGTGAGTGACGTTACGCCGCCGTCCGCTCTGCCTGGCTGTTACAGGAGCGTCATTGTAAAAAGGTAAAATAAAGATGCAGCGACCGCCCGCATAGCAACGAATCAGCGATTATTCGATAACTGGATTCGTCGACAACGAATCCAGTTATCGAATATAATCGATTACATCGATTAATCGTTGCAGCCCTATCTTTGTGCCTCCTGTCTGGTGCTGGAGGGGTTGATTACCTTGCTGGGTGTGGTCACTAGGTGCTTCTTATACCTGTGGCTTAAGGTCAGGAGTCAGTTGTACTCCAGCCTTGGTGTGTGCTGGAATTATGCTCCTTGTCTGGATGTTCCATCTTCCAGTGTGAGGGCTTCCTCGTGGGACATCGATGTCTCCAGCGATGTCTTCCTTATTTCTCCTCCTTTTCCCCCTACCTTCCCTGTGTTGGTGTTTGAGGGTTTATGTTCAGGGTGTGGTGTCTTGTCTTGTTGTTGTTACATGTCTGGTCAGTTGGTGTTTTATGTCCGGCATGTATGCAAGTCGTACCCTGTTTGTTGTTCCTCCGGAAGGGGGCTCCATGGTTTCCCGGAGGGATGAACCAAAAGTCTAGTCTGTTAGCAGTTGCTGGAGTGCTGGTTCCTATGTGTGTGTCTGTATGTACTGAGTCCGGTATTGTGTTTGGATGTCAGTACCTTAGCATGGGTTCCAGTTCACCTTTGTGTGGTCTTCTGTTGTGCCGTCCAGCAGCTGCGGCAGGTAAGTTACCATGCCTTCCTGGGTTCTTGGCTCAGTGGTTATCCCCGTCACTGGATACTTACCTGCCGTTCCACTTGGCTTTTCTCTGCAACTAGGCCGGTTGGGACTCCTGTTCATCCGTTTCTTGGAAGAACAGGTCGTCTCTCCCCTGCTCCTATGTGAGGGATTATCAGGGTCCTAGGTATCCTGGGTTTGAGCCGTCCTACCATCCAGGTCTGTTCATACGGTGAGGAGTTAGAGCGAAGATTAGGGATGCTTTAGGAGGTGACCTGCTCCCTGATCCCGGCTTTGTGGCCTAGCTGCTTCCCTGCATACCCATTATCGTACGGTGGGGAGTTTCCCGTACTCCCCACCATGACAGTATGGTACTATATTGAATATTATGAAGGATGTCAATGCATCTATTATCTTATATTTCTCTCACTAAGAACGCATACACTCCTAAAGAATGGTGAGAAGAATTTTAAGTGTAGACTTTGTTAGTAAGATGGTATTATTTTACTAACAATCAATCAACCGTTGGAGTAACAGAGGAGACACTCATGTCTGTAATAGCACAAAGTCCATTATATTCTTATCGGTACCATAAATTTTGTAGCTTTGGAAATGTCACAAATGGTACCCAAACGTCTGTGTTTTAATTGGTTTGTGTCAAAAATAATCCCTTAACTCTAATTTAGGATTACTTATGTTATGTGTATGGAATGTAAGACGAAATCAGACCTAGACATTTAATCCTTACTAGTATGATGCTAATAGCTTATGCAAGAGTGCCACCTAGGCATGAATATGTAACATTGTGCCAACAGTTTAAATGCATTCTGGGTGATATAGTGACATCACAGTCATTATCATATGTACATGCCTAACCGACAATGATTGGAAAACTCCAAGTTAGGTAGGTGTGTCTAACTGATAAGTTTGTGATCATAAACCACACACACATGAGACACAGAGAAACAAAAAAAAAAGGAGAGACCCCAGGAGGAAAATCCCAATGATCAGAACAGACTTGAGAGCTGACTTCCCTTAGACTCTGCATATAATCTGCATTCTCGGATAACGTATAACTTTATTATGTGTAGTATTGATTTAATTGTTTGGCTTGTTACTTAATAACTCCCTGCTTTAGTGTGGATGTATAATGTTACAAGTGCTACATCAATATTGTTACTATTCAGTAAAGATGCATATTAGTGAATAAAAGATCTAATATTGATATCGGAGAAAATCTCTGATTGGAATATTCAATTCCATAGCCAATATCTGGCCTGATAATTTATAATTGTGTTGCAATACTACCCGTTATCCAAGATTGGTCATAGTTTGAACAGAGCAAGGGTTCGTATCTACCTTAATCAATATTAAGTTCATTGTGTATATCTCATAATTGTCGTTGGGGCGCCTGTATTACATTTTTATGTTTAAGAGCTTTATTTTTCTCTGCCTGAGAAGGTGGTGATGGTGAGTACAATAAAGGAATTCAAGAGGGGCCTGGATGTATTTCTGGAGCGTAATAATATTACAGGATATAGCTACTAGAGAGAGATCATTGATCCAGGGAGTTATTCTGATTGGAGTCAGGAAGGAATTTTTTATTCCCCTAAAGTGAGGAAAATTGGCTTCTACCTCACAGGTTTTTTTTTGCCTTCCTCTGGATCAACTTGCAGGATGACAGGCCGAACTGGATGGACAAATGTCTTTTTTCGGCCTTATGTACTATGTTACTATGTACCATGTAAGAGGTGATATGGAACGCTGGTAGTTGTGTTAGAACCATCTAGTGGTGAATTTTGGGTACCGCATATCGCTGTGTGTTATTGCATATTATTGAGTTTTTTCTATTGATTAAGCTTTGATTGTATGTTGAGTTATTGTATAATTATTTATATTCTTGCATGGACGCTTGCACCATGTTTTACTGATTGCACAACTTAATTAAATTAACAACAAATTATTTTTGAAGTGCTTTATATGTCCACATCTAGGATCAATTCCCCTTAAAATTTTTCCTTTTATTCTATCTTTTATATAAAGCATTTGCTTTATATCCCCGACATACTCCTCTAGCCCCGATAAACTTAGGACATCATGCCATCACTGGCAGAAGGCACAATACATTGATGCCATCACACTTGCTGAGCAGGAGAGCACACAGACCAGGGGATGATCCACATGAGGTGTGCTGCCCTGCTTAGCCCAGCAGGAGTGATGAGGTCACTGTGCAGAGGGACAGCCAAGTTACTAAAGCTTAGCCCCCATTCACTTAAATGAGAGCTGAGCTTTAGTAACCTGGCATGGCCACTACACAGTGCATGTGGAAGTTTGCTTTCAGAAACTTCCACTGTGTTACTTCCAGCGCTGCTGAGAACAGATGATCCGACGGGATACCACCAATCTGATATCAATGACCTCTCCTGATTATAAATCATCAGTATCTAAAGCTGGACAACCCCTCGGAACAGGTGGACTGCATAGGTCTCATTCTGAGGTGATGGCTGATAGACGCAAACCCACGACCAATCTAGTGTTTAATTGTAAAACCTTTATTGAATATTGCTTTTTCACATGGACAGCACGTTCCGGGGTAACTCAAGTATGTTTTTTTTCAATTCTAGAATAAGGAGAGAGTATCTTCTGGTTACTGCTGCTGCTGGCACGTACAATGTATTTAAAAACAATGTATTACATTTTTAAAGGGAGTTTTTCACCAAATAAAAATTCACTGTTAAACCAGGCACAATGTCTTGTAGGACTCGCTCAGTTAAATGTAACCATACCTTCATTACGGAGAAAAAGTACATTTAGCCCATATGCAAATGAGCATTTAAGTGCACTGAGGGCTGGGCCAAGCCATTCTGTGCACCTTTACTTCTGTAGCTTTCTCTGCCAGCTCTTTTCTCTGAGGGCTAGGTTCCTGCATAGTCATCTCGCCTGGCCCTGTCAATCAAGGAGGAGAGGGAGGGACTAGCAGAGGAAGCAAGAGGAGCAGGGGTGCACAGAGTGGCTTGGACCAGCCCTCTGTGCACTGAACTGCTCATTTGCATATGGATTAAATTATATAGAATTATATAGAATAGAGAGGGCTCACCTATTAATCAAGAGTGGTATGGGTGCTCCAACAAAGAGGATTCACCCAATCCTTTAGAAATATTGAGAACAAGATAGAAGAGTAGTAGGGCACACCAATATTTGGTTCCACACGGATACTTAATTTAACAATATTTATTAATCATGATATACAATATTAAGTAAATGAACAAGTTAAAATACACTCTAAAAATTAATGGAATTAATAAGATATTAAATACATTACTAAACGTTAAATAATAAATATATTTGAACCAGAATTTCAGAGTCTGAGTGGTATAGTAATGTTTTTTCAGAAAGGGTTAATTAGTCCGATCAATATCCCAATAAATGATGCTTCAAGTAAGATTATAGTTGATATTTGTATATAGTCTTTTATATAGTCACTTGTATCGTTGAGACTTAATAATCGTTACAATGTTGCTGCCTGTTAGCGAGAATAAGCCAAAGCTGTTGTACTCACAGTTATAGACGGAGTGATATCGGCTTTTGTTGCATCACTGGTGGCGCCCCACGTGTGATGGAGTTCTCTACAGGCTGCGGTGCATAGAGGTTTGGTTTCCACAGGATTTATGCGGATATAGGATCCTCGGTGATCGTATGTAGCCGTACTATGTTGGAGGTCAGCTGGTGGTATATTCCTTTTGTGCTTGGCTGGTATCTCGCAGGCTTAAACTTCACCAGAGATGGACTCTCCACATAGATAAGTGCCGACTTGTCTTTGCTTTACAAGACGAAAGATCACCGATCCTTCTCCTCTTTCTTCCTTCAAGCGCTTGCGGTTCTCCGGTACTGTACTTTATCTATCCCATGAAATAAAGTACAGTACCGGAGAACCACAAGCGCGTGAAGGAAGAAAGAGGCACTTATCTATTGTATATCATGATTAATAAATATTGGTAAATTAAGTATCCGTGTGGAACCAAATATTGGTGTGCCCTACTACTCTGCATATGGATTAAAACTACTTTTTCTCCAAGATGAAGAAACAGATCACTAAGTGAAAGCTATCATTACATTCAGCTACAAGGCATGGTGCCTGGTGTAACAGTGAATTTCCTGATGCCAGGTTTCCTTTAAGGCCCAGGCTCCTCCAATATACTTTATATACAAATACATTAAATTCTGCACTAAACTTTCAGACTGTGATTAGTTTTACAGCTGTATTTCCCATAAAGAATCAGCTTCGGTTGCTTTTAAGAGGAAGATCGTGTATTGAATGCCCGATACCTCCCTTCTTTAAGAGGATCAAATGTAATTACCCAGAGACAGGGAATAACATTAGCACCAAACAGGAAGGATGCACCAAATTAACTCCTTCTAATCCGTGTCACCTTTCAATCTGCAACTGCAAGTGTTTGTTCCTCTGTGTATTTCTGGCATAATTAAGCCTTGGGAAATTTACACCTAGGCCCAAAACATTAAAGTCATAGTTATAAACCATAGATATAAGGGCTTAACTTTGTTAAAAATAAATGATAACTTGGGAACATTAAGTTAAAAGAAAACAGTCCCCTGTTCAGGATCCTCATCTATAAAATGCATGTCTTGCTCTGGTGACCTGACACAACCATGCATTACATGGACAGTGCATTTATTTCAATGGCCAACATGTAATACTTCACTTTTCCTGCAGAGGTGCTGCAGGCAAATTAAACACTTATTCCCTTAAAGATTACACTTGATTTCTGTAATCTTCCAGAAGTAGAACCCTATGATCAGCCTATCATCAGGAAACCCTTCTAACAAAGATACTATCTGTAGTGGACAACCCCCAAGTTTGGCAATTGTGGCACATCCAATGCCTGCGGACCACAGAATAAGGGCAGCGTATAAAAATTTGGTCTTAATAAAGTCCCTCCATGGTGTGATGAGTTTGATGTGCAGTAACTTGACTAACTACACAGAGACCTGACCGCAATCCTGTCCTACACCTTTCAGGTGATTTGGAACAGCAACTGTGAGCAGAAATTCCCACAAACAATTCCAAAATCTTGGGGAAAGTCTTCCCAAAATTAGGAGGTGGTTATACCTGCAAGAAGGGCGCAGGTCCAGAATTTTGTCCATGGTTTTGGAGCTCATATAGGTTGTGATGGTCAGGAGACCATACAGTGGAGTTGCTTCTCTGCTGCTCATGATGCAGGACTCTATGGTTCGCCACCACATCTCCTCTTCACAGTCGCTGAGCCACCCCGGGATCCAAACACTTGGCGATCAGATAAATTCCTGTTAATCCGGCATTGGAGTATTTCTATCTTGTGTGAAATTATCAGGATTTCCAGAAATCGATTGTCCCATTCATGGAGTTTTACACGATCTATCTCATATCTATGTATCTCCTATCTATCTACCGGTATCTGTCTCCTATCTATCTAATTTATCTTGTCTATCCTATCTATCCCATATCTATCTATCTATCTATCCATCTGTATATCCAGATAGTAAAGAGCAAGGACAGGTTAGGCTACTTTCACACTAGCGTTCGGGCGGATCCGTTCTGAACGGATCCGCTCATATTAATGCAGACGGAGGCTCCGTTCAGTACGGATCCGTCTGCATTAATAACTTAGAAAAAAATCTAAGTGTGAAAGCAGCCTGAGCGGATCCGTTCAGACTTTCAATGTAAAGTCAATGGGGGACGGATCCGCTTGAAGATTGAGCCACAGGGTGACATCTTCAAGCGGATCCGTTCCCATTGACTTACATTGTAAGTCTGAACGGATCCGCACGCCTCCGCACGGCCAGGCGGACACCCGAACGCTGCAAGCAGCGTTCAGCTGTCCGCCTGTCCGTGCGGAGGCGAGCGGAGCGGAGGCTGAACGCCGCCAGACTGATGCAGTCTGAGCGGATCCGCTCCATTCAGACTGCATCAGGGCTGGACGGCTGCGTTCGGGTCCGCTCGTGAGCCCCTTCAAACGGAGCTCACGAGCGGACCAGCGAACGCTAGTGTGAAAGCAGCCTAAGCTAGGAGGCACCATGTGTGTACTATTTTCCTGCTCACTAGATGGTGATATTTATCTGGACACTGCTATATATATATATATATATATAATACTGTATTTATATACTCACTTTTTTCTTGTCTGCCCCATATATCTACAGTGGATCTCCTACTCCCTCAACAGCAGTTCATATTAATGACCTAGATTATGTACTTGTACCTGCAGATAGTAATAAACGGTCATACCTAATAAAGCTTTGGGCTTTCTCTTCTCTCCCTTGAGGTTCGGCGGAACGACACGTTTTTATTTGGTACAATTATGTAGCAGGATGCACTTACTTTTCTTTCCACAAATTAAACAGTAAAAAAATAAATAAATTGTAATGTGAACACAGCTTTACATGCTGATATATCACCACCCTGTTCTATACAAAAGTAATGCCCTGAAAAACCACATGTGACAAAGTTTTATTGTGAATGCAGTGGGACACTCAGTGATGGTCGTGGGCACTTAAACATTTGTATATGCCTATCTAATGTATTTCTTTCTTTCTAATATTATTTCTGTGTAAGCTGTAATTCCTATTAACAGGCTGTTAGGTTGCATTACATTTATTAGCCCCTAGGTGGTGCAGGTGTGTGTGTGTGTGTGTGTGTGTATATATATATATGTCAGATTTGCTAATAAAGTTAGTTAAATGAGTTGGTTATTGAAAGGAGAAGGTAGGAAGTTAGTGGAGGAGCAGAACAGGCCTAGTCCACAATGTAGCTGCTATTGTAGCCCCTTGGCTCTGGCCAGGCTAAGGGAGTATAGAGAACAGTATTACAGCAGCACAGCACAGACCAGTGAGTGTCTGCTAATCGTGAGTAAAACTACTACTACCCCCATCGGCCCACAGTAGCTCATGTGTTGCCCCTGTGGCCCGGTCGCTGCATGACCATTATTACATAGAAAATTGAATAATATGGGGTAATATGTTTGTGAATAGGATAAAATTGGCCATGATATAATCTGCAGGGCGTAATGGGAGCTTTCATTGCCCTTGGAGGATTCAATCACTTCTTGATCCTTCTGCCTAGTCACGTAATGACCGTGCTTCCCATGCAGTCACAGGGCTGGGTGTTTGTACAGTGCATTGGCGTGCCCAGGGGAAAAGGGGGACGGTCTGCCCTGGGTGCCGGCTCTTAGGGGGGTGCCAGAACAGAAGCAATGAGCGCTTCAATACAGATGGAAGAGCTCATTGCTTTTCCCTTTATAAGACACAGTGCATCTTATAAAGGGAATACTAGTGAGCACTTTCATAATGGAAGCGCTCACTAGTCTGCAGGAGGAGGGGGAGAGAAGCGTTGTGAGCGCTGTACAGTACTTGCCCCTCCTCCTGCTCGCTTTTCTCAGGGCTTGAGCTGCTGTGTCCTGGCTGCCTGCAGCGTCAGGACGTACAGAGCGCACTCTGACCTGACGCTGCAGGAGGTCAGGTGACTGTAGCGCCGGCCCAAAGAAGAGAAGACAGCCAGAGCAGGGAGAGTGGTGACAGGAGAGGTAAGTGACTTTATTATTTTACAGTCTGATCTTAAGTCAGATATGGAGGTCTAATGGGGGTCTGGAGGTCTAATGGGAGTCTGTGTGGGGGCTTGGAGGTCTGACTGGGGGGTCTAGAGGTCTAATGGGGATCTGACTGGGGGGGTCTGGAGGTCTATTGGGGGTCTGATTGGAGGTCTGACTGGAGGTCTAATGGGAGTCAGATATGGGGGCTTGGGGGTCTAATGGAGGTCTGGTCTGAGGTCTGATATGAGGGTCTGAAGGTCTAACGGGGGTCTTATATGGGGGTCTTACCTGAGATATCTCCAGACCCCCATTAGACCGCCAAACCCCCATTAGAATTCTAGACCCCCCATATCTGACCCCCATTAGACCTCCAGACACCCCAGTCAGACCGCAGACCCCCAATTAGACCCCCATTAGACCTCCATGGGGTCTTACATGGATGTCTAATGGGGGTCTGATCTGAGGTTTAAAACTAGGGTCTTATATGGGGTCTGACGCAGAGGTCTAAAGGGGGTTTGGTCGAAGATGTGGGGATCTAATTTAGGGTTTTATATGGCGGTCAGCTTCGGGTGTCAGCTATACAGGGGGGTGCTGCCTGAGCAGCAGTGCCCGCCCCAATGTCTCTGCAAGGAAGGAGAGCTGTGATTCTCTTAGGAGAAAGGACCTTTGATGACATGTGACATCACCATGTGACCAGTAACATAAGGTCCTTTCTCTCTATCAGGAGTGTTGCAGCAGGAGAAGTTTGCCATAATTGTGGAGCTTTTTTGTGAAAATTACATCAGGAAAAGGTGACAGGGGCTGTTATGCTATTATATTGTAAGCTACTGTATAGTGTGGGGTGCTGTATAGCGTAGGGTGCTATACTGCTCTACTGTATACTGTGGGGTGCTGTATAGTGTGTGGTGCTGTACTGCTCTGCTGTATACTGTGGGGTGCTGTACTGTATGCTATAGGATGCTATTCTGCATACCGTGGGGTGTTATACTATGTATTGCATACTGTGGAGTACTATATACTGTGGGGCGTTGTATACTGTGGGGTGCTATACTATATACTGCATACTGTGGGGTGCTGTATACTATAGGGTGCTATACTCCATACTGTGTGATCCTATACTTTATATTGCATACTGTGGGGTGCTGTATATTATAGGGCGCTATACTGCATACTGTGGGGTACTGTATACTATAGGGTGCTATACTGCATACTGTGGGGTGCTATACTTTATATTGCATACTGTGGGGTGCTGTATTTTATAGGGCACTATACTGCATACTGTGGGGTACTGTATACTATAGGGTGCTATACTCCATAATGTGTGATCCTATACTTTATATTGCATACTGCGGGGTGCTGTATATTATAGGGTGCTATACTGCATACTGTGGGGTACTGTATACTATAGGGTGCTATACTGCATACTGTGGGTGCTATACTTTATATTGCATACTGTGGGTGCTGTATATTATAGGGTGCTATACTGCATACTGTGGGGTGCTGTATACTGTGTATTGCATACTATGGGGTACTTTATACTGTGGGGTATTACACTGTATACTGTGGAGTGTTGTATGCTATACACTATGAGGGACTGGGGGTGTTATACAATAGACGTCAATTCAACAAATTTGACCTAGATAAATGAAGGGTATTAGGTACTCCTAAATAAAAACTGGCCGCCCTACGGCTGATAACCCCCAATTTACACTTATCCTATAATCTGTAATAATAATTCCACTCTATAAGTCCTCTGACCACTAAACACCGGCGAGCTATCGTGGTGTATTATTCTGCGTTCACTCCTGCACCAGGGATGTGGTTCTGTGCACTGTCACCACTCGTCCCTCTATTGCTTCCTTTTTATTGATTAATTGCATTGATTACATGGTTTAGAGTCAGCACTGATGATAGCCGTCCTCTAAAATCGTTTCATACGTTTCCCCCAAAATGTTTGCCAGATCCCTGGCATCCTCGGGGGTAATGGGCAACAACACTATATACATGGCATAGTTTTCTTTAATATTTGCCAGAAAAAAATAAACATGGGGCACAATGCGAAAGAGGGGACTGTCGGGGCAAATGGACAGAGGAGGCTCAAGATGGATAAACAGCCCCCGGCCTATGATATACTTAATCCGCCCTGGTGCGCGCTCTGATAAGCCAGGGAGCGCGCTCACGCCTATCTCACTTGTATGCTCGCCGCCGACCACCGCTCACCTTCCTGGTGGAAAAACCTCCCATCTTCCTTGTAGCAGCTTGCTGCAGTGCTCCTGAGCAAGAAAATGGCTGTGCTGTGTGGCCTGTGGGAGCTGTGCCCATCCGATCAGCGGCACGGGTCTGGCTGTCACTGTCAGCTGAGCCCCTGCTATCAGGGCAGGGTGCACCGGCATGGTCAGGTGAACCTATAAAAAATATATATATTTAAAAGCTGTGCAAAAACAGAAGTTTTTTCTTCACCTTCACAAAATGTGTAATACCAAGCTTACATTGTATTTTCATGGTGACAGATTCCCTTTAAATTTTCATTTACCAGCAATTTTCTGTTTACTAGTGATACATTTTTTATTTCAAACAAAATAAATATTTCAGTATATTTAATTGTAAAAATAAAGTTTCCTATGGTTTTGGCGGGGGATAGGAGGCTACCAGAGAAAGTACCTGCCCCGGGTGCCAAATACCCTAGGCACGCCACTGTCTGATTTGAAAGGAAGGTGTTTTTTTTTTTTTAATAACTAGCGCACAATATAAAGGGGTGTTTTTCTACTGACGCACTATCTGTGTGGTACCAGTATTTTCAGGGGGACTGTTTCTGCAGGAAAGTATTGGGGAGCACAGTGGGCACAGTATAGGGGTGGCAGGATGGGGTGTTGAGAAGGTGGGATGATGATGGAAAAGTAGGAAAATAAGATGTTTGTTAAACTCTGCAGAGAGGAGGCGCGGCTGAAAGAAGTCACCATGGCGGTCTGGTCTGACAGGAGAAGAAGAGGAAAGAGAATATCTACAGTACATGAGAGAAGAAAAGTCACTGGATGTAAGAGGTACATATGTGGCGCTGTATGACCCTGTATGTTCTGTAGCGCTGTATGTAATGTTTTCCAAGTATGTACTTAAAGGGGTTTTTTCCGCTTTTTTTTTTTTATATGAGCGCTGCCTTCTCTGCTCTGTTTACCTGCTCATCACTGCAAATGCTACGGTGAGCATGTGAACAGAGCAGAGAAAGCGGCTCTCATATGAGCGCTGCCCTCTCCTCAAACCAGCTGGGGGCACAGATGGCATTACTAATGTGAAGGGGGCACACTGGGCATTTCTACTAAGGAGGGGGTACAGAGCCAGAGGGCATTACTACAATGAAGGGGGCACAGTGGGCATTATTACTGTGAAGGGGGCACAGTGGGCATTATTACTGTGAAGGTGGCACAGTGGGCATTATTACTGTGAAGGTGGCACAATGGGCATTATTACTGTGAAGTGGGCACAATGGGGATTTCTAATATGGAGCAAGCACAGAGGGTATTACTAGCACAGTGGGTATTACTACTATTAAGGGGGCACAGTGGGTATTATTACTGTGAAGGGGCAAAATGGGCATTATTACTATGAAGAGGGCACAGTATTGGAGTGGGAGGTGCCAGAGAAAGAACCCGCACCGAGTGGCAAACACCGTAGGCACACCACTGGTACAGTGACGGTTAACAGAGATAAAAACTCTACAACTCAATTCTGGTGAAGTCAGGGTTTTACCAATGTTTTCCTGTAAATCCTATACTGCCATCCAGTGGCCACTAATGTTTTGGCTACTAAAATCCTGTACCGTCATCTAGTGTTCAGTGAAGAGGCTAAAAATCCAACAGTGCCATCTAGTGTTGACTTTGTAAAACTGCATGCAATGGTGCAATGTGTGATCCTGTCAGGAAGGTCCAGCCACAGGCTGCAGTATAGCACATTGTTCAGTGAAGGCCCCATGACAACAGGTTTAGTGTTCAGATTGTCAGCCGTATTATACAATTTTCCATTACCCTCCAACCCTCACACATAGGTGTCTGCCTGCATACACAGCCCCTACTGGTCCTAGAGGGGTGTTTTTTTTTTTTTTTCAATGATCCCTACTCAAATGACATCAAAGTACCCCTATGTTTAGAGATAAGCGACTTTTTTGATTTGGCAATTTGCAGAGTTAAAAAAAAAATTGCTTTGTTAAATCGGCTATATCCCGGTGCAGGCCACCAACAGTCCTAGTTAACCCCTAGCCAGAGGCGTACATAAAAATCATTGGGCCCCATAGCAAGAATCAGAATTGGGCCCCTTAACTAAAGACATTGGAGGCCGATCTTTACAATATCAGTAGGAGATGACGGCACCCAACAGTGTCCTCATCCAGTCTGATCCCATCACCCCTAGAAAGAGCACATTAACCCCCTCACTGCTGTAGACCCCCAGGGATGTCTCCCAATATTTTATACTAGTTAGGGAAAAACTGCAATATCTATATCTATACACACGTCATTCCAACCTTGTACATTCCTCATACACTTATCTCAGCGTCCTCCCCTCACACACACAGCAGACGGGACGAGAACAACCGAGAACGTTCTCATCACTGATGATCACCCCTCCCTGTTAGTCTCCGGGCATTTTCCAGACTCCTCTAGGAGATGTCTCACACTCCCCGCCCCTTCATCGAGCTGATTGGCTGAGGAGTTCTCTGACTGACGGCGCCGCCTGGAACTATCGTGAAAATTCTCTCTGCTCAGTGACATCAATGACAGCCGCCGCTGCTATTGGTCGAGCTTCAGACTGACTAGAAGACTCCCAAATATTCCCAGTCGGGCTGTGTGTAATCCTGCTTTGTGATGGGCTGCTATTGCGGGGAGCATTCGGGAAACTTCGGATAATTGCTAAGCGATGGAGGAGCGCTGTAATTGGTTAAAAGGTTTTACGTGTCTACACTGTACACTGTTGCAGCGTGTATTCAGGTCAGAAAGGGGGGCGGAGCCATGCAGCCTGGCCAGGCCCCCTAACCTCACGGGCGCCATAGCCAGTGCGTGGTCTGCCTATACTGACTGTATGCCAAACCAAAAGAAAAGCATACAGCAGCCTTTAGTAAAAGTGCCCCTGCAAGACCGGTGTCCCAATGACTCTTTAGTGGAACAAAAGAAGGACATGGAGGCAGTGCCAATAAAGTAGTGGAGAAAAAAATAAAGTTCTTTTAATCCATGTTGTGGCAGTGCAAACACATGCTTTTGAATCACTTCTGTTAGCTGTAGAATGACTGTGTGTCACTATTAGGCTCAGTTCACACTTCACTTATTTGGTCAGTTACGTGTCAGAAACACAGAAAAGGGGCAGATCTTTTCTTATCCTCTTATTTTCTGATCTCAGAGTAGGATAGGGTCCTGATTTTTGCTCACCACACAGTAACTGCTGGAATTAAGTGACCAAATAACTGAACTGTGAACTCAGCCTTACATGTCAATGTTAGTGTCAAGTATAATTAGAACTTGACCCACTCCTGCTTTTTGCCTTCAAATCATGAGCATATTGTGAGGCAGTGACAGGCCTCCTATATGAAGAGGGAAGCAGTGGTGTACATAAAGAAATAAGGGCCCCATAGCCAGGGGCGGATTAAGTGCATGATAGGCCCGGGGCTGTCTACCCAACTTAGGCCCCCCCCCCCTCCATTTTAGTTTAGTTTTTTTTTTGTATGAAGAGGCTGCGGTGCTTTATGAGCGCCACAGTCTCTTCTTAGGCCATATGACATCTTCAGACTAAAAAAAATACCCCAAATTGGGTCCTAAAACTGAAAAATTTGGTCGCCAAATTTAAAATACATATAATTGTAATAAAAAAGACATGGAGGAGAATACAACACCACATACCTGTTACATCCAGTGACATCTCCTGTCATGTAGACCTTCTCTTTCCTCTTCTCCTCCATTTGACCCAGACCACCATGGCAAATTCTTTCAGCCGCATCTCGTCTCTACAGTTTGTAACACAGACACGTTAGATTTCTCAGTTTTTCCATCATCCCCCCCATCCTGGTGTCCCCACAGTGTCATCCTGCTGCCACCCCCAATACTGTGCCCGTTGTGCCCCCCAATGCCCCAGGAACTATACTGCTGAAAAAATAGTGACCCTAATAGACATAATTGGGGTAATTTATCAAACTGGTGTAAAGTAGAACTGGATTTCCAAAAGAGCTGTCAAATATGAAAGGTGGAACCTGATTGGCTGCTATGGGCGACTAAGCCAGTTCTACTTTACACCAGTCTGATACATGACCCCAAATGTCCCTATAGTGTCCACAGTAGCTATAACGTCCCCTAGAGACCCCAGTAATAATACCACCCTATATTGTGCTCCAGGTAATAATCCAAGTATAGTATCCCCAGAAATAATAGAATTGCCCCTATAGTGCCTCCCCAATAGCAACACCCCCATATAGTAATTTCCACCACACTGCCCCCACATAGTAATCCCCCCATAGTAATTTGCCCCCACACAGTAATTTCCCCCAAACTGCCCCCATATAGTAGCTTGCCCCCACACAGTAATTTGCCCCACACTGCCCCCATATAGTAATTTCCACCACACTGCCCCCACATAGCAATTTCCCCACACTGTTCCCACACACAATAGTTTTCCCCACACTGCCCCCCCATAGTAATTTGCCCCCACACAGTAATTTCACACAAACTGCACCCATATAGTAGTTTGCCCCCACACAGTAATTTGCCCCACACTGCCCCCACATAGTAATTTGCCCCACACTGCCCCCACATAGTAATTTCCACCACACTGCCCCCACACAGTAATTTGCCCCACACTGCCCCCACATAGTAATTTGCCCCACACTGCCCCCACATAGTAATTTCCACCACACTGCCCCCACACAGTAATTTGCCCCACACTGCCCCCACATAGTAATTTGCCCCACACTGCCCCCACATAGTAATTTCCACCACACTGCCCCCACATAGCAATTTCCCCACACAGAAATTACCCCACACTGTCCCCACATGGCAATTTCCCCCACACAATAGTTTCCCCCACACTGCCCCATATAGAAATTTGCCCCCACATAGTAGTCCCTCCCATAATAATTTGCCCCTACACTGCCCCCACATAGCAATTTGCCCCCACATAGTAGTCCCTCTCATAATAATTTGCCCCCACACTGCCCCCACATAGCAATTTGCCCCCACACTGCCCCATCTAGTAATTTGCCCCCACATAGTAGTCCCTCTCATAATAATTTGCCCCCACATAGCAATTTGCCCCCAAATAGTGTAGTCCCTCACATAATAATTTGCCCCCACATAGTGTAGTCCCTCTTATAATAATTTGCCCCCACACAGCAATTTGCCCCCACACTGCCCCATCTAGTAATTTGCCCCCACATAGTGTAGTCCCTCTCATAATAATTTGCCCCCACATAGTGTAGTCCCTCTCATAATAATTTGCCCCCACATAGTGTAGTCCCTCTCATAATAATTTGCCCCATACAGCAATTTGCCCCCACATAGTGTAGTCCCTCTCATAATAATTTGCCCCCACACAGCAATTTGCCCCCACACTGCCCCATCTAGTAATTTGCCCCCACATAGTGTAGTCCCTCTCATAATAATTTGCCCCCACATAGTGTAGTCCCTCTCATAATAATTTGCCCCCATACAGCAATTTGCCCCCACATAGTGTAGTCCCTCTCATAATAATTTGCCCCCATACAGCAATTTGCCCCCACATAGTGTAGTCCCTCTCATAATAGTTTGCCCCCATGCAGCAATTTGCCCCCACATAGTGTAGTCCCTCTCATAATAATTTGCCCCCCTACAGCAATTTTCCCCCACATAGTGTAGTCCCTCTCATAATAATTTGCCCCCACCACTGCCCCCCCCAGAGTAGGCACATGAAATAAAAAAATAAAAAATGAACAAAAAATGAAAAGATAAATACTCACCTATGTCCAGGGCCAGGCGCTTGCTCGCAGAGGAAGGCGGGATGAGTCAGGCGCGTCACAGTGCTGCGTCCCGGCACAGGCGCGCGATGACGTCATCACGCACGCCTGCGCCGGGATTTCACTACCGCATAGGCCTCAGGCCTACAAGGCCTGAAGCCTATGGCGGTGATCGGCGACGGGACAGGGAGCTATGCGCTCCCGTGCCCCGCCGCAGTATGTGGGCGTTCGGGTCAGCGCTGGGCCCCCCAGCGGAGCTGGGCCCGGGGCTGCCGACCCGAACGTCCCTATTGTAATCCGCCACTGCCCATAGCAAGAATCGAACCAGACCCCCCACACAGGACAGAGGGGTTTAGGTCTAAACCCCTTTCAATGACCCTTGGGCCATTCTTTCCACTGCATCGTTTGCTAAAAGTTTCTTTAGAGTGTAGAGTCCTGACCAAGTTTTCACCCCCAGTAGAAGAGGCGATGATCCCAACTGGGCCCCCTCCTGTCCTGGGACCCATAGCAGTCGCATGGTCTGCCACTATAGTAGCTATGCACCTGGAGGGAAGATATGTGTCTCCTAGAATGCTGCAGGCAACCTATTCGAGGAGATGTATGTTTGGTTTGCTGTGTTATCCCCGTGATCCACTCCGGGTTTTCACAAGTGGCCTGAGTCCACGGTTCTCACTTAAAAGTCAGCAACAATCCTCAGTTGGGGGAGTCTGAGATGCTCAGTGTGGTCACAGTCAGGAGGGATCTCACCCCTTATGTGAACTGCAACTTATGTGTTAATTAGAGCCCAGACGGGCAGGTGTTTATTTTATATTTGTGGTGTTGGTGCTGGAGTCTCACCCAGTAACGTTAACTGGGTGATCATCTGTACTGCTTAAAGTGACACAATAAAGCACTGTTTGAGCTTGAAAACCCCCTGTTTGAGGAGAAGTCTGTCATTACTGACCCCCTGAGAGAGAGTGATCCCTTACAATATGGATGTTCCAAAGACATGATCCGTTGTGTTTTTCATTTTTTGGTTCTTCTGATGGATCAGAAAAAAGGTAAAATAAACAGTGATGTCAAGAAGGTCAGACATGAGCACTCCAAATTGTGCCTGCAGTGGAGGCTGAGTACAAGGTGGAGGGTGAGGAGGCAGAGGAGGACATTGGCGTCGTAATCACAGCATGAGAACGCAGAGGCGACATTGCTATCAAGTTTCTGGTGTGCCTGGGCAGTAACCACATTTACCCAGTGGGCCATAAAGGACATATATTGTCCTTGACCATAGTTACACGTCGGAGCTGCCATGAACTGCACCAGACACCGACAGGCTCAAGGACTGGCCCACCTTCTGCTGTACATACATATGGAGAGCTGGTACAGCTTTTTTTTTTTTTTGAAGTAGTGGGACTCTCCACCTTAGCTCGGCACAAGCCATCAGTTCTCTGAAAGGTGCAGAGTCAACCACATGGAAAGGGAGGGACTGTAGTACCAGCAACTTTGCCAGGAGCACATTCAACCTCTGCACCGTTGGCTGAGTGCACGCATACTGTTTGTTTGCAATCGCCTCAGTGATCAATTGCTGACAAAACATGTGAGGAGGAGCATGGAGAAGGGTTGTGGGCTGCTGGGAGATGTGTCAGGCTATACCACTACATGGTTTTCCCAGGCCACTTTATGGTGACACTCCATGTGTAAATGCAGGGCCATGGTGCCAACATTGGCACCCTGGCCACGCTTTACCGTCTGCCCACAGATCCTACATATGGCCACGATGATTTCCTCCAACGACTTGATAAAAACTTCCCACACCAGCAACTACGGCATTTTACCCCCACCACTCCATGCTGACTGCTTGCCGCTGCCTCTATGAAGCCGTGCATCTCTATTTACCGGACAAGTAGGCTCCTGAATAGCAGACGGTCTACCCCAGACAGATTTGGCTCCAGATCTCGCACTGCCGCCACCCTGCTGGTTCAGCCACACACTGCCGTTCTGATGCTGTCTCATGGGAAAGCTACAAACCTCAACCTCTGATGATGATGAAGCCCCTCTTCACCCGGCTCCCACATGTGATCAGCTACATAATCATGCACTACTGTCTGCTTGTCACTTATGTCACCCTCACCAGTCTCATGGCCGCGTCCCTGAACACTCACAACACCTGCTCCCACGCGACTGTCATTGTCGCTACTTGCATGCCTACAAGAGGAAGCAGCAGACCTCTCCTCCAAATCTGGACTGGCCAGTAGCTGCTGACTGTCCTCAATAATATCTTCCTCGCTTTAAACTGGAGCAGAGCTGGTGGCACACACAACGTGCCTGGCAGAAGGAGCAGCAAAGGAATGAGGCAGGTTCAGAACAGGTGAGGACACAGAGCTTGTTCCTGGGCCATGCCAACTAAGTGTGGTGTCAGAGGAACCCACCGACTGCTGGCTGTGGGTGTCTGAGGTTAGGTGGGATGATGTTGAAGACAGAGTCAACCATTCCAGGACAGCGGGATTGGTCGTCAAAACACGACCTCTGGATCAAAGTAGCAGCTCTGGCTTCTTGCTCCGACTGCTGCTACCACTACCCCTTCTTCTGCTGCTACTTCTGCTGGCTCCAGAAACATTTTTGCCACTGTCTGTTCCTTTTGGAGGGCCTAGGCAACTGTCTGTTGGCCATACTGTACAGTAAGACTAACTGTATATGTAAAATAAGTTATTCAATGTCAATGTGGACACCCTAATAATGGTAGAACTAGACAGGTTATTCACTCCAATTTAAGAATTAAGGCCTAATAGAATTGATTAACTATTAAACAAGGAGGACACTGTTTAAATAGATAACTCTGTGCCCTACACAGGGATTTATGCAAACCGCGCTGTCACCTATGGGTACCTTCAGCTTCAGATTACAGTCCCTGCAGTCTCCCTATGCTCTCCCTACTGTGTGTAAAAAATCTCCCTGCAGTCTCCCTACACTGTCCCTGCACTCTCCCTATCCAATATAACACAATTTAAAGTTTTTAGCAACACTGTCCCTAGCGCTTGTCACGTCTCTCCCTACGCTCGGCACACAGTGAAATGCCGGAGAGGGGGTAGGATGAGGCTTATACGGTTGAAAAAAAGACATAAGTCCATCAAGTTCAACCAAGGGATAGGTGAGGAGGAAATCCCAGAAGGAAGTGAGACTCCTTTGTAGATTTTTACACATTTTCATAAGCATTAATGTCATTTACTTTTAAGAATTCATCTAAACCCTTTTTTAAACTGCCCACTGTTCCTGCTGCGACCACGTCCTGAGGAAGTCTATTCCACAGATTCACTGTTCTTATAGTAAATAGGTTTTTATGCTCTCGGAGACTGAACTTTTTCCTCTCCAGTCGGAGGCAGAGCCCCCTTGTCTTTTAAGGGCATTTGACATGGAACAGTTTTTCTCCGTATTTTTTGTATGGCCAATATATTTGTATAGGTTAATCATGTCCCCACTTAGACGTCTCTTCTCAAGACTAAATAAATTCAATTCTTTTAATCTTTCTTCATAACTAAGACCCTCCCTGCCCCTTATCAGTTTAGTCGCTCTCCTCTGTACTTTTTCCAGCTGCAGAGCGTCCTTTCTATGTACTGGTGCCCAGAACTGAACTCCATATTCTAGATGAGGCTGCACCAACGCTCTGTAAAGTGGTAATATGACATAGAAAAATATAGAAAAGAATATGTCGCACTAGAGTGATCAGGGAACAAAGTGAGGTGCACCCACTAACAGACCACCAATCTGAAAAGGGTTGTAGTAATGAATAAATAAATAACAGTGGGGCACTCTCTAAAGCAATGGGAACCGTGGGTATTGGTGCATACATTTTTTTAAATTAATATATCTAAAATACGTCGTACACAGTTAATAGTTTGAATAATTCACAATATTAAATACAGGTATATAGCAGCATAGATGGTAAAAAATGTGCATACTAAAACGACATTGTGAATAAATACTGCGGTAAAACACAATTAACAATCCATCAATAAAAATCCATCAATAGAAACTTCACCTCCAAAATATCAAAAAGATTATTTTAAAGCTCTGGGTATCCACAATTAGAGTTCAGTTAATGTTAATAACACTCCAATCTCATGTTTCAATTAATAGTAGCTATACACAGAGAGGCGTCCCGCTCCTAAGCCTGAGACAGCGGCTTGCCTGAGACAGCGGCTTGATGAAGGGGTCAATCGCTCTAACCCAAAAACGCGTTTGGTAACGGACCCCCATGTTTGGAATATAGACTGAGACTTTTTCAGTTTTGATGGTGAACAATTTAATGTTGTAACGATCTTGAGAACGCCAGCTGCAGGAGGCCTTTGCTGGATAAGGGAAGTTTACCTTCAGCGAAGCTACGTGGACTTCCGGCAGTGGCGTGAGATCCTTTCGAAGAACATACAGCCCTCGGGACCAAAGCACCAACACATACAGCAGGTGCACCGAGACGAGGGTAGGAGATTTCGTCGAAAACCCTCCGGGTAAGATTGAATTGTCTACGAAAATTAAGCGATCGTTGTTTGAAAATTACAGCAGGACGCCGCTGTCTCAGGCTAAGAAGCGGGACGCCGCTCTGTGTATAGCTACTATTAATCGAGACCTGAGATTGGAGTGTTACTAACATTAACTGAACTCTAATTGTGGATGCCCAGAGCTTTTAAAGAATCTTTTTGATATTTTGGAGGTGAAGTTTCTATTGATGGATTGTTAATTGTGTTTTACCGCAGTATTTATTCACGATGTCGTTTTAGTATAAACATTTTTACCATCTATGCTGCTATATACCTGTATTTAATATTGTGAATTATTCAAACTATTAACTGTGTACGACGTATTTTAGATATATTTAAAAAATAAATTATGCACCAATACCCACTGTTCCCATTGCTTTAGAGAGTGCCCCACTGTTATTTATTTATTGGTAATATCACATCCCTGCCCGGCGAGTCCATGCCTCGTTTAATGCATGACAATATCCTGGGTCTTAGAAGCAGCAGATTGACATTGTATGCTGTTATTTAATCTACCATCTACAAGGACACCCAAATCCTTCTCTATAAGTGGCTCCCCCAGTGCTACATCCCCTAGGACATATGAAGCACGGAGATTATTACTACCAAGATAAATAACTTTACATTTATCCACATTGAACCTCATTTGCCAATTTGATGACCAATAACTCAAAGTGTCCAAGTCAGCTTGTAGTTTGTGGACATCTTCCATAGACTGTACAGTACACGGCTTAGTGTCATCTGCGAAAATAGAAATGGTGCTATTAATCCCGTCCTCGATATCATTAATAAATAAATTAAATAATAGAGGACCCAGCACTGAACCACTTTTAAGGTTTTAAAGGGCTATGACAATACAGGGGCTGACTGCTTGGAGCTGCTGATTGGGTGTCTGCACAGCATTATGGGTGATCTCACGTTACCAGGCTTCTTACTTTCACTTTGTAACACGTGTAGCGGCCATTTTAGAAGCGCGAGGAAATTCAGATTAGTTGCAAATAAAATTTTCCGTAAACTTCGGATCAAATTCCACTTTGGATGCTTCGATTTGCTCAACACTACCCATGATCGCACATTAGTGGTAAACACTTTAGCTCATGAACATGTGCACTGCCTAAGCTCCACCCCCAAATTATTTGGTATATTAAGCATACCATTAAATAATGCCGCCCTAACATGACGTGTTAATACCGCCATATACCAGACGTGAACAGAAGACTGCTTAGCTGCAGTCAGAGCATAAACAGCAATCCACTGATTGTAGTCATCCACAGTCCTCATCTTATCCATTTGACGCGGACTGTCATGCCAGCTTCTTTCAGCTAGGACATGCCCCTGCTGAGTTGGCCTCCATGGTAGTTTGGGGTTCCTGCATTTACACTACATAGTTTGAGGGCCACAAATCATACTCCCATACGAGCTCACATGCCCTCACTGCCAATAAACCTTATTTTCAGTGATCCGATGCCTAGCAAGCTGCCCGAGCCACCAGCACCCTCCTCAGTTTCTTCCAGACCTTCACAGCTGCAGGCCGTTCACATAAGGACCTGGCGCTTCTAGAGTTAATTAATACTGGGGGAGCCAGGTCCTTATGTTCACAGATGGTGGCCCGGAAGGTCTTTTAGTGATTCTCAAACTGTGAGGCACGAGTCAGCCTCCTGAACTGAACTGTATCGTCATCTCGTTGCTAGAGTAGAATACTGAGGCCGATGGATCCATTCCTTGCCCTGATGTTCTTCTTCGTAGGCCACAGGTCTAAACCGTATGAGATGATGTCATCATGACCAACAGCATCAGGATACAGGAAATTCATGGCGCAGGCTGTAAGATCCTTGTTTACCATAGATGGTGTTATGAAATGGAAGACTGGTGTCATTTTTTTTTTTTCCTTCCCTAGTTTTTGTTGGGACCACTTTGAGCACATATTACTGGGGGGCGTTGTATGGGGGGGGGGGGGTCATTATTACTACAAGGGACATTATAATTATTAGTGGACATACTACAAGAGGTCATATTACTACTGGCATCACTATAGGTGGCTTTCTGTTACCACTTGGAGCACTATAAATGTCAAGGTTACAACTGCCACAGTTATTTTTAGGACACACTGTGGCACTATTACTGTCAGGGGCGCTATTTGCTGGGCACAATTATTTTAGAGGGCACTATCTGTGTGATACTAGTTGTGAGGGATACCGACCCTCGTGCCTGCTTGACGTCAACTAGGTCGAGCTCACGAGATACGGTATGGTCACTGGTTACCAAGGTGTGACGTTACGCCCTCCTGGAGGAGCTGGTAAGGTCAGTCTTGGTACAGTTTTCACAGATTCCTCCTTTCCACATGGGCACAGAGAGGCAACAAGCTGAGAGAGCCTTTTCACTGACCCAGTGAAACAGCGCGTTCTCAGCCCGGGTATATTGCCACCAGATTCTTGTTTGATATAATCCCGGTCCGCTAACGGGATTATATAGGGTGAGAAACCAACCCGCAGTAGCGTATAACTAGGCCGAAACACGGACGTGGGGATTTGTGATCGAGATACAAGACAGCACAAGATAAAATTATATATTTAAATCGCCTTAAGGGCGCACTAGAAATAACACTATACACACAAGGAATATATACAGTGGTCTGAGGTTACAAATACAGGTGGCGTGGTAGAAACAGGGTTAAGCAGAACAAAAGTCAGTTTACCAGATGGATGAGTCCATTTGGGTTGTGATGAGTTCTTTGCTGTAGTCACATGGAGGCAGTGATGTCAGCAGGTTGCAGGTCCCTCTAAACACATGGCACAATGTAACCCTCCTTCAGAGAAAAGACACGCCCGCTTGCTGGCACAAGCCTTTTAACCTGTAGCTGCCCCTCCCCCCCCCCCCCCCCCCTCAGCTGGGCTGTCAGCATATGAGCCACAAAACCGATTAGGGCACATGGCTCCAGAGCTCCAGACGAGAATGTCGCAGGGAGGTGATTTTGGGACCATTGGATCCGCCTGAGTTCCGGATACCAGTAGAGTCCAAGCATAGTACTTTTATGTGGTTTCTGTGGGGAGATATGTATATCTCCCTTCCCTGGCATCCCACCACCAGAGTATGACCACGGGCCTGTTCACCGTGGCCACAGGGACACAAATATGTATCCGGTTTGTGCCTGTTATGGCCGGAAGATTCATAATTCCTTCTGAATCGCCGGTCAATGCTGTTTGATAAATTATGATTGAACTGGGGAATGGCCTAGACCCCTGCAGAGAGGTTTTTCCTGTTCCATTAGCTGGGTTCCTGGCTTGCTGAATGGAGGTGAGAAATTGTAAGCAACGGTGGCCTGCTAGAGGTTCTCTGCCATATGACTGGGCTTTGAAGCAGGGCCCTCCTGTGGAGTTCACTACCTCTCAGTGGCGGATCCAGAGCCTGGTCTCGGGAGGGGCAATTCCAGATTATTTTCTGTCCGCCGCCACAAAACAATGGTGCTTATAGAACAGACTCCACAGTGTGGAGGTATACTGTATATTGTGTGGCACAGTGTATTCTATATGTGTATAACAAACATATTTCACATGAAAACTTACAATTACTTGGCTTGGCCCTTGGGGATCTCGGACGCCACTTCAACACTTTGCCCGGGGGCTCGGCGGAGCTGATGTGTTTTTTCCTAATGAGAAAGATTTCATAATAAGGATTTGGAGGGGCAGAGGAATAGCAGAGCAGGGAGAGGCTGGTGCTGCTACTAGGGGGTCATACCATGGGGGAGTAATAAAGCCCACCATAATGCCCCCCAGTATAAATAATTCTCCTTATAATGTGACAGTGCAAAAAATACCCCCTTGTAATGCCCCTAGGTTAGCTAATGTCCCCATAGTGCCCCCATAATGTGCCTGTATAAAATACCCCTATATAGTGCCACCAGTAAATGCCCCCATAGTGCTCCACACCCTCCTTCCTCCTAGTGCCCCCCATAATGTACCAGTATAAAATTGTACTGTACAGAGCGCCCCATATAAAATACTCTTTCTTTGTGGCCTCAGTAGATCCCCCTATAGTGCCCCCCAATAATGTGCCAGTAACAAGAGCAACCCCCCAATCATGTGCCAGTAATAACAGCCCCCCAATGTGCCAGTAATAACAGCCCCCTCATGTGCCAGTAATAAATGCCCCCCATGTGCCAGTAACAGCCCTCCCCATGTGCCAGTAACAACAGCACCCCCCATGTGCCAGTAATAACAGCCCCCCATGTGCCAGTAACAACAGCCCCCCCATGTGCCAGTAACAACAGCCCCCCCATGTGCCAGTAACAACAGCCCCCCCATGTGCCCGTAACAACAGCCCCCCATGTGCCCGTAACAACAGCCCCCCCATGTCCCAGTAACAGCCCCCGCCCATGTTGCAGTAACAACAGCCCCCGCCCATGTGCCAGTAACAACAGCCCCCGCCCATGTGCCAGTAATAACAGCCCCCGCCCATGTGCCAGTAATAACAGCCCCCGCCCATGTGCCAGCAATAACAGCCCCCCTCCCCAATGTGCCAGTAAAAGTATTATATATATAAAAAAAAAAAAACACATACTTACCTCAGTGTCAGCGATGCGATGCAGGCGTCTTCCGGCCTGTGTCCCGCGCTGTACGGCTCAGGCGGTGCGATGACGTCATTGTGCAGCCTGCGCCGGCCTCTGATAGGCTGCAGGCACTAGGCCGGCAGCCTATCAGAAGAAGGGAAAGGGACACGCCTCTCCCTCCCCTGCCGCAGCATAGCTATCTGTATCGCTGTCCTGAGGACGGCGATACAGATGACTATGGAGATGAGCTCGGGGGGGGGGGGGGGGGGAAGGGGTGCAATTGCCCCGTTGCCCTCCCCCTGGAGCCGCCACTGCTACCTCTGCTATTTGACAGCTGATGGCTGGTGTGAGAACATGGCTGACATAAAATAATAATCCATATTCCTCACACTAGTATTTTCAGAGGGACTATGGGACATATTTATTAAGACTGATGTTTTAGACACTGGTCTTAAGAAAACCCCTGCTCTGGTGCATGCCTCTACATAATTTCGGTGCCAATTCTAAATGTAAGACCTCTTCCTAACTGTCTTACATTTAAACCGTTTTCTACGCCTAAACCAGGCGTAGAAAATGATGAATGAGAGAGGCCTGCCAGCCCGCCCCCTTCCCCGCCACACCACCTTTTTTAGACTTGGCATGAGCGGAGAAGACGTCACAAATTCTGCCGCTATATGGCGTGCAACAGAATCTGTGCCAGATATACACCACAA
Source organism: Bufo gargarizans (assembly GCF_014858855.1). NCBI lineage: Eukaryota > Metazoa > Chordata > Amphibia > Anura > Bufonidae > Bufo > Bufo gargarizans. Next base: position 52,958,482 of record NC_058085.1, on the reverse strand, counting down.
AGGTGGCATATATCTGTTCTTAAATGACCCCCTATGTGTATGGCACGTATAGTATTTGGGGGCTTTGGAGAGCACAGTGGGAACACTATTGGGGGTGGCAGCTGAATAACCTGTATCGTGCATCGGGAGGTGGATGATAGAAAAGTGAGGAACCTAAGATGTCTGTGCAGCAAACTGTGTAGAGACGAGGAATGGCCGAAATTAATCATTGTGGCGCTCTGGGCCAAATGGAGAAGATGAGGAAAGAGAATGAGACGTTACTGGAAGAAGTCATCATGGTGGTCTGTTCTGAAGTTTGAACTGTCCACATCAGAGGAGACATCTCTGGATGTAACAGGTATGTAGTGCTGTATTCTCCTGTATGTTTGTTAGTGCTGAAAGACCAAGCAGCATGCTGAAGGTAAGGCTGGCTCAGTGCTGTGGAGGGGTCTCACTTCATCATCCGACTTCTCCATATCATCATCAGTGACAACTAGAGGACAGAATATGGCAGCTAAAGGGGAGGAATGTTGTGGTCAATTGTGGTATTTGGCATTGCTGGGGTGGTGTTTTTTATGGGGCCTACTGCATGTTTGCATTCGCCCCACCTACCAGTGATGTCACCACGCCTAACGCTTTGCTGAACATGCCTACTTGTGTTAACTCCGCCTTCTGCCAATTTGGATTCACCTACAACATGGGGTCACTTAAAGGGATTCTGTCACCAGATTTAAAGGGGTTGTCCAGGTTCAGAGCTGAACCTGGACAGCCCTCCATTTTCACCCCGGCAGCCCCCCTGACATGAGCATCGGAGCAGTTCATGCTCCGATGCTCTCCTTTGCCCTGCGCTAAATCGCGCGGGGCAAAGGCATTTTTCTGAGTTCCGGTGACGTACCGGGGCTCTCTATGGGGCTGACAGGAACCCCGGTGACGTCACCGGCACTGATGGGCGGGATTTGGCTCTGCCCTAGCCAGTAAAACGGCTAGGGCAGAGCTAAAGCCCGCCCCTCAGAGCCGGTGACGTCACCGAACACACTGCTGGGCAGAAGTTACCGCCCGGCAGTGTGTTATTGTAAACACAAGAGCCTGTGCCCTGCGCGATCTAGCGCAGGGCACGGGAGCGCATCGGAGCATGAGATGCTCCGATGCCAGGCTCAGGAGTGCTGCCGGGGTGAAAATAAGGGTATGTCCGGGTTCAGCTCTGAACCCGGACAACCCCTTTAACCCCATTAAGCTAGCTGACATGAGTGATGTGCTAATGTCAGCTAAACCTAACAACGCCCCCCCCCCCTGCTCCAAGAGGCTAATTAGCATATTATAAAAGTTAGATTTCTGGCGTAACGGGGGCATAGAGAAAAGTAGGAATAGGCTAGTTAGGTTTAGCTGACATTAGCACATCACTCATGTCAGCTAGCTTAATAGGGTTAAATCTGGTGACAGAAACCCATTAAAGATTTTTTTCCAGGGCCACTTTAAGTTCCTGACTGCCTCCATGCCTGCCACAATACCCCCCCTTCCAGCTTGTACCTACCTCCTCCGGGCTGTTGGTCACACTGCACCCCCACGTTATACTCACCAGTGATGGTACCAGTGTGGGAAACCCGCAGACTGGGGATAGTGACAACACTGGGAGCTCCATAATGGGGCTCACTGTTAAGCCATTGCGGGCACTACTTATCTGGCCAAGGTTTGGCATTATGTGGGCACAATAGGGCTCTTTATGAGTAGTATGGCAAAATGTGGGTTTCCTATAGCTTTATGTGGGCACATAGGTGTTGTTTGGCATGGTACAATACTCACTGTATGTGAAGGTATCTGGGCAACCAATGGCACTAACTGGGCAATGTGTAGACACAATAGGGCGGATTTATAAAACTGTAAAACAGCCCTTAGCAACCAATCACTGCACCGCTTTATTTTTCACTAATTGGTTGCTATGGGCAACAAAACCAGTTTTGTTTTGTAGATATTATCATACATTTCCCCCAATGTGTCTAATATCTGGGCAGTAATATACAGCACTATTTAAAGGAATCTCAAAGACTGTCTTTACCTTAAAGGAAAAGATCAAAGTGATTTGTTTGAAGGAACTGATACATTTCTTCTTCTCCTTCTTGGTTGTTAGCAGTTCTCATTCTCAAGGAATCAATACTAAAGAAAGTGAAATCAGAAACAGGAATCCACATCATCGTGGAGATCAGCGCACCACGTGACCAGGCACCGCACCCCACTGACAAGACTACACTTCCCGGCAGGCTGCGGTGATGACGTCAGCAGGAAGGGCTTGGTCCCTTGCAGTTTCCGTACAGAAGCCGGTACCAGAGTGCAGTGCGGCGTGGAGGCCCCGGGCAGGAGGGGATGAGGAGACCGGCTACCGGGGGGCAACATGGGCAACATATTCGGCCGGAAGAGACGGAGCCGGGTCACTGAGCAGGACAAGGCGGTGCTGGTGAGCAGTGACTGTAATACACCCGCTGACGGGTCACCTGAACTTCCTCTCCAGGGATGTCACCCCCCCTCCCCCGTTGGCCACTGCCACAGTTACACAGCTCTGCCCTGTCACCCACTGCCCCTGTTCCCTGTGTAGTCCTCTTACAGGTAGTGCCCTCCCCTGTGCCCATTCTGACTCCATGCCCACATCTACATCCATGTTCCACCCGTAATGACTGCCCACTTCTGCCAGTAATGACCCCCTCTATGCCTTGACCTGCTTCTGCCCATCATCATGACCTCCCCCATGCCCGCTTCTGCCTGCCTGTCATGCCCTCCCCCATGAACGCTTCTGCCTGGCATGTTGTCCCATGTGCCCACTTCTGCTTGTTTTGACCTCCCTCGTTCCCACATCTGCCTGTCATGACCTCCCCCATGCCTGCTTCGGACTGGCATGTTGTCCCCTGTGCCCACTTCTGCTCCCCCGTTCCCGCTTCTGCCTGTCATGTCCTCCCCCGTGCCCGCTTCTGCCTGTCATGTCCTCCCCCGTGCCCGCTTCTGCCTGTCATGTCCTCCCCCGTGCCCGCTTCTGCCTGTCATGTCCTCCCCCGTGCCCGCTTCTGCCTGTCATGTCCTCCCCCGTGCCCGCTTCTGCCTGTCATGTCCTCCCCCGTGCCCGCTTCTGCCTGTCATGTCCTCCCCCGTGCCCGCTTCTGCCTGTCATGTCCTCCCCCGCGCCCGCTTCTGCCTGTCATGTCCTCCCCCGCGCCCGCTTCTGCCTGTCATGTCCTCCCCCGCGCCCGCTTCTGCCTGTCATGTCCTCCCCCGCTTCTGCCTGTCATGACCTCCCCGCGCCCGCTTCTGCCTGTCATGTCCTCCCCCGCTTCTGCCTGTCATGTCCTCCCCCGCTTCTGCCTGTCATGTCCTCCCCCGCTTCTGCCTGTCATGTCCTCCCCCGCGCCCGCTTCTGCCTGTCATGTCCTCCCCCGCGCCCGCTTCTGCCTGTCATGTCCTCCCCCGCGCCCGCTTCTGCCTGTCATGTCCTCCCCCGCGCCCGCTTCTGCCCATCTATTTCTACCCCTAGTATCAACCCCTGTGCCATTCTACCTGTAATGAGCACCTACCTTCCCTCCACCCTATTCTACCTGTTGTGATCTTCTCTATGCCTCTTCTGCTCTCCACCCGCTCTTGCCTGGAATGACCTCTTCTATGTCTTTTCTGCCTCTGAGGACCTCTGCTCTGCCCATTCTTCTGGCTGCTACCCCTCCAGCTTCCATCCTGCTCCCGTCACAGACTCATACACCATCTCTTACAACCAGTACCTAAAGTTCTTCTCCATTTCTAATACTTACACCCAGAGCCGTCTAAGGCTACTTTCAGACTTGCGTTGTGGGCGGATCCGTCATGGATCTGCAAAAACTGATCCGTTACAATAATACAACCACATGCATCCGTCATGAATGGATCCGTTTGTATTATCTGTAACATAGCCAAGACGGATCCATCATGAACTCCATTGAAAGTCAATGGGAGACGGATCTGTTTTTTATTGTGTCAGAGAAAACTGATCCGTCCCCATTTACTAACTTTGTGTGTCAGGACGGATCCGTTTGGCTCAGTTTCGTCAAGCGGACAGCAAAACGATGCAGGCAGTGTTTTGGTGTCCACCTCCAAAGTGGAATGTAGACGGAACGGAGGCAAACTGATCCGTTTTGGACCGCTTGTGAGAGCCCTGAACGGATCTCAGAAACGGAAAGCCAAAACGCCAGTGTGAAAGTCGCCTAAGACGTTCTGTAGCTTTGTTAATATATCAGTTCTTCAACAAGATCCTTGCTTGGTGTCTGAATAGTGAATGCAGCTCTGGGGTATAATACAGGATGTAACTCAGGATCAGTACAGGATAAGTAATGTAATGTATGTACACAGTGACTGCACCAGCAGAATAGTGAGTGCAGCTCTGGGGTATAATACAGGATGTAACTCAGGATCAGTACAGGATAAGTAATGTATGTACACAGTGACTGCACCAGCAGAATAGTGAGTGCAGCTCTGGAGTATAATACAGGCTGTAACTCAGGATCAGTACAGGATAAGTAATGTAATGTATGTACACAGTGACTGCATCAGCAGAATAGTGAGTGCAGCTCTGGGGTATAATACAGGATGTAACTAACTGATTTTCCTAGTCTACGACGTAAAGTCATAGTTTTATTAAGACACGGAGGCTTCATATTGCTTTCTCTTCCTTTACTGATCACCAATAGCAGCAAGGAGAAACAAAAACAAATGCAAATGGTCACCATAGTAACCCATACGTCCCACCCCTACAGCCCCAATATAAGGCTGCGTCCAAGGTGGTACTTCCTCTTTCTCTGCGAACCAGTCCATAATAACCGATGAACGAACAACTCCGGAACACTCAAGGAATGACCCGCGCCAAAGAGACCCACGGAGTCCAAGCAGGAACTTTCCAGCGACAGGATCCACTTCAAGGGAAGGACTGGAAACCATCATCCAAGACTCTCAGCAAATCCAACGTGGTAGATGCAGGAGCTGGAGGAAAACATCGTCCAGAACAGGAACATTCCAGGGCAGGAAGACTCAACCTGAAAGAACAAGAGAAGCAAACTCCGATAAAGCGAGAGCATGGCCAAGCCAAACCCATATCCAGCGGGCACAAGAGGTCCAGGCCGGTTTAAAGCATACAAACAAGTATGAGCACATAAGGGCGAAAAACTTAACACTATAAATGTATAACAGTTCAAAATAGGCCTACCAAATAAAGTAGAGCTAACAGGCCAAAACCCCCCCCCCCACAGTACAAGAGCCCAGGGGAGGGAAGGGTGGGCAATATTCGCCTCCGTGTCTTAATAAAACTATGACTTTACGTCGTAGACTAGGAAAATCAGTTAGTTTTACATCAGACACGGAGGCTTCATATTGCTAGTTCAAAGCTGGTTAACCAAGGGATCAAACAAATGAGGAGGAGGACGGAAATAATACTCACGGAAGGTGGAGGCACTAGACCAGTCCGCCAATCGTAGGATGTCCTCTAGGCGAGCTCCCGAGACCGCCAATGAGGTAGACGCCGCACCGCGCGCCGAATGAGCTGTAAACACCGAAGTGTCCACACCGGCCAGAGCCATAACCCATTTCAACCAACGGGCCAAAGTGGGGCTAGTCACCGGACCGAACGGGTGACGGATGGAGAGAAACAATTGCGGCACAGCCGGAGCCCTGTAAGAACGAGTCCTGGCCTCGTATTCTTTTAAACAAGCTACCGGGCACAAGGCCGGGGAAGCAGGAAAGCTGGGGTACGACACGACCCGGATGTTCGTCTTCGTGCGTCTCGAAATATTAAAAGACACGCCCTCCGGGGTAAAGGACCTGGCGTCGTGGTCCAGAGCCCGCACATCAGAAACTCTTTTACAAGAAATTAAGCAAAAGAGAGTGACCAACTTTGCGGAAAGCTGACGTAAGGAAAGGTCAGAATTGGTAGGCCAAGAGGACAAAAAGGTAAGCACCAGGGAAACATCCCAAGTGGAAGAAAACCTCGGCCGGGGAGGCCGAGACAGCCGCGTGCCGCGGAGGAGGCGCGAAACGGAAGGATGCTGTCCTGCCGGAACGCCGTCAAAACCTTGATGTGACGAAGAAATCGCCGAACGAAAAAGATTGATCGTTCTGTAAGCCTTTCCCTCTTCAAAGAGGGAGGTGAGGAACTGAAGCAACTGAGCTACAGGAGCTGAAACGGGATCCAGGTCCCGTTCCAGGCACCAGCCAGCCCAAGTTCGCCAGGCCGCCCGATAAGATTTTCTGGTGCCGGGAGCCCAAGCGTCGTCCAGGAGGCGCCTAGTTGCCTCCGAAACTCCGTCGACCGCTCCTGGAGTCCTGAGAGCCGGCAGGCCATCAAACGCAGGGATCCGTCCAGGAGCAGAGGGTGGGGAGTCCCCTGAGGGCAGCGCAGGAGAGAGGTCGGGTTCGGTAGAAGGACGGGAATGTCCACCAGAAGCTCCAGGAGAGACGGGAACCACACCTGGGAGTCCCAGAACGGGACTATCGCCACCAACTCCGCCAGATGGCGACGTACTTGGAGAAGCATCCGCGGAATCATCATGAACGGGGGAAAGGCATAGAGAAGGCCGGAGGACCAGTCCTGCAGAAACGCGTCCGCCGCCAACGCCTCCGGATCCGGGCGCCAACTGTAGAACCGAGGGAGGTGAGCGTTGAGCCGGGAGGCGAACAAGTCCACTGAAAAGGGTCCCCATCTGGATGACACCTCCGAGAAAATCGACGGGTCCAACTGCCAGTCGCTGCCGTCCGTAAGATGGCGGGAACTCCAATCCGCCCGCACGTTGTGAAGTCCCGGTAGGTACTCGGCCTGCACCATGATGTCCCTGGAGAGACAGTACGCCCAAAAGTCCTTCGCCAATCCCGCCAGAGTAGCAGACTGGGTTCCGCCCAAACGGTTGATATAGCGAACCGCTGAAATATTGTCCATCCGGAGACGGATACATGCGTTGGCCATACCGTTGGTAAAACTCTTGACGGCCAAGGAGCCGGCCAGCAACTCCAGGGCATTGATGTGCAAGTGTGTCTCGACCTGCGACCAAGGTCCTCCGGTGGAGACCCCGTTGCAGTGTGCTCCCCAGCCCTGAAGGCTCGCATCCGATTCGATGGTGAATTCCGGCTGGAAACCAAAGATCGCCCTGCCGTTCCAAGCCTCCAGATTGGCGATCCACCAACGAATCTCTTCTCTGGCCTCCGAATCCAATTCCACCATGTCTGCAAAGGAGGCCCCCGAGCGGAGGTGCGCAATCTTCAAGCGCTGTAGGGCCCGGTAATGCAACGGTGCCGGGAAGACAGCCTGTATGGAGGATGCCAGCAGGCCGATGATGCGGGCTAGGTGACGCAGGGACAGGTGGGCACTGGTCAACGCCCGTCGCAGTTCCTTGCGAATGGACCGTAACTTGTCCCCTGGAAGGCTGAGGGATTCCGAGATCGAGTCCACTGTAAAGCCTAGGAAGTCCAACCTCTGGGAGGGAGTGAGCCAGGACTTCTCCAAGTTGAGTAGGAAGCCGAGCGACTTCAGGAGATCCGCCGTCCATCGGAGGTGCTGCAGCAGTGTCGACCTGGATTGATGCATCAGGAGGATGTCGTCCAGGTATATTATGAGGCGTACTCCGCGACTCCTCAACCAGGCCATGACCGGACGTAGGAGTTTGGTGAAACACCAAGGAGCCGACGACAAGCCGAATGGAAGGCATGTGAATCTCCAGACCTCGTCTTTCCAGAGGAAGCGAAGGAGATCCCTGGAGTGGGGGGCCACCGAGACCGTAAGGTACGCGTCCTTCAGATCCAGCTTCACGAGCCAATCCCTGGGGGAGAGAAGGTCCCTGAGTAGATGGATTCCCTCCATCTTGAAGTGACGGTACCGTACAATGCTGTTTAGGGCCCGGAGATTGATGACGGGACGCATCTGACCCCCTTTTTTCTGGACCAAGAAAATGTTGCTTATTACCCCCCCTGAGTGGCCGTGAGCTCTCTCTATGGCCCTCTTGAGGAAGAGGGAAGAGAGCTCCTCGTCCACCCGGGCGGAGTCCGATCCCCTCCGAAGAGAGGACGGCGGGCGTTGCACTGAGCAAGGGGTGTCTGTGAGCTCTATGGAGAAGCCCCTGACCGTCGCCAGAACCCATGGGTCTGACGTAATTAGTTCCCAAGCGTGTAAAAAATGCCGAAGCCTGCCCCCTACACAAAGGACCGAAGAATCCCCGCCCGGGGTCTGACTTACCGGAGGACTTGCGGGGAGCCGTGTTTCCTCGGAAGGAACGAGAGCGCCATTGTCCCCCTCTGGATGGGAAGAACGTTGGGGGAGACCGCTGGTCTTGAAATGCGGCTCGCTGGGAGAAGGAGCCTCTGGATACACCCCTGCCTCGGGTGCTGGAGCGGCCGGACAGACGGCCCCTGTTGCTGCCGGCCCTGTGAGAGACCCGGCCCTGGAAGACTTTGCGCATAGTAGCCTGCGCCTTGTCCAGAGCGGAAAATGTGCCGACGAAGCGGCTGAGATCCTTTATAAAGGAGTCCCCAAAAAGCAGGCCTTCCGCCTCTTTGCCCGTCTCCGTCTGGGCGAGATTTATAAGCTTGGGGTCTATCCTAAGCAGGATGGCCTTGCGCCTTTCCACTGACAGGGATGCATTGGTTCCCCCGGCGATGCAAATCGCCCGCTGGGCCCAGCCCGTGAGTTCCTCAGGGTCAATGTGGGAACCCTCATGTCTGGCGGACTCCGCCAATTCCATAATCTTTGCCAGTGGACCAAAAATATCCAGGAGCTTGTCCTGGCATCCTCTAAGGGCTGAGTCTAAACCCTTCTTGGCATTCCACCCAGACTTGGACAAAAATTGGGTCATTTTCGGGTCCACGACGGGCGTGTCGCAGACCTTATGGGGTATAATAGGCCGTGGGCACTCGGCCCGCAGCTTACCGCGCGCCTCCTTGGACAGAGGACGGCGGGCCCAATGCTCCAGGTAATTACTAATTTGTGTGTCGGGGAGCCACTCCGCCGATCTAGGGTGGTGGAGGGCCTCAGGATCAAACATGGGAGCCCCGGAGGAATCCAAAGGGAAATTGTCAGCAGAGGCCGAGGAGGAATCCTTAGTTAAAGGAACAGCAGGGGGAGTGGTAACAGGGTCGGACCCCAGAGGGGCGTCATCCTCCTCTGAAAAATCGCTAGCCTCTGCCGGATCCTCCGGGCCCGAACCTAGATCCGAGTCAGAGTCGGCATCCGCTTGGGCTCTAGCGTGTTTCCACACCCGCGATTTATCAGCCTGGCGGGGACAAGCTCTTTTACGCGACCTCAGCGCGTCGTCTGGGGTGGTTATCAACACACCGGTCATTGTCTCCTGTCCAACAGGAGGTTCAGCAGCAAAAGAATGCTGAGCAATCTCAGAGGGAGCAAGTCTGGCCCCAGCTAGGGGGTGTGCAGACAGGGCCTGGGAGATGGTCTGTGATAAGACAGTGGACATGGAACCCATAGCCTGCAAAATAGCATTAGACACAGAGCGCTGGATGAGCTGCGCCTGTGTGTCTGAGTCAGCGAGATTAGCATCCCCAGGGAGAGAGGAGGGGGATGACTGGGCAGAGGGGTCCATAATGGTCCAGCACAGGGAACAAGGTACCTGCAGTAAGAAAACTGTGAGGGAGGAGCCTGAGGAACTAGGGGTAAGGCGCCTGGAAAACGAGGGGTTAATCACCCCAGGAGAGAGGGGAGCGGAGCAGCAGCACAGGTGACCGGCAGCAGGCACGCAGGAGACCGGAGGAAGCGAGATCTCGCGGGAACGGGAACCAAGATGGCCGCTGGATCTCGCGAGATCTCGCTCCAGCCAGCCAAAAGAGCGCGAACAGTGGAGAGAAGGCCGCCGAGCCGGAGAAGCAGACGCGCGCTAAGAGGGGGGCGTGGCCCACAACCGGGAGGCAGAAGATGGCGGTAAGGCCAGCGGCGCGCACAACACAGAATGGGACCCCCAAGCAAAAACTCCCGAGGGGAGAAGGGGAGAGAGGGAGGAAAACACAAGGACCCCCAGAGGGAAGGGTCCCAGGGGGAAAAACGCAGCGCGCAAACTAGGACCAGGGAATACTGAAGTAGGCAACGGCTGCCATGACAGAGATAAGCCCCTGGGACAAAGAACGCAGGGTAAATAGATATCCCGCTGCACAATCCCTAAAGCACCTAAAGGGAGGAAACAAACCCCAGGGGAGAAAATAACAAGGGGAATATAATTTATAGCGATATAAAACCCCTAGGGAGAACAGAAGCAGCTAACAGATAAATGAACATGTTACTTATCTGGTGAGCAGCAAGAAAGAGGAAGTACCACCTTGGACGCAGCCTTATATTGGGGCTGTAGGGGTGGGACGTATGGGTTACTATGGTGACCATTTGCATTTGTTTTTGTTTCTCCTTGCTGCTATTGGTGATCAGTAAAGGAAGAGAAAGCAATATGAAGCCTCCGTGTCTGATGTAAAACTCAGGATCAGTACAGGATAAGTAATGTATGTACACAGTGACTGCACCAGCAGAATAGTGAGTGCAGCTCTGGAGTATAATACAGGCTGTAACTCAGGATCAGTACAGGATAAGTAATGTAATGTATGTACACAGTGACTGCACCAGCAGAATAGTGAGTGCAGCTCTGGAGTATAATACAGGATGTAACTCAGGATCAGTACAGGATAAGTAATGTAATGTATGTACACAGTGACTGCACCAGCAGAATAGTGAGTGCAGCTCTGGAGTATAATACAGGATGTAACTCAGGAGAAGTACAGGATAAGTAATGTATGTACACAGTGACTGCACCAGCAGAATAGTGAGTGCAGCTCTGCAGTATAATACAGGATGTAACTCAGGATCAGTATAGGATAAGTAATGTAATGTATGTACACAGTGACTGCACCAGCAGAATAGTGAGTGCAGCTCTGGAGTATAATACAGGATGTAACTCAGGATCAGTACAGGATAAGTAATGTAATGTATGTACACAGTGACTGCACCAGCAGAATAGTGAGTGCAGCTCTGGAGTATAATACAGGATGTAACTCAGGATCAGTACAGGATAAGTAATGTAATGTATGTACACAGTGACTGCACCAGCAGAATAGTGAGTGCAGCTCTGGAGTATAATACAGGCTGTAACTCAGGATCAGTACAGGATAAGTAATGTAATGTATGTACACAGTGACTGCACCAGCAGAATAGTGAGTGCAGCTCTGGAGTATAATACAGGCTGTAACTCAGGATCAGTACAGGATAAGTAATGTAATGTATGTACACAGTGACTGCACCAGCAGAATAGTGAGTGCAGCTCTGGAGTATAATACAGGCTGTAACTCAGGATCAGTACAGGGTAAGTAATGTAATGTATGTACACATTGACTGCACCAGCAGAATAGTGAGTGCAGCTCTGGAGTATAATACAGGATGTAACTCAGGAGAAGTACAGGATAAGTAATGTATGTACACAGTGACTGCACCAGCAGAATAGTGAGTGCAGCTCTGCAGTATAATACAGGATGTAACTCAGGATCAGTATAGGATAAGTAATGTAATGTATGTACACAGTGACTGCACCAGCAGAATAGTGAGTGCAGCTCTGGAGTATAATACAGGATGTAACTCAGGATCAGTACAGGATAAGTAATGTAATGTATGTACACAGTGACTGCACCAGCAGAATAGTGAGTGCAGCTCTGGAGTATAATACATGACTTCACCATCCCAGCCGAGGGAAAGCCACCATTTTTTTAAACTACTGTAAAAATGTCCTATCCTTGTCCGCAAAACGGATAAGAATAGGACATGTGGGACTGTGGAATGGACGTGCGGACGCAAACAGTACGCAGTGTGCTGTCCGGATATTTTGCGGCCCCATTGAGATGAATAGGTCCGCATCCAATTCACAAAAAACGCTGGTCAGATGGGGACCGAAACTACAGCCCTAAGTGTGATAAGTGAACATTGTGTTCAGTAAAAAATGTACTATTTATGCTCGTGCAGTGATACCAGGATTCAGTGCACGGGGACAAAACGGCCAGGAGTGGAGATTTTGAGGGATTATCCTAATCTGCTTGTCTGTAAACTCAGTGCTCAGGTGGATCTGACCAGATTATGACCCTCCTGTAGTCACTTCCATTTATCTATTGACTCGCGTATTGCAGAGTTATCACAAAAACAAGTGATACCCCTTTACAGGGATGCATGCCGTTTTCTGTATATCCTTGGTGCCTACCAGGATGCAGAGGAAAAACAAGTAACTTAAATGGCTTGTATAAGATTAGAAAGAGCGCCATGTCTGGTATTGCCTCCTGTTCCCTTTGTGTATTCTTTATACATTTCTTAACATGTTTCTAATTCCATCTGTTGCAGCAACTGAAGCAGCAGAGAGACAAGCTGAAGCAGTATCAGAAGAAGATCACGCTACAACTGCAGCGAGAGCGGGAAGTGGCCAAGCAGCTGCTGCACGATGGCAAGAAAGAGTATGTTACTGCAGTACTACACTACTGTCCCCCTGAAATGCTGCCACTCAGACTGGCCCGTTGTCATCTGTTTCTAATGCCACCCCAGGGTGTCAGTGTATGGGGGGGTTCCTCAGAGCTGAGGACTGTGCAGGACCCCTGCCTGACAAACAGGGTATCCTCAGGAGGCCCTCAGGGTATTTAAAAGGTTTTCCTAAGGTATAAGCTTACCTATCCACAGGATCAGTGATAAGTATATGAACATGGGGATCCAAGCGCTGGGCCCCCATCAGTTACGAAAACACGGTCCTGAGTCCATTGATTCTTTATGAAACTGCTGAAGATGGTTGAACACTTTACTCTGTTATCTCCAGCAGTCACATACAGAATGAATGGAGCGGCAGCTCATATGCTTTACTGCCTCGGATCCCCCATTATTAATGCGCCATTAGTGCCTACCATTATTGGTTCCCAGTATAAAGAATGCCCCCATTATTGGTTCCCAGTATAAAGAATGCCCCCATTATTGGTTCCCAGTATAAAGAATGCCCCCATTATTGGTTCCCAGTATAAAAAATGCCCCCATTATTGGTTCCCAGTATAAAGAATGCCCCCATTATTGGTTCCCAGTATAAAAAATGCCCCCATTATTGGTTCCCAGTATAAAGACTGCCCTTGCTAGGATATGCCCATATTGTCTGATAGGTGCAGGTCCCACCGCTGGGAACCGCACCTACAACGAGAACGAAGCGGGGAGTGCTGTGGCTGGAGGACCCCGGATTTCCTCTGGTCCATCCACCACCAAGTGCTGCTCCCCACTGCTCCTATAGAGGTGAATGGGAGCACACGCTCGGCTATTTTCGGCGGCCCCATAGAAATGAATGGAGGGTGGCTGCATTCATTTCCTGGCTCCGTTCTCATTGTAGGTGCGGGTCCCAGAGATGGGACCCGCACCTATCAGACAGTGGGGGCATATCCTAGCGATATGCCTCCATTGTCTGAGATGGCAAAACCCCTTTAAAGTGTAGCAAGTGTCCCGAGATGTGCAAGTAGATGATTATTATTAGTTTTGTTTTGTTTTGTTTTTAACCCCTCATAGGCTATTTTTCCCTTGGGGTACCCTCCTTTTATGGCCGTTAGGCAGGAGCACTCCTGTCTAAACGGCTGTTAAAATTAGTTCTATTGATTTCCAAGAAGTTGGTCTGGCTATGACAGCCAATTCCATGGCTGGTAAAAAAAAACGGCCATGTGAATAACACCATTGACGTCGGTGTGTTCTTAAAAAAAAAAAAAAGCTCATGTGAATGGAGCCTAAACCTGCCTACCATAAAGGACATCTAGAGGAATCAGTGTGGTCATATATTACATAGACACTCATCAGTTATGGTTGCCTTGGTAATACCGTAGTTCCCCTTAAATTAGAAGTCTGCAGCCGCCTGCAAGTTTCCCAGCAATTAAATCATGTCACCGGGGTTTCAGGTGCCAGAAGAGCTGTTCGCCTGAGAGTCTTCATTTAGGCTAATTTCACAGGAGCGCATTCAGTCTGCGTGACAGGAGTTTTTCCCAGACTAAACACTGCTCGTCCGACACAAACTAACAGCATTATAATGATTTATAATGCTGTGTGTTCCTGGCCAACTTCCGCTGTACTGAATTATGCCATCAGTACAATTCAGTACAGCGGAGGTTGGCCAGGAACACACAGCATTATAAATCATTATAATGCTGTTAGTTTGTGTCACAGGAGCAGCCTTCAGTCCGGCAAATACCCCTCGCACATGGAGTGTAATTCACGGACTGAATATGCGCTTGTACAATTAGCCTTATAGGAGAGGTTCTTCAGATCCCTTTAATCATTGTATAATGACCACTGAGGATAGGTCATCAATAAAAATAGCTTGGACAACCCCTTTAAGATGCCCATACATTTTAAGTAAAAGTCAACCAATCCTGCTGATTTCTTATATGTATGGGGGTTTCCCAACTGGTTGGCGACAGCAGATGCTATGGGATGGAAGCATTGTCAAGTGTTTGTCCCCTGCGAGTTAAGCCCCTGCTGGAGCAGGTGGGGCATTCACTTGGCACAAAGTGTTGGTTAAATGTCTCTGATATATACCACTGTAAATGGTTACCTCTGCTTCTAGATAACCCATACCCATGTGGACTGTCAGCTTTAGGGTTCATTCACACATTGTGGTCAAAGCATGCATCACATTGCCACGATTTTGTGAAAATTCCAGCAAAAATGCCAGTTGAGTACGAGACGTGATCTCATCCTTAGAGTGAAATCTGTTTTTCCTCTTCACCCTTTAGAAAAGCCAAACTGCTGTTAAAGAAAAAGCGATACCAAGAGCAGCTTCTGGAGAAGACGGATAATCAGATCAGTAACTTGGAAAAAATGGTGAGTCCCTCACCCCCTTATCAGTCCAGGGTTTAGGATTTCAAGGCCTTAGGGTAGAGATCAGCAACCTCCGGTACTCCAGCTGTTCTGAAACTACAACTCCCAGAATCCTAATTTCAGTTTACAAGAACAGCTGAATAAGTGTGCATGCTGGGAGTTGTACTTTCACAGCAGCTGGCATGCTGAACGTTGCTTATCCCTGCCTTAGGCTATATGCACACGACCGTTTCTATTTTGAGGTCCGCAAAAAATATGGATGACGTCCATGTGACATCCGTGTTGCATCCGTTTTATTTAGTTTTTTTTTCCGGATCCGTTGTAACAGTGCCTATTCTTGGCTGCAAAACCGACAAGGATAGGACATGCTCTACTCCGCAACGGAACGGACATACGGATGCGGATAGCACACGGTGTGCTGTCTGCATTTTTTGCGGACCCATTGAAATAAATTGGCCCTCATTCAATCTGCAAAAAAAAATGCAATGGACACAGAAACAAAATACGTTTGTGTGCATGTGGCCTTAGGGTATGTTTACTCAGGATCTAAATGGCAGCAGAAAAAGCCACCACAAGTCTGGCAAATCTATGTGTTGATAAAGATGAAAATTTGCAGCAGAAAATGTCATGCCAGGGATTCAAAATCCACACCGCATGTCACGCTGATTTTTACACACGATGTGGATGAGATTTAAGTTTCATCAGCTTTGCTGCTACTGTAAACCCTGTGGACTTTGTCCTAAAATTCCTGAAAGGACAATCTGTAGTGTATCCAACCCATGGGATCTACATTGTGTGAACTTGTTTTTTTCAAGTTCGGCATACAAGGTTTAGGTTATCTAAGAATTCCGTTATGGATTCGGCTTCCACGAACCATAAGTTATGGTCCGTGGTAGCAGAATCCATAACGGAATTATTAGATAATCCTAACCCGAACCTTGTACGCCAAACTTGAAAACACAAGTTTGCTCATCCCTAATGATGATGTGGTTCTTCTAGAAGAAGGTAGGGGAGGGGTTCCCATTCGCACCACTCCTGAATTCTGAGCGTCTGGTTGTTGTCCTCACTTTCCTCAATGTAAATGTCTTTATTTGTAGGTTGAACACATAGAATTTGCACAGATCGAGATGAAAGTAATTGAAGGTTTGAAAATTGGTAATGACTGCTTGAAGAAAATGCACGAGGTGAGTTTGTCTCCAGGGATAAGTGTTGATTTTTTGGGGCCAGGGAAGAATTTATATAATGTATTTATTTTTGATTTTTTTCTAGATTATGTCCATAGAAGAAGTGGAGAGGATCATGGATGAAACTCAGGAGGGAATAGAATACCAGCGGGTAAGCTATAAAGCATCTGTTTATTTGTTGTGGCTTGGAAGGTCTTAAAGGGTCTTCAGGATTTTTATATTGATGGCCGATCCTAAGGATAGGCTATCTATATCAGAGCGGCGGGGGTTAGACTCCCAGCATCCCCACCAATTGAGGCCTCTTTCACACTTGCGTTGTCCGGATCCGGCGTGTACTCCACTTGCCGGAATTACACGCCGGATCCGTAAAAACGCAAGTGTACTGAAAGCATTTGAAGACGGATCAGTCTTCAAAATGCTTTCAGTGTTACTATGGCACCCAGGACGCTATTAAAGTCCTGGTTGCCATAGTAGTAGTGGGGAGCGGGGGAGCAGCATACTTACCATCCGTGCGGCTCCCGGGGCGCTCCAGAATGACGTCAGAGCGCCCCATGCGCATGGATGACGTGTCCATGCGATCACGTGATCCATGCGCTTGGGGCGCCCTGACGTCACTCTGGAGCGCCCCGGGAGCCGCACGGACGGTAAGTATGCTGCTCCCCCGCTCCCAACTACACTTTACCATGGCTGCCAGGACTTTAGCGTCCTGGCAGCCATGGTAACCATTGAGAAAAAGCTAAACGTCGTATCCGGCAATGCGCCGAAACGACGTTTAGCTTAAGGCCGGATCCGGATCAATGCCTTTCAATGGGCATTCATTCCGGATCCGGCCTTGCGGCAAGTGTTCCGGATTTTTGGCCGGAGCAAAAAGCGCAGCATGCTGCGCTATTTGCTGCGGCCAAAAAACGTTCCGTTCCGGAACGGAAGACATCCTGATGCATCCTGAAGGACGGACTGTCCATTCAGAATGCATTAGGAAAATTCTGATCAGTATTCTTCCGGCATAGAGCCCCGACGACGGAACTCTATGCCGGAAGACTATAACGCAGATGTGAAAGAGCCCTTACACTGGAACTACACTTCTCCATCCACTGTCTATTGGACAGAGCTGGTTCATGTGAATTGGAGCAGCGCTGCAATAACCAGCTCCAGTGGACGGAGCTGTGTATTTCCTGAACAGAACAGCTGATGCCTGGACACAGACCCCCACCAATCCGATATTGATTGGACACCCAGATTGAATGTGGCTGTTCTTTCCACAGCAAATTGATGAACTTCTAGCAGGAAGCCTGACGACAGAGGACGAGGAGGCCATCTTGGAGGAGCTGGAGGCC
Source organism: Bufo gargarizans (assembly GCF_014858855.1). Taxonomy (NCBI): domain Eukaryota; kingdom Metazoa; phylum Chordata; class Amphibia; order Anura; family Bufonidae; genus Bufo; species Bufo gargarizans. The sequence continues at coordinate 52,941,149 of NC_058085.1, read as the reverse complement.
ATCACTCAGGTAAGCAGGGAAGGGGTCTGCAATTAAATTATTTGGCAGGTTAAAGGAGACCATGGTCGCACCCATGGGTGAAAGTTAGATTCCACTGGTAAAGCGCAAGGTCCAGGGGACAGCACCCGTCACGTATGGAGGAGGCTGAGCTCCTGAGCCCTCTTTATACAGTCTCTGCACATGTGACATACGTGCACATCATTTCGTGCAAAGGAGAAATCTACTCCAACTGATCTTCTGTTATAAAGGCCTGAGGTCACAGACTCCACCAGTGTCCTCTTTTCATGAAGGATCCAACTGGTTGATCCTTGAAGCAGTTAAAGGGTAAATGATCTTCAGATATGTCATGGATACAAGCGAGAAGACCATACAGAACGCTGTAACCCTTGAGGACTGCTCAGAGATTTCTGGTAGTGGGGAAAATGACCGTGAAATCAGTAGCAGCTTCATGAATCTGGAAATCATTGGTGGTTGGCCATTGCATCTTTTCACTTCTCAAGATCATTGAATTTACCCTACATGCCAAGTTCACATGTTGCAGATTTCCCCTGGATTTGTGGTATGGATGCCCCTCTGCAAATCTACATGCTGCTGGTTTCTTCATGTCTGCAGCACACATATTATCTTTCCCCCCCCCCCCCCCCACAATGCCCGGGCCTCTCCTATAGATCATAATTACCCCGGTACCTGAGTCACTCCGGATCCCTGCACGGCCGCTGATGCATCTCCCCATGACGTGGATCAAAACATACGGTGACGGCGTTGGGGTGCAGCCAATAGAAGTCCGCAGCGGCGACCAGCCCCCTTGCATCACAGATTACGTCACCCGTGTTGCTAGGGAGGCTGGTCACAGTCGCGGCCAGCTATTGGCTGCATCTCCGTGTCACCGGATATTTTGATCTGCGTTACAGGTAGATGCAACGGCCGCCGTGTAGGGATACGGAGTGAAGCGGGGAGCAGGGTAAATATGAACTATAGGAGGGCCCGGGCATTTTTAGAATTGTAAACCGCATTAACTGCTTCTACGCACAGCTCGGCTAAACATGTTGGGTATCAGAATGTCTGCAATCCTGCAGAATGTCAGAAACCCCATACAATAGCCTGTTTATAGTTCTGGATATTATGTCTTCCATATTAGTGGAAACCTAATTTATTATAATGTTTGATGCAAACCCTGTGTGCATTGGGTTATTCCAGTAGCTTTTAAGTGCTCTTTATAGCGGTGTGGGTTGTCGCTCCATGTGTTAGAACAGGTTGTAATAAGGGTTTATCATCTTGTTCCTTACAGGAAGAACTGGAACTCCCAGAAGCTCCCAAGGAGCCGCTCCCAGAGCCCTCTCCAGGTAGTTCCTTGTTAATACCAGGGTATTAGGGTGACTGACAGGTGCCTCCCTGCTTATAGGTCAGAGTAGGTCCCTATTAGTCCTTAGGCAGAATTAAGGGAATCTGTCACCAGCGACCTCCTTATCAAACTGTTTGCATAGACACATCACTGAGGTTCACCCGATTTTCTTCAGTTGATCCGAGGCTCTGTTCCTGATTTATGATACTCATTCTTAAAATGCAAATTAGGCCATTGGTGCAATGAGGACATCACCATTGCTCTTGTTGCACCCCAGCTCCATATCTTTCTGTGATCATTCCCCCCCTCGCTGCTTTGATTGCTAGGGCCAGGCAGTGAGGGAGGGGCTGGCCACAGAGCAGAGCTTGGATGCAGCAAGGGCAAAGGTGGCACCCTCATTGCACTAAGGGCCTAAGTTGCATATTAGGAAAAAGTATCATAACTCGGAGCCTCGGATCAACAAATGAAAAGCAGTGTTTTAATCAGAAGGGACCACAGTGATGTATCTGTGCAAACAGTTGGATAGGGAGGTCGCTGGTTACAGATTGCTTTTAAGTCTTAATACAATTTGGAGATCTAATGTTTAATGGGAATTTTAGTTGCTTAAAGGGGTTGTCCAGTTTAGAAACTTTTATACAGTCTATTTTTATTCACCCTCTAGAGAAATTTGTGATAATAGATGGGGTACTCTTTTCAGGACCCTCATCTCTTGGCCAGAGTGAAGAACAGTTACAAAGAGCGTCTCTCTCATTACACAGACAATTCATTTGAATGGGGATTGTGTAATGAAGGGGTCATCCAAATTCCAAATTCTAAAAGATCCCCCCCCCCTCCACGGTACCCGCATTGCCCTGGATCACTGCACGGTCACCGCTGCATCTCACGAGATGGGGGGAGCAGCCAATAGCAGGCCGCGTCAGTGACCAGCTTCAAGGGGGATGTTTTTAGCTGCGCCACTGGGAGATGCAGCGGCGGCCGTGCATGGATCTGGAGCGATGCAGGTGCCGGGAGCTGGTAAGTATAATGTATATGAGGGCCCCGGTCATTGAATGAGATCTTTTAGAATTCAGATAACCCCTTTAATTTTACCATGTGCGGACACTGCAAAGAAATTGGGCACTGATTTTCCTACCTATTACAGCCGAGAGGGACCCTTCTAGCATGTAGGGCTTGTCCACTTTTATTTATTTTTTGGGGAGGAAGGGGGGGTTGCCAGTCTGTATCATGTCTTACTGATGGATGGAGGACACCCCTTTAATCTGTGGACGCCCTTTGGAGGCATCTCAGAGGGTGGGCATCTTGTGTTTTTTCTTAATATACTGACTTCCAAGCAGCAGTTCTTTTTCCTGGAAATGTAATTTTCCTCTTTCCTTTCTTTTCACAGAGAAACAAGCCGTCAAGAACAAACCCAAACCACAGATGGTGGCCGCTTCCTAACCTCATGCCCAGTTTGTGCAATCAAAGTCTATATTTTTTTTCTGTTTTTTCCCCTTTCTCTTCTACTCCCGGAGGGAGCTCCGTGCCGTGTTGTGCTGGAACGCTCTGCCAACCATTCCTAGGAGGAGGGGGTAGAATCTGGCTGTGTGCTAAACTGCATCGCCCTCTCTGGTTTACATTGGGGAACCTCTTCCAGCCTGGAGAGGTCATATCTCCTTCCCGAAAGCCTCTCCAGCTTCAGCAGTAGGAGGATGGACGGAGACCTCATGCACTCTTTAATAAACTGCATTGGTTTAGTTTTGCCATCACTCAGCCTGCGTTGTCTATTGTAGATGATCCCTTCCCTAGGTCGCGGCAGTCGCGCTCCACCAGTACTTCGCTGTTCTCACGCTGTGTAATGAATGTTTTTTTTCTAGTGTGGGCATTTTAAGTGGCTTTTAATACCAGAGATTAAGTGAAGCAGACCGAATGCTTTGAGAAGAGAACTGCTGCCTGCACATTAACCAGGGAACATGTAGGGTCACCTTCCATGGACCGCTCACCGTGCCAGGTCCAGGTCTTGAACTTTCTTCCATTGCTCTTATGTTGGATGGTAACAGTTGCTGACGCCCATTACTTCTACATGATGGATTTGGGGGATTGTGCATGCTTAGTTCAAATCAGTTTTTTAAATGTATACCTAATTTCATATGATGAATATTCAGAATAAAACACTAAAAGTACAGGGTTGCTGCCAAAAATGACGTGGTTATCAGTTTACATCATAGGTTTGGTCCTCCGTATGGCCATGTGATACGGCATGGTCCTCCCTAGGAGTGTGAAGATGATTAATTGTGGTGCTGAACCCCGTCATACTGGAGTGCCCTAAAACGGTGGCGTATAAGGCTCCATTTAGACATCCGTAGTGCATTGCGGATCCGCAATACACCCGGCCGGCACCCCCATAGAAATGCCTTTTCTTGTCTGCAATTGCGGACAAGAATAGGACATGTTCTATTTTTTTCCTGAGCAGTGGACCAGAAGATCGGGGGCGAGCTCCAGAAATGTGGATGCGGAAAGCACATAGTGTGTTCTCCGCATCCATTCCGTCCCCATGGAGAATTAATGGGTCCGCACCCGTTCTGCGATTTGCATTATATGGACGTGTGAATGGAGCCTTGGGGGCGGTGTATGCACTCCAATCACTGCTGGATAGGGCAGGCTGCCTGATGTCGAACTACTGCACTCAGCATGTCTTCTGGAGCATAATAGGACTCACGGCTAGAGGCGTATCTAGTGGAGGCCGCATCTTTGGATAACATATGTCTAAGATGGACCCTAATCAATGCATAGTCAAAGGTTTTACAACTTTCTAATATTCTGTGTGTTTCATTTCTCGAAATTATCAGGATTTCTTCTTGAAGGTGAATGGAAGGATTTTTTTATCTTCAGCGGTTGATAACCAATGTCCCACTGTCACAGGTGCACAGCATATACTTGAGCCGTCGGGGTTCAGTGCTACAGAGAGGAAGCAGCTAAGACGGTGCAGCCAAAAACCACGCTGACATGTAAGAGGATACATTTTTGGCTTGATGAGAGATGACTGTTCATTGATGGTAATGGCCACACAGTTGCCTATAGAACGGTGCAGCCATTGACAATACAGACCTACTGAACAGTGCAGTTTTCATTAGATTATTAGAGCCCGCTGTTGCCCTTTCAAACGTGCGGTCCTTTAACACAGCACGACCACGTCACAACCGTGACACCACCACTGCACCATGTGGTCGTACCCTAATAGTACACATTGTCTCAATGTTGTAGCCTCAGCGTGTGCCGCTCCCCTAGGAGGCTTCTCTGCAGTGTTATTTGCAGTCTGCATTACAACGCAGGTTCTAATATAATAAAATGGACTAACACACATTATCCGAAAGTTACCTTGTTATTGATACCCCTCCTCCACACGTACATTCACAATAATTTATCTCCTGCATAGAAGGGGTGTTTTTATGCAGCCTGTTCACGTTAGGTGGGCAATGACCCTAATAAAATGTATAAAGTATTGGTTCATGTGATTGTAAAATAAGCAATTCTCTTGGATCATAAAAGCTACTGAGTTGTCTGCAGCAAGTTTTGCGCCAAAATTCACATGTGAGGAATAGGTCTTACCGTGATTTACGGCAAATCTGCGGCGGATAATTTCTGGACCCAGATTTATTAATTTTTTTAAATCAGACCATTTTTATTGTCATTTTGCATTTAGGACCCAGCTTTAATGTAGATAGAAAATGGTTGTGTAACTAGAAAAACTCCTGCCAAAAGGTATTGTGTTACGCTTAGTGCAGGTTCCTGACACGGTAAAAAGACCTTCCCAGTGCCATGCACTGCCCCCGTGGGTCCCTTCACTAGGCATAACACAATGTATGTTTTACAGAGAGTTTTCCTTTAAGGGCAGACATCTTTTTTGTGATAACTGGTTTCTGGCATTCGGTGAAGCCTCTGACACCTTTGGCAGTAATCAGTCTCTCAGGCCATGTAGACGGTGGGTCTAGTGATGCAAACTTACTCATCGTAGCTGCAGGTACTAGACCTGCTGTCAAGCTGAAACTTCCGCTCGGCACGGATTGGAACTTAGAGGCATTATTAGTACATGTCATCGCTCTAATTTTTATTTTTTCAGGTCAATTGCTCTGTTGCCCCGCTTATGCCCCCCATTCTAGTTTTGTGCCGTGTATACTATTAGATCACGTCTGTAAAGAGAGAAGATGCCAGGTTTTCTTCAATCACAGTGAAGCGCGTCACGGCCAGGGCGAAAAGCTGGCATCTCCTCCTCCCTGTACTGATGCTCTCTATTAGCATACAGGGCACGGAACCAGAACAGGGGGCACAGCGGGGCAACAGAGCAGCCGATCTGAAAAAAAAAATACAGCGATGACATCTATTAATAATGCCTTAGGCACCTTTCACACGAGCGAGTTTCTCGCGCGGGTGCAATGGGTGAGGTAAACGCATTGCACCCGCACTGAATCTGGACCCATTCATTTCTATGGGGCTGTGCACATGAGCGGTGATTGTCACGCATCACTTGTGCGTTGCGTTAAAAAATCGTAGCATGTTCTATATTCTGCATTTTTCACGCAACGCGGGCCCCATAGAAATCAATGGGTCTGCGTGAAAATTGTAGCATGCTCCTCTTTGTGCGTTTTTTATGTAACGCATGCCCCATAGAAGTGAATGGGGCTGCGTGAAAATCGCAAGCATCCGCAAGCAAGTGCGGATGCGGTGCGGTTTTAATGCATGGTTGCTAGGAGACGATCGGGACAGGGACCCGATCATTATTATTATCAAATCTAATTAAAATAATAGCATTCTGAATACAGAATGCATAGTACAATAGGGCTGGAGGGGTTAAAAAATAAATACAATTTTTTATCTCGCCTTAATCCACTTGATTGCACAGCCGGCATCTCTTCTGTCTTCATCTGTGAGGAAAAGGACCTGTGGTGACGTCACTGCGCTCATCACATGGGCCATCACCATGGTGATGGATCATGTGATAGACCATGTGATGAGCGCAGTGACGCCACCACAGGTGGTGATGGATCATGTGATAGACCATGTGATGAGCGCAGTGACGTCACCACAGGTCTTTTTCCTCACAGATGAAGACAGAGGAGATGCCGGCTGCGCGAACAAGTGTATTAAGGTGAGTTAAATTATTTTTATTTATTTTTTTAACCCCTCCAGCCCTATTGTACTAATTATTCTGAAAATAATACAATCTACACAACCTTGAACCCAAACCGGAACTTCTGTGAAGAAGTTCGGGTCTGGGCACCACATTCAGTTTTTTATCACGCGCGTGCAAAACACATTGCACCCACGCAATATAAACTGAACAACGGAACGCAATCGCAGTCAAAACGGAATGAAAATGAAACCTACTCGCGCGGGTTTGCCGCATTGCACCCGGGACGCCTCAGGAGCCAAAACGTGACGCCCGTGTGAAAGAGACCTTACAGTGCCAGGGACCGGCCCTGAAAAAACCTACAAGTGGCCCCAGTGTTTTAGGTGGGTTCAAATTGACAGAAGATGGGGCCAATAGAAGTTGGCAGGATCAGCAATACCACAGTGCAGCACAAAATCCTCCCGAGAATCTGTCGTTCTGTGGTGGCCATCAGTAGCTGCCACATTTTGTCCTCCTCCTTCTCCAGCTGTTTGTTTCCAATTCACATATGGAGGTGAGATGTCAGCCACAGCACAGAGCCAGCCCTACATTCAGGCTAGGGCTACACAGCGACACTGTTCACGGCCAGGATCGCTGAGCAGCTGTGTTCCAATAGAAATGAATAGGATTGCTGCGGCAGTCGCAAGAAATCCAGCCGTTTTTGATTTCTTGCACAGTGTCGCTGTGTAGCCCCAGCCTTAGCATGCTGCCTAGAATTCCTCTAATAATGACCCCTATAGTGCCCCCAGTAGTATGCACCTGGGCAGCGGCAGTACGGAGAGCTCAGGTGGTCTTGTGGGGCATCAACCCACCGGGAAAATTCCCTGTAGAATCTTTTGCCAGTCGCCCCTGCTTGCACTGGTTTTTAGTCCTTTGCATTGCCGGAATCAGTCAGTTTACATTGTGGCATGGTAGAGCTGGGCTTCAGAAGAGCCATCAATGCTGACATACAGGGGGCACCCAGTAATCACGTGCACCTGCTGCCTTAGTGGTGGTCAGTGTGCACCACATTATTATGCAGCCTTTGAACCAACCAAGGGCCATTCCATTCACTGATCTCATGGCACAGAACCCCTGTTTTCTGAAGTGTGGTCACCTACCAATTGAAATATAATCATTGACAACGATTTTTTTTTTTATAACACACCCAGATAGAAATGTTGGATTGCTGCAAAACTTGGCATGCAGTTATGATTCAGGCAGATATGCATGAATACAGGTGTGGACGGATTAGATACTGGGTTTTGCCACAAGACGGCAGAAAAGTGCTTTCCCCCTGCTGCCTTATAATAAAATAAAAAATGTCTCAGAGGCTACTTTTGGGTAGTGTACCTCCTGGTGAGAGATTGCTGACTGCTAGACATGTCTCTATGATGCACTCAGATATTTTGCCCAGTCGACAGACTTTGAGAGGGAATGATGCATCATTGGACAGAGAGTAGCAGGATGTTCCTTTTGACAGGCTGCCCCCCTTCTAGACCATTCTGCCCTAGCTGTTGTTAGGTGTTGGGAGCAGTGGTTACATAAGGGCATGCACACAATGAACAGGGTCCAGACAGACGACCAGTAGAGAGGATTGTTTGATCCACCAACAGGCATGAGCAGCTCCATCCGTTTCATTGTCCACCATCCAGACACAGGCGGTACCTTCATTACACATTGGCGTTGTGGTGCCCATTACAAGTCCTGACATTGATTACCAGCCACCGTCGCCTTTGCAGTGGTGTTGTGAAAAACCTGGACTGTTATGGACTGGAACTACAGTTGCAAGAAAAAGTATGTGAACCCTTTGGAATGATATGGATTTCTGCACAAATTGGTCATAAAATGTGATCTGATCTTCATCTAAGTCACAACAATAGACAATCACAGTCTGCTTAAACTAATAACACATAAAGAATTAAATGTTACCATGTTTTTATTGTACACACCATGTAAACATTCACAGTGCAGGTGGAAAAAGTATGTGAACCCTTGGAATTAATAACTGGTTGAACCTCTTTGGCAGCAATAACTTCAACCAAACGTTTCCTGTAGTTGCAGATCAGACGTGCACAACGGTCAGGAGTAATTCTTGACCATTCCTCTTTACAGAACAGTTTCAGTTCAGCAATATTCTTGGGGTGTCTGGTGTGAATCGCTTTCTTGAGGTCATGCCACAGCATCTCACTCGGGTTGAGGTCAGGACTCTGACTGGGCCACTCCAGAAGGCGTATTCTCTTCTGTTTAAGCAATTCTGTTGTTGATTTACTTCTATGCTTTGGGTTGTTGTCCTGTTGCAACACCCATCTTCTGTTGAGCTTCAGCTGGTGGACAGATGGCCTTAAGTTCTCCTGCAAAATGTCTTGATAAACTTGGGAATTCATTTTTCCTTCGATGATAGCAATCTGTCCAGGCCCTGACGCAGCAAAGCAGCCCCAAACCATGATGCCACCACCACCATACTTCACAGTTGGGATGAGGTTTTGATGTTGGTGTGCTGTGCCTCTTTTCCTCCACACATAGTGTTGTGTGTTTCTTCCAAACAACTCAACTTTGGTTTCATCTGTCCACAGAATATTTTGCCAGTACTGCTGTGGAACATCCAGGTGCTCTTGTGCAAACTGTAAACGCGCAGCAATGTTTTTTTTGGACAGCAGTGGCTTCCTCTGTGGTATCCTCCCATGAAATCCATTCTTGTTTAGTGTTTTACATATCGTAGATTCGCTAACAGGGATGTTAGCATATGCCAGAGACTTTTGTAAGTCTTTAGCTGACACTCTAGGATTCTTCTTCACCTCATTGAGCAGTCTGCGCTGTGCTCTTGCAGTCATCTTTACAGGGCGGCCACTCCTAGGGAGAGTAGCAGCAGTGCTGAACTTTCTCCATTTATAGACAATTTGTCTTACTATGGACTGATGAACAGCAAGGCTTTTGGAAATACTTTTATAATCCTTTCCTGCTTTATGCAAGTCAACAATTCCTAATCGTAGGTCTTCTGAGAGCTCTTTTGTGCGAGGCATCATTCACATCAGGCAATGCTTCTTGTGAAAAGAAAACCCAGAACTGGTGTGTGTTTTTTATAGGGCAGGGCAGCTGTAACCAACACCTCCAATCTCATCTCATTGATTGGACTCCAGTTTGCTGACACCTCACTCCAATTAGCTCTTAGAGATGTCATTAGTCTAGGGGTTCACATACTTTTTCCACCTGCACTGTGAATGTTTACATGGTGTGTTCAATAAAAACATGGTAACATTTAATTCTTTGTGTGTTATTAGGTTAAGCAGACTGTGATTGTTTACTGTTGTGACTTAGATGAAGATCAGATCACATTTTATGACCAATTTGTGCAGCAACCCATATCATTACAAAGGGTTCACATACTTTTTCTTGCAACTGTATATCGTCTTTAGTGATGAATCCAGGTTCTGTTTGGGATCCGACCATGGTCATGTTCCAATATAGAGGCCTCGTGGTCAGCGCTTCAGTCCGGCCTTTGCTGTTGAGCAACACACTGCCCCATGTCGGTGTGATGATCTGGGGAGACATCATATATGTCAGTTGGTCGCTCCTAGTAGGGCTACAAGGGACATTAACAGCTCAGCGATATGTGCGGGACATCCTGACGCCATATGTGCTCTTTCCACTGGTATTTTTTGACAGGGTAATGCTCGCCCACACAGAGCAAGGGTTTACCAGGAATGTCTCCTCCAGATTACAACACCACCTTGGCTGCCCGGTCACCAGATTTATAGCCAATCAAACATTTATGGGACCATCTGGGCGCCAACTTCACCCACCTACGAGTGTGCAGGATCTACAGGCCCAGCTTCAACATCTGTGGGCAAATGTGCTGCAGGACACCATATGGAACGTATATACCTCCGTGCCCAACCGTATCTCATCCTGTATCCAGGCTAGAGGAGGCCCCACAGGGTCCTAGAGCCTCCTTATAATTGTACAGCTTTCCCCAATAAACTTCTCCATCCCTCTAATATTGTAATCACTAATATCCTCATTACATTCACACACAGATAGTTTCATCCAATTCCAACAACTCCTTCTTGGTCCGGTATTTTTATATTTATTTTCTCAATGAATGTACATGAAGCTTACTAAACACCATATACTTGAATAGATCCCTATAACCCTTTGCCTTTCACCTAGGATGTCCAGTGACCTGTCACGTGATTCTGTATTTTCACTTTTATTACAGATCACTTAATCCTTCGTATAGTGAAAAATTCTGCAACTTTCTAATAATCTTTAATTTCTCACCGTTTCAAGATCCCTGCTTACCGTCAGTGAATAGAAACACTCTGATTCACATGCAAAATCCCACAATTTCAATTTTTTTTTGTCTCTGTCCTTTTTGGGGTTGTGGATACAAGGATGATAATCAATGAAGATGAGAACCTGTAGCCTCAGTCTATTGGATGTGGGCGAGGAGACCGAATCTATGCAGATATGACATGAGCATGCTGTGTGCTTCCCTTCTGTATGCACTTGAAATAGAGCTTGAGACCGCTCCGGTAATGTCGGTTTAGTAAATGTATCCCTCATGAAATAACAATTCTGGGGTATCTTTGCTTAGAACTCTGCATTTTGTAGTTCCTCTGTTATTCCTCCTGAATATGTCTGAATAAATTGATGGGTGTTATTGTTCCCCTAGTCAAAAAGGTGGTTTACACACACATTCGGCACGGATTGGACACGATCAGACTGTGTAGACATATCTCCAGGTGGTAACACCCACTTGTCAATTTATTCATAATTATTTTTTTTTTTTTTCAGGAGGAATAACAGAGGAACTGCCAAATGCAGAGTTCTAAGTGGCAAAGCTCAGAATTACTTTGCAAAGGATAAAAGTCAGGAGAGAAGAAAGTGACTTGTTGTGGCCCGAGCTGTGCCTCCATTGCCTGCGCTTGTTTAACGCTTGCCGCAGTCTGGATAGAGAAGCAGAAGCGCTGACCATCCAGAGATGCGATTGTGTCGGAGCTTCGCTGTCTGCTGTACTCCCACGTAGTGCGAGCGTGGGATGCTCTCCTTGACTCAGCTGCATTTCACCCCTCACATTGTGATCCACATAAAACAGGGACATTTCACCCACCTCCTACTGAGTAGGATGCTGAGAAAATCAGACCCACACGCCTTCGGTTTCCTATAGTCTCATTGATTCAACAGAGAAGGTTGTGCATTGTCATAAATATTCCTCCCTTTCATCCACCATTGTGATAATAGCAGCACATACCCCCCTGCTCCTCCATCTACAGTAGACACAATCATGGCAGTACCTAGTTTCACCACCAGGGGGCAGTCACAACCTTTAAAGCTGTATGCGGCTCCTAGTACCTGGCATGGTGCAGTTATATTGTTTGTTACCTGAAGTAGCAGCATGGAATTATAAAATATTGGGCGCTGCTGATCCTGATAAAATGTTATAGCCTATAAACTCAAGTGCGGTTCATTTTTTTGCCGAGCATGTCCCCATGCGACAAGAGGTCACCCACTGTTCCTGCAGCATCAATCCACAGTGAAAGACAGCTTGCAGCAGAGTAAGGCCTCTTACACACGGCTGTGCCTGTGCTGTGGACCACAAATTGCGGTCCGCAATGCGCGGGCACCAACCGTGGGCCAGCCATATGCGGATCGTGGACCCATTCACTTCAATGGAGTCCGTGATCCATCCGTTCCGCAAAAAGATAGAACAAGTTCTATTTTTTTGCGGAACGGAAGCACGGAACCCCACAGAATCACTCTGTAGTGCTTCCGTTCCGCACTGCATCTCCGAATTTGCCTGCGGGCCACAATACGGTCACGGCAGGATAACGGCCGTGTGAAAGAGGCCTAAATCTCCCATCCATTATCTCTATATGGCCTGGGGGATGTTCAAAGGGAACAATTCCTTTAGGCACTATGCACTGGACCGTGTCCGTTTTGTGGTCTGCATTTTATTTGTTTTGCTGACCCATTGACTTCAATGGGTCCACTGTCCACGTTTTGAGGACATATTCTATCTTTTTGCGAAACAGACTGCAGAAAGCAGACAGATGATCTGTTCTGCAAAAAGATAGAAAATGCAGACCACGGACCAATTGAAGTCAATGGGTCCGCCAAAAATGTGAATGCAACACGGATGGTTTGGCGGACCACAAAATACATAGTTGTGTGCATGAGGCCTTAAAGGGGCTCCATACATTTTATACAGAGATTTTTTTTGAGACAATCGCTCAAAATGGCATTGAAAAGTTGTCTTCTCAAAGAAGATAACCAACATGCATGATACATGGTGGAACTTGGTCTGAATAAGAGGGTATTCACCTCAGAGGTTTCACTGTATACAAGACTCATGTAACTGCATGTGCATTGCAATACGTACTGGTACTTAAAGGGGTTTTCCAGGCTTTTTCATATTAATATCAGATCGGCGGGGGTCAGACACCTGGCACCTCTGCCGATCAGCTGTTTGAGGAGACGACACTCGCTGTGCACAAGTGCCATCTCCCTTCTCTCTTCCTGTCCGCTGCTGCTGTCCCATAGATATGCAGCAGCAGACAGGGAGAGAGAAGGCAGAGGGTACATGTGCACAGCGCGGGTTGTCTCCGCAGAGAGCTGATCGGCAGGGGTTCCGGGTGTCAGACCCCCGCTGATCTGATATTGATGACCTATCCTGAGGATAGGTCATCAATATGAAAAAGTCTGGAGAACCTCTTTAAGGGCCCTTTAAACGGGCCGAGAATCGCACAGATTATCGCCAACTAGCGTTCATGTAAACACTCGTTAGCGATGATTGGGCAGTGGAAAGGTACCGCCGATTACACGACGAATGTTTGTGCACATGCAAAAGTAATTGTTTACCGGCAGCAGATCGTGCCATGCAAACAAACTCTCCTGCCGGCAGACAACAAGTCCTTATGGGTAAGAGCGATGGCAATGTAAATGCACATATGGACTTTGCACATTTGGACTTTGCATTGATCTGCATTCAGGACTTTTTTTTCCCCGCCTTAAATAAAGGATCTCAGACGGAAAAGGCTGAAATGGATGCCAAGTGTGCATGACTGATACTCAGGATCCCTTTTTTTCCCTTTATTTTTCTGTTCTTGTGACAGATCAGAAGAACGGAACAATAAACAGACATGTGAACTCAGCTTTAGGGCTCATGCATACAACCATATGTATTTTGCAGTCTGCAAAACAAGGATCCGCCAAAAATACGGATGACATCCATGTGCATTCCTTATTTTGCGGAACAGAACAGCTGGCCCCTAATAGAACAGTCCTATCATTGTCTGTAATGCGTAATAGGACATGTTCTGTTCTTTTGCGGAACGGACATATGGAAATGGAATGCACATGGAGTAACTTCCGTTATTTTTTTTGGTCCACAAAAAAACATTCCAGGTTGGTCTTGCCCTCTCCATTTTAACGAGGAAGTGGAAAATAGAGGACAATGGGGTAAAAAGAGCAGAACATTGTGTTTGAGGTTAAGACAGTGGTGAGGTCAAGCAGCTCCTGAAAGGGGCCTGACGTTTTACTCCCCTGTTCTTCATGTACTCTATTACCCAAGGTTCCCATAGACCTTCGTATAGATCATAATCAAGTTTTTGTGAAAAAATTCTTATGAGATTAAAGATTTTGTATATTTTCTCTGCTTCCATATATGCTCAGCGGTGCTCCCATAATAGGGTGAAACTTGTATCTCTACCTCATTCAGATCCATGAACAGAATGGCAGAATCACAGTGAAGACTGACACAAGGCCACACCGGTAAGCAAACATCCATGTGGTTGTTGTTTCCCCAACCGGATTCATTACTGTCATAGCCGAGCGCTGTGTGCAGAGCAATCATCGTTATGTCCTGACCTTATTTTTTTGTGTGTGTTTTAAAAACTGAATTTCTTGCCGTCAGCGATTTTCCGGCTCATACAGAACATTTCCCGTAATAAGCGAGCAGTCGAGGAAAGCAGTGAGGAAATTCTTATTACACCTGGGAGAGCCCTTCACAGGGTGACACTTCAGCTGAGGAGTATGGCAAAAGTGGGAGTGGCCAGTTTGAAGGGTGAGGATTATAAAGTAGGGCTAAATTTACCTTGACCCCCAATATTACCATCAGATACTAGACCAGACCCCATAAATATATTCAGAATCCCTTTAATATCAGACCCCAAATCAAACTCCCCTAAATATATTGTCCCCAAATATCAATATCAAACTCCAGACCAGACCCCCTAAATATATTCAGACCCAAAACAGGACCACTATATTAATAGAGGTCCCATATGAGACCCCTAATGTATGTTAATATCAGACCTAATCCCTAATTTAATCCAAGCATCAGAACAGGCTATGGGGGAGCCCCTAATAGAGTAGATGTTCTGCTCTATTATCCATTATTTCTTCCACTTGTAATATTGCTATTGCGATGACCGGGCCACAGGGGCGTAGTGAGTGCACGGTGAGCGTGGTGATAATGTGCCGGATGGGTGCAGTAGTTGTACTCACTTTTCTGTAGCTCCCTGGGCCCGTGTGCAGTGAAAGGGAAGACAGTACTAAATCCTCCAGGGCACTCTCTATTGCAGGGAACACCAGCCAGATGGAAGTTGAGGTGCCCTTGATGGTAATGGGTACGCCTAGGGTGATTTGGTGGCTGGGACCCTAGTTGTTTGTGACGCAAATACGGTAGGTGCAATTAGGAGATGGAGTAGAATGATGAGAGAGGCAGTAGTTTAACCAAACAGGAACTTTACTGGTCAGTTGTAGTCTTTTAATAGCTAGCATTCAATAGACATACTTTGTCTTACATGAAGTTGTTAAAGATGAGGGGAGATCTAATTAATATGTATAAATATATCAAGGGTCAGTACAGAGATCTATCCCATCAGCTATTTATCCCCAGGACGGTGACTGTGACGAGGGGACATCCTCTGCGTCTGGAGGAAAGAAGGTTTGTACACAAACATAGAAAAGGATTCTTTACGGTAAGAGCAGTGAGACTATGGAACTCTCTGCCTGAGAAGGTGGTGATGGTGAGTACAATAAAGGAATTCAAGAGGGGCCTGGACGTATTTCTGGAGCTTAATAATATTACAGGCTATAGCCACTAGAGAGGGGTCTTCCTCTGGATCAACTTGCGGGATAACAGGCCGAACTGGATGGACAAATGTCTTTTTTCGGCCTTATGTACTATGTTACTATGATAAAGCTGCAAATCCCGAATAACATGCTCTTTGAGGTGATGTATGTAGGTTCCAGGTTAACTTATGCAGTAGTGATGATGATGCTTTACTTGGTTCCTGACCTTGCTCTGGCTATTTAGTCTTGCAATTAATATGGATCCTCTGGTACAAATATTATACAACCCAAGGGCGGTCTCCCTCATGGCAGGCAAACTCTCTGCTCTATTCTTTGAAAAGGTTGTTGACCTATAGTCCAAGTAGTGCCTGGCCTTGACTCTACAATGTAGGTTTACTGAATCCTGCTTCTGGATTCCAAAAGTTCAAGTAGCTTACCTCCTGGGCAAGGCCCATGAGAACAGAGACCCGTCTGTCTCCTCTCCTCCTAACTCCTCACTCCTAATCTCCTCTCTAACTTCCTGTGGCTGACCTATTAAAATGATGTTATAGTGACCTCTAGTGTTGGTAGTATGTAATGCATTTCACCAGCCTGTAATAGAAATTTAGCAATACATTGATTAGTGCAAGATGACATGAAAGAGCATATAGCAATTTGGAGTGGCCCATACACACATACGTGGGACACTACATTCACCACTGCTCTAATAAAAGTCTGCCTCAACTTTAGACTTGCTAGGTGCTGCGGATCTCCTCGTCGTTACATGAAAAACACCAAAAACATGCGCCGCACACATATATATCTCAGAATTACACATTGGGCCAGATTTATCATTAGCTCAGGTCAGAATAATGGAGTGAAAAAGTCCCAAAAAAAGTCCCAAACGCTAAAACTGCGCACACATTTGCGACTTTTTTCTGCTCTGCACTATGCTCGCCAGTTTTCTGGAAGTGGCCGTGTTTTCTTATGTAAATGACTCTCTAGACAGATTTACTATTGGGACTATTTAAAAAGTCGCAAAAAAGTCGCAATTTCACTCCAGTGAGGACCATGCTTATCTTATGAGACTTTTTAATAGAACATGTGACTTTTTCCATAAAAACGTGCGACTTTTTCATAAAAACGTGCGACTTTTGTAAAGCTGCTTACTGACGGATAAACTGCTACTGTCAAACCACATTTATCGCAGTCTTAAAGGGCCGATCATAAATCTGACTTGGCTAAAACTGACTTTAGCCATATGTTAAAGTGGAGTGAGCTGTCAGAGTCATGATAAATCTGGCCCATTATATTATATATATTATTTTTCAAGTTAATCCAGTAAATTCAAGTGCATAAAAGAGTTTTTCATAAAAATACACATTATCAAAATATCACATGTCAATACATTGGAGCAGAGGGAATAATGGGCGTTGTTCTCTTTGCTTGACGGTGACAAAATGGGCGATGATCTGGGAATAAGTAATACAGTCTATTGCAAAGTCCATTGGGAAAAAGTCCAACTCAATATTGAGGTAAAAACATTTGTAATCCAAAGGGTTAAAGTCTAAAAAGTTCTGGTATTGTAAACATGAGTATTGCATAAAATAGGCACAGAAAATGTCCTTCTGGGTACATAACTTGAAACGTTGCTCAACTTTTGAATTTAAAGGCCCAGATAACCTGAGAAAGGGGTGAAAAGGGAAAAATGGCGCAATACAAACAAAAATGCACAACCTGGGGATAAATGGTCCTGCTAATGTCCAGCAGGGTGGTCCTGAATAATCCAGTAAAGGGCCTAGTAGGCTCTGTAGTGGCCTAAGGAACTGCCACTAGGGGGTGTAACTAGCAAGAGTCCTACGTGGGGCAGAAAAACAATTATTTTTTTTCTTTCAGAGGTGGCTATCCGGCCTACTGGCAAACCAAGTGTTCTCCGGGCCTCATCAAATATGGAGGGTTTTCCTCCCGTCGGGGCTGCTACTGGCACCGTGGTGGCTGTCTTTGGTTTGGTCGGAGGATTCTCTGAATTGACGGATTTGGGCAAGACTTGTTCAGACCCCTGCATGGATAGTGTCAAGGAGATTGACTGAGCATGGAGAAATCTAACAGCCTCCTTGATTTCTCTTGATTCAGTGTTGATATAGTGTTAATGACCACTTCCCTTTTCTCATCTGTTGCTCAGTGGTTATCACTTCTACCCTTTGTAGTCTGACCTACCCTTCTGACTATGCGGTAGATAGCTTCATTTGAGTTTGTCTCTGGTGTCCCTGCTCGTCCATCTCTACAGAAGTTAAGTGTTGCGTTTGTTTGTTATATTCCCTGTTGTTTGTATCTGGGCCTGAGACAGAGACTTCCATCCATTCATCCATCTGGGGAGGAATGGGTTGTCTCTGGTCTTAACCTTTTCCAGGGCCTAATAGGGATATAAAGGCCTTGGTATCCTGCATATGACTATTCCTACCTTCAGGGTCTATTCATATTGATAGATAGTTAGGGCCGGATTAGGGTTGTCTAGGAGGTGACCTGTTTCTTCCCTAGTTTCCAGGCCCAGTTACTGTTCCCCTTCCCTCCTGTGTTCAGTGTGGAGTTTCCCCCCGACACTGATCGTGACAGATAGGCTTTGTAGCTGCTGGACACACTCCCGTCCGACGTCTCGTGTACAGGCAGATCGGGACCTTCTCTGGGGCTTAGGCTGGAGACTCCATGATGGTGGCTTAGAGTGCTTTGGTGGCTGGGACCCTGGTTGTTTATGACGCCAGCATGGTAAGGTGCAATTAGGAGATGGAGTAGAATGATGAGAGATGCAGTAGTTGAACCAAACAGGAACTTTACTGGTCAGTTGTAGTCTTTCAATAGGTAGCATTCAATAGACATACTTTGTCTTACATGGAGTTGGTAAAGATGATACAGCTGCAAATTCCAATTAGCAGGCTCTGTGATGTTAAGCAAGAGTGATGATGATGCTTTACTTTGTTCCTGACCTTGCTCTGGCTATTCAATCTTGCAATTAATATGGATCCACTGGTACTAATAGTATACAACCCAAGGGCGGTCTCCCTCATGACAGGCAAACTCTCTGCTCCTTTCTTTGAAAAGGTTGTCTGAACTATAGTCCAAGTAGTGCCTGGCCTTGACTCTACAATGTAGGATTACTAAATCCTGCTTTTGGATTCCAAAAGTTCAAGTAGCTTACCTCCCGGGCAAGGCACAGGAGAACTAAGACCAGTCTGTCTCCTCTCCTCCTAACTCCTCACTCCTAATCTCCTCTCTAACTTCCTGTGGCTGACCTATATAAATGATGTTATAGTGATCTCTAGTGTTGGTAATGTGTAATGCATTTCACCAGCCTGTAGCAGGAATTTAGCAGCATTGACAAAGGAAAATACAGTGATTAGTGCAAGATGACATGAAAGGGATATAGCAATTTGGAGTGCCCCATACACACATAAGTGGGGCACTACACTATTATAGGCAAGTAAATATAAGGGCATATTGATCTTATCCAGATGAGTCTGCTTGAAACCTCCCCCATACCCCTACTGCCCAGAGCAGAGAATAGAGAGCTGCTAAGAAAGAGATGTAGTGCATGGTTCCCCATATATTTCAATGCATGCAATGAAATACCACATTTCCCCAGTAGTGGCCACTGCAGGGAAAATACATAGCTGGGTGCAACGTCTCTTGGTGACATCAGATGATTGCCAGGGTTTTCAAAACACCATAGGTAGTGTCACGGATGGTGTAACAGAAAACAAGAAGTTACAAATAAGGATCCGACTGGCTTGATCCGAAACTAAGGAACAAAAGGGTGACCTCTATTTAAGCCCTGAAACTCTCCCTGTCTTCTCAGCCAATGCAAAGATCTCTATGATTGAAAATTGCATGCCCTCGTGCCTCGACTGTATGACACCTGAACACCCTATAATAGTGAGGGGACACGACCACCAGCTCCCTATACTTAATACGGAGGGAGTCAGGGTCACCTAGGATCAAGCAAACAGGAAAACACAAATCAATGAACAGACTTATCTGTAGAAGCATCAGTTTGTAGCATCCAGCATGTACACACTCCAAGAAGTTGTATAAACCACAAAGTGATGCAGTATGGGAGGGGATTTAAAGGGATGCAATCAGTGCAACTAGATGACAGCTGAGAGAGGGAAACGAGATGACAAAACGAAAGCAAAACAAAAGAACCTCAAGCAGGAGGTTCTGAAGAACATCTGTCAGAGCTTCTCAGATGTATGGCGGTGACAGTACCCCTCCTTCTACGAATGGACTCCGGACACTCCGAGCCCACCTTCTCAGGATGGGACCTATGGAAAGCCCTGATGAGACGAGTGGCCTTAATGTCCGTCACTGGGACCCACATCCTCTCCTCAGGACCATAACCTTCCCAATGAACGAGGTACTGGAGAGACCCGCGACAACACGAGAATCCACAATCCTAGAGACCTGAAATTCAAGATTACCATCAACCAGAATCGGAGGAGGAGGCAAAGAGGAGGGTACAATGGGTTGGACATAAGGTTTTAATAGGGACTTATGAAAAACATTATGGATCTTCAAAGTTTGAGGAAGATCAAGACGGTAGGCAACAGGATTGATGACGGACAAGATTTTGTTAGGCCCAATAAACTTAGGACCCAACTACCAGGAGGGAACCTTCAATTTGATATTCTTAGTAGATAACCACACCAGATCACCAACATTCAGGTCCGGACCAGGCACACGTCTCTTATCCGCCACACGCTTATATCTCTCACTCATGCTCTTTAGATTATCCTGAATCTTTTGCCAAATAGATGACAAAGACGAGGAGAATCTCTCCTCATCAGGTAAACCAGAAGACCCCTCTCCAGAGAATGTCCCAAACTGGTGGTGACTTATCAGAGGACTCCTGACAACAGTTATTTAAAGCAAACTCAGCAAGGGACAAAAAAGAACACCAATCCTCCTGATTCTCTGCCACAAAACAGCGCAGATATGTCTCCAGATTCTGATTGACTCACTCTGTCTGGCAATTCGACTGCAGGTGGAAAGCAGAAGAGAATGACAACTGAACCCCCAAGCGAGAACAGAAAGCCTTCCAGAATCTGGAAACAAACTGCGTGCCCCTATTAGAGACTATGTCTGAAGGAATACCATGCAATTTGACAATGTGATCAATAAATGCCTGCGCCAGGGTCTTAGCATTGGGCAACCCAGGAAAAGGAATGAAATGCGCCATTTTGCTAAAACGGTCCACCACCACCAGAATCACAGTCTTCCCCGAGGAACGAGGCAGGTCCGTAATGAAGTCCATGGACAGATGTGTCCAAGGACGGGAAGGAATGGGTAATGTGGACTTTGGCACGAGCGCAGGTCTCGCAGGCTGCCACAAAACCCTCAACCGACTTACGGAGCGCCGGCCACCAGAATCTCCGAGCGATGAGATCCACTGTGGCTCTACCCCCCGGGTGCCCAGCAAGGACAGTATCGTGGTGCTCCTTAAAAACCTTGTGTCTTAAAGCGTGAGGCACAAACAACCTCCCAGGAGGACCAAGATCAGGAGCCTCTGCCTGGGCTGCCTGAACCTCTGCCTCCATTTCAGGATAAAGAGCAGAGACCACCACACCTTCAGCCAAAATGGGACCCGGGTCTCCAAAATTCCCACCTCCCGGAAAACAACGTGACAGGGCATCCGCCTTCACATTCTTAACCCCAGGGCGGAACGTGACAACAAAATTAAACCTTGAAAAGAACAAAGACCATCTGGCCTGTCTCGGGTTCAGACGCTTGGCTGACTCCAAGTAGGCCAGATTCTTATGGTCGGTAAACACAGTAATAGGGTGTTTGGCTCCCTCTAGCCAATGGCGCCATTCCTCAAAAGCTAACTTGATGGGCAACAACTCCCTATCTCCCACATCGTAATTTCTCTCTGCGGAGGAGAGTTTCTTCGAGAAAAAGGCACACGGTCGCCATTTGGCAGGAGAGGGACCCTGAGACAAGACCGCACCCACACCCACCTCAGAAGCGTCCACCTCAACTATGAAGGGCAGAGAGATATTAGGTTGTACCAAGATGGGAGCGGAAGCAAAACTCTCCTTGATACTAGAAAAGGCCTTACGCACCTCTACCGACCAGGAGGAAAAATCGACCCCCTTTCTAGTCATATCAGTGAGTGGTTTAACAACAGAGGAATAATTCAAAATAAACGTTCTGTAATAATTGGCAAAACGCATCAGCGCCTTCTGATTCTCAGGAAGCTCCCACTCAAGCACAGCGCGGACCTTCTCGGGGTCCATGCGAAAACCAGAAGCGGAGAGAAGAAACCCCAGAAATTGAATTTCTGGAACCGCAAACACACATTTTTCCAGTTTAGCGTACAATTTATTTTCCCGCAGGATGAGCAAGACCTGACGTAGGTGGTCCTTATGAGTTTTGAAATCAGAGGAAAAAAATCAAAATGTCATCTAGATACACTAGTACAAATTTCCCCATTAAATGATAAAAAATGCTGTTCACAAAATGCTGAAAGACGGCTGGAGCATTCATCAAACCAAAAGGCATAACCAAATTCTCAAAATGGCCCTCAGGGGTATTGAAGGCCGTCTTCCATTCGTCTCCTTCTCTGACCCTGACCAGGTTGTATGCCCCTCTTAGATCCAACTTGGAAAAAACTTTAGCCCCAACAATCTGGTTAAACAGGTCCGGGATCAGAGGAAGCGGATAAGGGTCACGAATTGTGATACTGTTCAGCTCCCTGAAATCCAGACATGGTCTTAAAGAACAAAGAAAAAACCAGCGGCAACAGGTGACTTTGAGGGTCCCTTTCTCAGGCTCTCAGAGATATAAGCACGCATAGCGACCCTTTCAGGTTGGGAGAGATTATATAAACGAGATTTAGGCAGCTTGGCCTGGGATGAGATTAATAGGGCAATCGTACTCCCTGTGAGGGGGCAACTCCTGAACACCACTCTCAGAAAACACATCCGAAAATTCAAAGAGAAAAGATCGTACAGTCTTAGTAGAAACCTCAGAAACAGATGTCGTTTTTGTTCTATTCATATCCTCTCCAACTGGATACGATATTGCATATTTGAACTAACATTTGCTTAAGTCCTATGTACTCTAAGATTATTGATAATAAGTAGTCTTTCGTGCATGTTTGGCATTTTGGAAAAATGATAAGTGATGTCAACTTGTCTACCTGTCTTGGCTATTAAAATGAAAATAAAAAGATAATAAAAAAAAAAAAAAGAAACAGATGTCGTAAGGCAATTCTCTCTGCAAAAGTCACTCCAACCATTTATTTGCCTCGCTTGCCAATCAATGGTGGGGTTATGTTTAGTGAGCCAGGGTAGCCCCAACACAAGAGGAGTAGGCAACCCGCTTAGGACGAAACATGACACATCCTCAACATGAGTATCACTCACAATCAAACGGATATTGTGAACTATGCCCTTTAACGATTTCTTAGAAAGTGGAGCGGAATCAATAGCAAAAACAGGTATATCCTTTCCCAAAGTGCCTACCTGGAAACCATGTGTTATCGCAAATTGATTATCAATGAGATTGACAGGTGCTCCACTATCTACAAAAATCTCAAAAAAAATATGTATTGCTCTCTAGCGCCACCCTGGCAGATAGGACAAAACGGGAACTACAAGCAAACGGAAAACCTTCAATTTCCGCATCGACCTTGCCAATAGTAACAGATGGAATGTTTTTAGAGGATTCTTTTCTTTTTGTTTCTTTATTACTCTCAAAAAACTGCCTGAATCTCCTAGAGGGACAAACATTTGCCAAATGATTTATACCTCCACAACAGAAACAAACCCTCCTCTGAGAGCTGAAACTTCTATTGTCGGAGGCAAGCAAACCCAGCTGCATGGGCTCCTGCTCAGAGGGGATTGAGAGAGACTGAGACCCCTGCGCACTGAATGAGACCGCCGCACTGTCCTTGGACTGAGTATGACAGGAAGGAGTGATCTCTCCTCTCTCTCTAAGACACCTGTCAATACGAATGGCCCGAGACATGGCAGAGTCCAAGGAGGTAGGTCTCTCATGAAAGGCAAATGCATCTTTCAATCCCTCTGAAAGACCATGGCAAAATTGACTTCCGAGTGCAGCATCATTCCAACCAGTATCAGCTGCCCATCTCCGAAATTCTGAAGAGTATATCTCTGCAGACTGTTTACCCTGGCATAAAAGACGTAGTCTAGACTCAGCCAGAGCAATACGATCCGGATCATCATATATCTGACCCAGGGCTAAAAAAAATTCAACCACTGAACGGAGGGGCTGTTCCCCCACCGGCAGCGAAAAAGTCCAAGACTGAGCGTTATCCCTGAGCAGCGAGATGATGATCCCCACCCTCTGCTCCTCATCACCAGAGGAATGGGGAAGTATGCGAAAATAGAGTTTTTCAAGCCTCTCTAAAACGAACAAAATTCTCACTACCCCCGGAGAACGTATCTGGGAGAGAGATCTTAGGCTCAGAACAAACTCCATGAACGCAAGCTGAACCGGTCACCTGAAACTGAGATACAGTTTTACGGAGATCTGCTACCTCCAATGAAAGACCCTGCATGTGTTCAGTCAAAAGTGAAACCAGATCCATGCTTGAGACGACGGTTTTGGCGGTTTATAATGTCACGGATTGTGTAACAGAAAACAAGAAGTTACAAATAAAGATCCGACTGGCTTGATCCGAAACGAAGGAACAAAAGGGTGACCCCCTATTTAAGCCCTGAAACTCTCCCTGTCTTCTCAGCCTATGCAAAGATCTCTATGATAGAAAATTGCATGCCCTCGTGCCTCGACTGTATTACACCTGAACACCCTATAATAGTGAGGGGACACGACCACCGGCTCCCTACACTTAATACGGAGGGAGTCAGGGTCACCTAGGATCAAGCAAACAGGAAAACACAAATAAATGAACAGACTTATCTGTAGAAGCATCCAGCATGTACACACTCCAGGAAGTTGTATAAACCACAAAGTGATGCAGAGCTTCTCAGATGTATGGCGGTGACAGGTAGGCAGTCAGTTTTGCCTATACACTGACAAGCAAAAGGGTAACAATGTTTTGAACTTTAAGGCTCCATATTTCACCATTTACTACAGCTTCGAATGTGAGACTCCCATCATTTTATAGGCAATCATCTTGGCTATCTCATACATAAATTGGACTTGCAACTATTTAGCATATTGATTAGTTATGCAGATTCTTGTCATGTAACTGCATTGCTACTGTTTTGCTCCTAAAATTCTAAATTTATATTTTTATTATCTTGTAAATCCACCTTTGGCTTTCCACACTGCCTGAATCCTTCTGGGTGCGCTCTCGGTCAGATTCAAGCATATCTCAACCAAAATTTGATCCCATGTCTTTTCTACACGTTCCCAATGTTGGTACACATTGGTCGACTCACTTGGGTATCAATCCAGCTTTTTCTTTAACACTCCCCACTAGAGTTGAGCGGACACCTGGATGTTCTGGTTCGACAAAAAAGTTTGAGTTCGGGACCCGAACTTGACCCTGAACTTTTGAGCACTAAAATGGCTCTAAAAATGTCATGGAAAGGGCTAGAGGGCTGAAAATGCCACCAAAATGTGGATAGGAAAATGACTTTAAACAACATAAAATACGTAAAAATAAAACATAATAATCTTGATCTAGGAGGATGAGGTCCATATGGAGTAGGAGGTTGAGGAGGCAGTGGATGTGGCGGTGTAGGTGGAAGCGGCAGTGGAGGAGGAGGTAGCCTACACTGCTTTTTGGTTTTAAATTTTTATTTATTATTTTTTAATTAGGGTACACCCCCAAAACATTGGGAAATATAACCTGTGATAACCCCCTCCAGTCGTGCTAAACACACGTTCAAACAATATACTAGCTGCAGGGTAGGCCAGCACCTCCAAGGGGTAAAGGGGAAGATCAGGCCATGTGCCCAATTTGGAGACCCATCAGTCAGTTTATGTAGGCGTGTGCACACATACTGCCCCACCATGTCGCACGTCACCGTGAGATCCATTTGGATATCTTCTTTATCAACTTTCAATGTTCTTTTCTGAGCCTACCATGGTGATCACGGTTATCGGCGAATCAGGGTTCCACGCCGGAGAGGGAGCGTGAGAAAGAGAGACCAGTTCCAAGGGAGGTTAATAGATGAAATTTAATTGTGATCGAGTGGAACTATGGGAAAAGTTATTATAACTAAAGAATCGAAGCAAAGTAGGGGGCATGCGGCAATTACCCACTCTCGACTCGGGGAGGTAGTGACGATAAATAACAATACAGGACTCTTAAGATGCCCTGTTATTGGAATTATTAATAAAAAATTATAGGGAATGTCACTGGGGTATTTAGGATTTGGAAACGTTAGCCAGGAGAAGCCCTGCTTCCACTTTGTTGACTCTAGATAACTTCTGTCTGATCGCACGTCACGTCCACGATCTATTTGGATATCTTCTCTATCAACTTTCGATGTTCTTTTCTGAGCCTACCATGTTGATCACGGTTATCGGCGAATCAGGGTTCCACGCCGGAGAGGGAGCGTGAGAAAGAGAGACCAGATCCAAGGGAGGTTAATTTTTTTAAATTAAATATTATCGAGCAGAAAAGTGGGACAAATTATTGAAGCGCAAATGTGGGACAAGTTATTAAAGTTTAAGCATTGAATGAAAGGTGGGGGCGCGCATCAATTAAAGAAGAATTTTTGAAATTTAATTCCCTGTCACTTATGCAGAGCAGGGGTTTTGTATATGGCAAAATTGTCACCTTGTATCAGACGATTTTTTGAAATTTAGGTCCCTATCACCTATGCAGAGCAGGGGTTTAATCACAGCAAAAATGGTCAAATGTCACCCAAGAATGTAACAGACAAATTAGTGACATTTTTTTTTACCTGTCTACTAGGTATAGCAGTGGTATATCACACCCAAAAATTGGTGAATTTCACCCGAAAATGTAACAGAAAAATTAGTGAAATTACGTAAAATAAAATACGTACAAATAAAAAATAAATAAACTTGATTTATGAGGTGGAGGTCCATATGGAGAAGGAGTTTAAGAAGGCGGTGGACGTAGCAGTGTAGGTGGAAGCCACGGTGGAGGAGGACGAGGTAGTTTGTTTTAATTTTATTTATTTATTAGGGTACACTCCAAAAGAGTGTGAAATATCCAAAATACAACAATGAGCAATTGCGCTGCAGTATAACAATGGCTGGTTAGGGCCGTTATACATGTCTATTCTGCACAAGGTACGGACGAGTCCTGTGGGAACCAGGCCTGGTTCATTTTAATGAACGTGAGCTTGTCCACATTGGCTGTGGACAGGCGGCTGCGCTTGTCTGTGATGACGCCCCCTGCCGTGCTAAACACACGTTCAGATAATACACTGTCTGCAGGGCAGACCAGCACCTCCAAGGCGTAAAGGGCAAGCTCAGGCCATGTGCCCAATTTGGAGACCCAGAAATTGAAGGGGGCAGACCCGTCATGCAGTACGTGTAGGCGTGTGCGCACATACTGCTCCACCATGTTGGTGAAATGCTGCCTCCTGCTAAGACGTTCCATATCATCTGGTGGTGCTGGTTGTTGTGGCGTGCTGACAAAGCTTTTCCACATTTCGGCCATGCTAACCCTGCCTTCTGAGGTGCTGGTGGTGCCCCAGCTGTGTTGGCGACCTCTTCCTCGTCCTCTGCCTTTGCCTTGTGCTTCCACTGTGCCCCCGCTGTCAAGTGGAAATGCCACCAGCAGCGTGTCTACCAGCGTGCGCTTGTACTCGCGCATCTTACGATCACGTTCCAGTGACGGAATTAAGGACGGTACGTTGTCCTTGTAACGGTGATCCAGCAGCGTGGCCACCCAGTAATCAGCACAAGTTAGAATGTGGGCAACTCGGCGGTCGTTGCGGAGACACTGCAGCATGTAATCGCTCATGTGTGCCAGGCTGCCCAGAGGCAACGAAAAGCTGTCCTCTGTGGGAGGTGTATCGCCTGTGTCCTCTGTATCCCCCCAGCCGCGCACCAGTGCGGCAGAGGCCCCAGATGGAGTGTATTGCCAAAAATGGGTGTTTTTTAAAAGCCAGAAAATTATTGAGGTTTTTCAAGCTTGTTTTTAACAATCACAGATGCAACAAAGGCTGCAAATTAAGTATCATGCCCAATAAGGGTGTTTTTTTAATAACAGAATATGACAGCGGTATCCAAAGTGTGTATCTCAAATTGACAGATGCAGACAAGGCCGCAAATTAAGTATTTTGCCCAAAAAGGGTGTTTTTTTAAAACCCAGAAAATTATAGCTGTATTTCTAGCTTAAATTGCACACTGACTAATGCTGCAAGGCCACAGATGTAGGATCTTGCCAAAAATGGGTGATTTTTTTAAACCCTGAATATAATTGCAGTAGTTCAAGCTTCTATTTGACTGTCACAAATGCACATATGCTGTGCTGTTTCACAGAACTTGCAATAAAATGGCCGCCGCCGCCCACCTAACTAACAGACAGATAAAAATTATTTTTCTGGGCCGAGGGCAGGGTAAAACGATTGTGTACTGCGCCCACAAAACAAAATCTAGGTAGATTGCTGCGTTAACAAGCACTTCTGATTAAAGATTCTTTCCTATTCTCTCCCTCACAGCAGCAGCATCCTATCCCTACACTAGTAACAGCAGAGTGACGTGCAGCGCTATGTGACTCCAGCTTATATAGAGGCTGGGTCACATGCTGCACTGGCCAATCAGAGCCATGCCATTAGTAGGCATGGCTGTGATGACTTCTAAGGGTGCAGAGTTAAACGCTTGTTGATTGGCTGCTCTGCAGCCTTTCAAAAAGCGCCATAATATAACCAAACATCGAACCTGAACTTTTATTGAAATGTTCTGGTCCGGGGTCCAAAAATCCTAAAGTTCGGTACGAACCCGAACTTTACAGTTCAGGTTCGCTCAACCCTACTCCCCACACGTGTTCGATTGGGTTGATGTCCGGGACTGTGGTTGCCAATCCAGCACCTCACTTTGTCATTGAACCAATTATTCGCCAATCTCGACGTATGCTTCGGGTCGTTGTCCTGCTGGAACATTAGGTCGTCCTTTTCATTCCCATAGTACTCGAGTGTACGAAGTAACTCGTCTTGTAGGATACTCACATATAGCTCAGCATTGAGCCCACTATTGATTCTAGTCAAGTATCCAACACTTTGGCTATGAAACAACCTCATATCATCAGGCTTCCTAAGGCTTCCTCCTGCAAACTTGACAGTTCCTTTAATTTCTTGAGCCCCCTTTTCGATTGTTTCTTCCAGACCCATTTGCACCCATCAGAGCCCAGTCTATTGACTTTTGTCTCATTGCTCCAAATCACCCTTTTCCAATCTTCTACTGTCCACTGTTTGTACTTTTCTAAACTCGAGTCTTATGATGATAAGTCGAGACTTCTTCACCTTTTTGCAGAATTGTGTAATGCGCGTTGCATGGACTATTATAAAGCATACCACCTCCACTGCAAAATGACTATTTGTCATGCCAGAACTGATAACTGATAGACCGTGTGATGAGCCGACTTGTTGACTCCGATGTTTTGCCTGGACGTCCACTTCTTGGCTTTGGAATGGATGGACGGACTTCATTTCGTATTCTTCCAACTGCCCTGGCACTCACATGATGCAGTTTGGCAATTTTCTTGGGTGAGATAAGGGTGTATAAATTCCTACCTCCTCTCAGTTGGAGTTGCTGAGAGTATGTGATAAGGTTAGTTTCACACCTGTTCACATGGTGCAGTGCTGCGTGGCAGCCATTGTTGCTTTGGTGCTGGGTTGGTGGGGTCCAGTGCCAGGGTGGCTTTTCCAGACAGCGGGGGCACTGTTTGACTGCTGTAGGGTCCAATTCAAAGAGGCAACCTTGTCGTGGTGAATGGGTCTATGCTTTTTGATCAAATTGTATACTAATGCCTCATGTACAGCATGCAACATAGGGGTAGGTATACAGTAAATTGCGCTGAGAAGCAATGCTAATTATGCTGAGGAGCAGTTATTAGATACAAGCATAGTATTGACGATGTGCGATCCAGTTTCACTCTTATATTTTACACGAGATACCGCTATCGATGAGCTGGATGATGCTGTTTCTCTTTTCTTGGGGAATCTTCCTTATGGTGGCTCCTAGATTCCAACCAGTGACCCTTTGCTTGGGAATCAAGCTAATAACACACTGAGCTGGTAGGGAATGTGAGAACAGGTTGTAATTTGTAGTATACAAGAAGAAAAAGTATGTTCTACCACCAAAAGCAAAACTGTGACAATACAGTCATATGACAAGAATCTGCATAACTAATCATATGCTAAATAGTGCAGCGACCGGGACACCCAGAGGAAAACACATAAGGATCAAGGTGGGCCGATGGGGATAGTAGTTGTTTGTACTCACGGTTAGCAGTTGCCTTCCTAGGCCGGCGTGCAGTGATGAGGAAGACAGCACAAAATCCTCCGGGGCACTCTCGGTTACAGGGAACGCCAGCCAGATGGAAGTTGAGGTGCCCTTGATGGTAATGGGTGTAAGGTGCTTTTGCGGCTGGGCCCCTGGTTCGTGACGCCAGCACAGTTAGGTGAAAATATTGAGAGTAGCAGTAGTAAGAATGAGGAGTCGTTTGTTATAAACCAGTTGAACGTTTACTGCAAATCGATTCTCTGGACAGTTGGTACAGTTCATCAATGGAAAGCTTTCTGTATTGCACAAATAATAATAAGTTTGCGTGTAATCCTATTATCAGGTAGTGGCAGTTGTCAATGAAGGAGTTGTCCCTTTTAAAGTAGGCACTTTACAGGCAAGGATCCTGGTGGTAATGCAAGTCCACTCTATAGCACTCTGGTACGAAGTATGCTGATATATCTGGCTACTATGAGCTATCCTCTAAGGGCGATCTCCCTTGTGGCAGGCAAACACATCTGCTTCATTATTTACAGGATACTCTTATAAATAGGTTTTTCCACTATGACCGAAAGGCTTGTGTAGTGGATAAGGACAATTCTGCGCACAAACTGTCCATTTGTGTCCAGGCACTCGGGAAGCTACCCCTGTGGAGTGCTAATGAGATCCATGAGCTAAGTTTAGCTGTTACCCTCGCTAGGCTCTCTCCATCTTTGTACATAGACTCACTGTCTGGTGCTTGGTTGCTGTGGTAGTCTTCTCCTGGCTTGATCAGGGCCCAGAGGAAAGGAAAACAGTTACATGGTGACTTTAGCCTGTTTCTCTACTCCATGAACTTGCTTCTCCTTCTCTCACCAACTACTAACTTCAACTAACATTCTGCTCTAAGATAGACACACTCAAAGCTATATCTAGTGTAGTGTCAGCACCACCTAGGGGTGAATGGATGTAAATGACATTG
This sequence comes from Bufo gargarizans, assembly GCF_014858855.1. Taxonomy (NCBI): domain Eukaryota; kingdom Metazoa; phylum Chordata; class Amphibia; order Anura; family Bufonidae; genus Bufo; species Bufo gargarizans. The sequence goes on along the minus strand of NC_058085.1, from coordinate 52,910,252 downwards.
CCAGCCAGATAATAGGAAATACCATACATTGCAAATACAGATGTTTAAAGTGTCCCATTTACACACATATGTGGGGCGCTGCAATAGTCGCAAGTCCAATTTATGTATGATTGTCTATAAAATGATGGTAGTCTCACATTTGAAGCTGTAGTGGATGATGAGATATGGAGCCTGAAAGTCAAAAGTTCAAAACATTGTTACCTTTTTGCCCCTATTATAGTCAATGGGGCCGGAGCGGACCTTCGGCGGCACGTGTGCACTAGCGGCAGCAAGGATCCGGAGAAGGCTGCCGCTAGTGTGAAAGTAGCCTAATACCTGCTTAAAGAGGATATCTGCTTTGGCCAAACCCATTATGATTAAAGGGTCACCCTTTATGATTAAAGGGTCATCATAGTCTGGTCTACTATTTGGGGCCCCAACCTTTGGAAGAACCGGCAAGGTTCCTTTGTAGCACCACCACAAGGGAAATTAAGTATTATAAAGCACTCTGTGAAACAAATTAGCCACCCATGGTGCTTTATATTGACCACTTGAAGATTATGGGAGATGTTTGGTAATAGGGCATTTGCAGTTTGGGGGGGGGGGGGGCAGTTGTTAATATGAACACCTATAGCAGCAGCTATATACCTGTACACTGCTAGACAGACTATGCTGCTACAGGTTACTCCATGTCTGTCGCTTCTCCTCGTAATTTTCTTCGAAATTCACACAACTTCACACACAGAACTATGGTAACACCAGTGCTGGGGTCTTCACACATAACGTGTCTACTCATAATAGAAGTCACTCGAGGGACAGGGGGAATATTAGGAAGATGGGAAACGTCGACTCTTCTGCTGTCACATATGTGGGGAGTGTGGGAGGTGATCACCAGACACTGTTACCTCTCTCGAGTCGTGGTGGTCTGGAAACTGAAGAAACATGAAGATACTCGGGGCTCTCTAGGAAGCTTATGGATCCTCATGTACAGCTCAGTAATTCACAGATTTCGGTGTGTCATAAGCCCAGTGTAAACACCGCGGACATCTAATGGCTGGCACCAAGGAATTCATATCTCTGCAGGAAGAAGATCACACACAACATTCATTTTTATGTAAAAAAAAAAAGTGTAAGTGAAAGCAACAGGAGAAATCATCAGGAACAGGAACGTCATGTTGGATACACGGAGTATTGTATGGTATAACAGATGTGATGCTTGGATGTCCACATACTTTTGGCCAAAGAGCCAGGTCAAGGCACCTAGGTAGAACAATGTCCAGGAGCCATCCTGCTTTGATTTGGAAGGGTGTAAAGCAGGGCTGCCCAACCTATGGCCCTCCAGCTGTTGCAAAACTACAACTCCCAGTTTGTCTGGAAAGCCTATAGCTATTAGGGCATGCTGGGAATTGTAGTTTGGCAACAGCTGGAGGGCCACAGGTTAAGCATCCCTGATGTAAAGGAAGAAGAGCTCAGCATTACCAGGAATATATCGCAACGATGACCTCTAGCCCCTCATGGATGCAGTTTGGTATTTAAAAGGGTTGTCTCTCTTCAGCAAATGGGATTTATTATGTAGACAAAGTTAATACAAGACACTTACTAATGTACTGTGATTGCCTATATTGCCTCCTTTGCTGGCTTGATTCATTTTTCATCACATTATACACTGCTTGTATCCAGGGGTTCTGACCACCCTGCAGTCCAGCAGTGGTCGTGCTTGCACACTATAGGAAAAGGCGCCGTCCTATGTGTGCTCCCACTGTCCTGGCCACCAGAGGCCAACGTCTTTTCCTATAGTGTGCACAACATATACCCAGAACCTCAATTGCATGCCTAAGGTCCTTCAGAGAGAGAGAAAGACAGAGAGAAGGCGTACCACAACCCCCATCATTGCTGCTATCCATACATCCATGTTGGGCAGGAATTGCACTGTGAACTACTTGGAACTGTGACTTGATACTGTTGGATGTACTACTACTCCTATCCTGCACTTTAGTAAAGAGAGACTTTTTTATTTGCTACAACTGGCCTGGTTACTGACTCCGCCATACGCCGGCCACTGCACCTACATCTCCTGCCTTGCACTTAAAAGGGTTCTCCAGGATTTACATATCGATGACCTATCCTCAAATTAGGAGTGTGCTGGATTTCTTCATTAATCAATTCTCAGGATAGGTTATCAATATGAGACTGGCATGGGTAGGACTCCCGGCACCTACTGCCGATTAGCTGTTTGAGGAGGCCGAGGCTTCTCGCCGCGGCTTCCTTGTGGTTAACAAGCACAGCGCCGTACATTGTATAGTGGCTGTGCTTGGTATTGCAGCTCGGCCCCATTCACTTGAACTGGTTCTGAGCTGTACCTAGGCCAGGGATGCTAGCTGTTATAAAACTACAACTCCCACCATGCGCATCCGTAGGCTGTCCGGGCATGCTGGGAGTTGTAGTTTTGCAACAGCTGGAGCGCCGCAGGTTGGGCATCCCTGGCATAGGCCATGTGACTGATAAACATGATGTCACATGGCCTAGGAAGAGGTCTAAGCGCTCACGATTGGCCAGAGGATAGACCATCATTATGTAAATCCTGGTTACCCCAACTACCACCAGACAGGAGCCCCAAAATCAGGGTGTGCCCCAAAGGAAAAAAAGGGGTGTGCCCTCCTGTCACTGCACGGTGTGAGGATTGCCACTATGATCCATGTGTACAACTATCATTGCCAGAGCTACTGTCACCCCCATCCTCCAATCGCTCCTCCTGGGTTCGCTTCATATGTAGAGGAGAATGTGAGGATGTCTTTCACGTGTCACATACATGTGATAATGAGCACATCAGTGGAGGTGTCAGTAGGTTGCTTTTCACCTAATAGCGTATTACCTGTGTATGCCTTTTATATGTATTATCTACAGAGATGCCTATTAGCTTGCTGGAGCGCTCCATTCCCAGGCGATATCCTTACTGTTTGGTTTGGAAGGACACATAATACCGAGGAGCAGAAGCACATTCATAGACACCATTTTTTTATCAGCAAAGACCCCCCCCCCCCCCCATTGTGATTATGTACTGGGGGAGGGGGCTGGAAGCATACATCTTTATTCTCCATATTATCTCACTGTACGGTGGAGACAATGCAATCTGTTGCTCTCAGTTATCGTGTACAGCAGCCTGGGAAGAAGCTGACTATTTTTCTTCAATGGAACTACCTTAAAGCGGCATTGCTGTATGAACCAGCACAATAATCTGCCACAAAGAATGTCTCCTGCACTGGAGGACTCAATACGACCATGTATTACATGGTCATTCATTCAATCAATTAGGTCCATGTAGTACTACATTTTCCCCGGTGATCACAGCCGATCGCCACTCTTGGAGAAGTCGTACTCATGGACTGCTTTAATCGAAGAAAGGGTTTTTCACATGGGACAACTTCTTAAAGGGTTGACTTCTCCTTAGAATAAGTCAGCAGTATCTGAACGATGGGAATATGAGCATCCACGAGAATCAGTTGCTGGAAAGGGCTGCAGCGCTCGGGCAAGCACTGGAGTCTCTTCTTCTTCAGGCCTGTAAAATCACATCCATCAGTCCCATTTAAGTTAATAGGATTGAGCTGTAATACCAAGCACAACCACTATACATTGTGTGGCGCTGTGAAAAGGCAGCACCATTTGCCTCGGTCCCTTCAAACAATTGATCGGCAGGGGTGCTGGGCTTCCATTGGTCTGTGCACTGAAAACAATTATGTTAGAATTTAGTACCTGAACTTACTGCAGATCTTGGCGACCACAGTTGCAGTCTAGAAAAATGTGGCATACAGATCTCTATGTAATTTAGCAAAGACAGACTCAAGCGGCTGCTAGCCAGAGTGGGATGTCCATGACATAGGAGCTCCTGTCTCCAATGGAAGTGACAACCCCTGTTTGTTGATACTGGATCGATATCATCTTGTGAAGTCACTCCATGTATTCTACTTCCTGTCCTGGCTCTTTAGCTTCCTCTTTGTTTAGATGTTTGGTACAGCAGACAGTCTTAATTAACTCTCTCTGTCAGACCATCACTATGGCCAGAGAGCCTCCCCTGTAATGACTCAATTAAAGCATCACACTTTACACTTATCAATGCAGTACTAATTTGTAGGCATCTTTATTTGGGCCTATGAAGAGAACAATAGAGCTGTTCTACAGTTATCCCAATTCTACACCTACTATTATTAAGAAGACTACCTTTCAGATAACATCTTCCCCGCACAGCAGCAGTAAACTGAGAATAGATTACCCATCTGTATAGGAGGTCTTAAATTCTAAAATTCTAAAAATACATTTCTATGAATATTAAGCTGTAAAAAAAATACCCCAAACTGATGGAAATGTTCCTTTAAATAATTGAAAGGGCAGCCATCATCAAGGGAAGGATCGGGTCTCACATGGAGAAGAGATGTAAAGCTTTACACTTTGGAGTCCATCCCAGTTTTGGCAATAGGGACCACCTGAGAGCAGCACGATCTGCTCCATGAAGAAATGATAATGTGAAATACCATTATAAAGAGGAATCTGAATGGTGGAATTACCAGGACAGTCACATTGGTGCAGCCGGGGTCTGACTGACCAAAGAGAGGTCAAGACAATTACCCTAGAGGTCATCTTCTGGATTATTACATCTGAAGCAGAGACGCTCAATACTGAGGTCCAATACCTTGGATTATTCTACAAATAATGTGTCTAATGATAGCACTAATAGGACTTGATGGCCTAATCATAGGAGATGCTGCCAGTGGATGATTGGTGGAGCTCATTGTTTATCCAGGCACAGCGCTATTCATACATAAAGATGTGGCCGTGCCTGGTATTGCAGATCAGGCCTCTTTTTTTTTATTAAATAATTTTTATAGAAAACAATAACATAAATAATCAAAATACACAGTATAATTTTCTCCCCAGACCCACCCCAACCACCCATCCCCGCAAAGCGTCTCATTCTCTTTATCAAAAAATAAACTGAATATAAAAAAGAAACATAATTAGGTGGAGAGCGAAAAGGGAAAAAGAGAGGAGGGTCGCAAAACAAAGCCCTACCACTTCCAATGTCCCCAAATCTTAGACCATTTAGCTTTAGAATTCCTCTGGGTATACAGAATCTTCTCATAACTCGGGTAATTAAAGGGATTCTGCACTTTGTTTTAGGCCGAATGCACATGGCCGTGTTCCGCGGCCGAGAGCGGTCCGTGGTATGCTGGGCTGGATTCCTGTTCAGAGCAGGAGCGCACGGCGTCATTGGTTGCTATGACGCCCTGCGCTTCATGTCGCCGCTGCACTACAGTAATGCACTTGTATGATCTATACGAGTGTATTACTGTACAGCAGCGGTGGCATGAAGCGCAGGGCGTCATAGCAACCAATGACGCCGTGCGCTCCTGCTCTGAACAGGAATCCAGCCCGGCATACCACGGACCGCTCTCGGCCGCGGAACACGGCCGTGTGCATACGGCCTTAACTGATGATCTATCCTCTGGATAGATCATCAGCTTCTGATCGGCGGGGATCCAACACCCGGGACCCCCGCCAATCAGCTGTTTGAGAAGGCAGCGGCGCTCCAGCAGCGCCGCGGCCTTCTCACTGTTTACCGCCGGCCCAGTAATGTCACGACTTGTATCAACTAGCGTGGGCGGGGCTAAGCTCTGTTCACTTGAATGGAGCTTAGCCGCGCCCACGCTAATTGATACTAGTCGTGACGTCAGTGGCCCGGCGGTAAACAGTGAGAAGGCCGCGGCGCTACTGGAGCGCAGCTGCCTTCTCAAACAGCTGATCGGCGGAGGTCCCGGGTGTCGGATCCCCGCCGATCAGAAACTGATGATCTATCCAGAGTTAAAACAAAGTGCAGAACCCCTTTAACAATCTGGCCAGGAACATAATTTTAACCAAAAGAGTCTTTCGATGCTTGTGGCAGATTACATTACTAATATCATTCAAAATCCAACACTCAGGGCTCATCGGGATTACTATCTTCCACTTTTGGGTAATAAAATGTCAAATTGAATCCCAATGTTTTTTTAAATCTGGACACAACCAGAAGAGATGGAGAAAGTCTGTCCCCTGTGACCCACACCGAGGGCCATTTGAGGAATCTCGTAGACCACATTTATTAAGCCAAATCGGCGTGATATATACTCTATGTTTTATATTAAACTGAATCATTATATGATTAAAGTTGTGAGAAATCAGTTTATGGGGAAGTTAGTATATTTCCCCATCCCTGTCCTGCAACCTTCGGGCAGTCATTTTCCCAGGCCCTCTGACCCGGTGATACACCTCTAGAAAAAAGTGACTTAACAAGTAATTTATATAATTGGGACATTTTACCCTTATAGCCAGAAGATCCCAAAACAACATTCAAAGGTGAAGAAGTGTCTATCTCCAAAAGAGTTCCTTGTTTAACCCTTAACAGGGCTGAACGTAACTGACAATATCGAAACCAACTTAAATTTCCTAAATTCCCCAATAGTGCTAGTCTCAGGAGAGGCAATACCTCCCCCTGCTTCACCACCTGTGAGACATACTTAATTCTACTTATTGACCAAAATCTGTCACCAAGTAATTTATCAACCTCTTGTAAAAAAAAAATAGTGCCACAAAGGAGTACACTGACGAGAACCCTTTATCCCCATCCTCTGATAGTAGAGAATAATTTCCCAATTACTCTATATTCTTTATTCTTTTTCAAAATTAATTAATTCCAATAAAGTAAACAAATTGTCAAAGGGAGATTGGTTCCACCAGGGTCTTACATAAAGCACTTTTCTCCCAATGACAATATAAAAGTAACTGCCCAGCAATAAAATAACCCTTGAAATAGGGAAGGTTCAATCCTCCCTGTTCCAATAGTTTATAGAAATAATCTAATTTTAGCCTCACTCGCTTTCTTCCCCAGAGTAAGTCATTCATCATCCTTTCAAAGAGTTTAAAGAACTTGTCCTTGATCCAGACTGGGGAGTTTCTAAGGATGATCAGGCCCCTTTATTTAAAGGGGTTTATCCCACAAAAATATCACTCATCCAGCTTCATCAGCGTCGTTACGTTAGGGCCTGCTGCATCCACTTAGTGCACCAGCAGAATGGGGGGCACTAAGGGGACTTTACTCATAGTGGGGCCACTATTCCTACTGGGGGACACAAAGGGGGTCATCATTTCTACTGGTAGGCATTACTCATACTGGGGGGCCACTATGGGATTTGATGTCTAGTGGGGCATTATGTATACTAAGGGCACTGCAGATGTTGGGATTTAAAACATTTATGCAAAATGGCTGTTAAAAACAGATAGACGGCCAGAAAATTGATGCACACAGATGCAAAATAGCCATGAAAAACGCTGTCATGTGAATTTTAGCCTTCATATGAAAGACTACATTATTAGGGTTGATCCTGCTAAATTCCTGGCCCTTGGTGCACCAAACACCTAATATATGTATCAATAAAAAGTCATTTTTTTGTCAGGGACAGTGCAACGGAATAACATAAATAAGGTATCGTTTTACTCAACAGGATCAACCCTACCAGGCCTTATGCCTAATTTGATAGGGCTGATCCTGCTGACAGATTTTTCATTTGTAGTGTTTAGGCAGCAGTCACAAGAATTACTTGAGGTTGTGGCTAATGGGTGCTGTTCACATTGCACTGCTTCGCCCTGCTGCTCCTGGAAGCCACTTGAGATCCTCACCGCTTACATAAGTGTTTTCTTTTCTCCTCTTTTGCCTTATTTCAACTTCCGCTACCTACGGCTGGCTCGTCCCGGCACCCCTGCTTCTCCCTCCCCGAACTGCACACCTATTCACAATCCGCTCTCGTTCTGCAAGACTTGCTGATGTAAAGGAGCCCGATGCCGTTGCCACAGCAACCTCCTCCCCTCCGCCCCCCCAGGCTGTGCGTCCGTGGGTGGCCACGAAAGCTTTTCATCTAGCACACTCTGTGCACATGCCGGCCAGCTTAAAGCGCAAGAAGGGGCCGTCGTTGTGATATTTGGGGTGTGAGGTGTGTTAACTCCTTCTTGCCAAGCGAGTGCACCAATGAGGGGCTGTTTCTTGGTTGGAAGGGGGGGGGGGGGTATGGATTGTGCAATGGGGAATAATCATGCATGCACATAATAGGGGTTGTGGGCCCTCAAGGTGAGATCACGCAGGTTGATGAGATGCCTGAATAAGTCATTGTGGCCTTGATCAGAGTCTATTATGTGTCATTGCTAGGTCTTGAGTATTGTAATGTCATCCATTAAGTCATCGACTTACAATCCTCTAGTGTTCCCGCAGGGCACAGTATTAGAGGCGTACACGAGGCCTACAACAACAAGGTGTTCCCTGTATGTCTCTATGGTAGCTATGATAAGATAGATATCTGCTGAAAGGCCTCTTTCACACATCAGGGAATCACAGACGTGTTCTGTCCGTGTTCTCCTTGGACAGCACACGTATGTAGGACATCTTGCCATCTCCATCCTTCTGCAGAGAGCTGATGACGTCACTCACTATATGCCTCTGTAGAGAGCTGATGATGTCACTCACTATATGCTTCTGTAGAGAGCTGATGACGTCACTCGCTATATGCCTCTGTAGAGAGCTGATGACGTCACTCACTATATGCCTCTGTAGAGAGCTGATGACGTCACTCACTATATGCTTCTGTAGAGAGCTGATGACGTCACTTACTATATGCTTGTGTAGAGAGCTGATTACATCACTTACTATATGCCTCTGTAGAGAGCTGAAGACGTCACTGACTATATGCTTCTGTAGAGAGCTGATGACGTCACTCACTATATGCTTCTGTAGAGAGCTGATGACGTCACTCACTATATGCTTCTGTAGAGAGCTGATGATGTCACTCACTATATGCTTGTGTAGACAGCTGATGACGTCACTCACTATATGCTTCTGTAGAGAGCTGATGACGTCACTCACTATATGCCTCTGTAGAGAGCTGATGATGTCACTCACTATATGCTTCTGTAGAGAGCTGATGACGTCACTCGCTATATGCCTCTGTAGAGAGCTGATGACGTCACTCACTATATGCCTCTGTAGAGAGCTGATGACGTCACTCACTATATGCTTCTGTAGAGAGCTGATGACGTCACTTACTATATGCTTGTGTAGAGAGCTGATTACATCACTTACTATATGCCTCTGTAGAGAGCTGAAGACGTCACTGACTATATGCTTCTGTAGAGAGCTGATGACGTCACTCACTAAATGCTTCTGTAGAGAGCTGAAGACGTCACTTACTATATGCCTCTGTAGAGAGCTGAAGACGTCACTCACTATATGCTTCTGTAGAGAGCTGATGACGTCACTTACTATATGCTTCTGTAGAGAGCTGATTACATCACTTACTATATGCCTCTGTAGAGAGCTGAAGACGTCATTGACTATATGCTTCTGTAGAGAGCTGATGACGTCACTCACTATATGCTTCTGTAGAGAGCTGAAGACGTCATTGACTATATGCTTCTGTAGAGAGCTGATTACATCACTTACTATATGCCTCTGTAGAGAGCTGAAGACGTCACTGACTATATGCCTCTGTAGAGAGCTGATGACGTCACTCACTAAATGCTTCTGTAGAGAGCTGAAGACGTCACTTACTATATGCCTCTGTAGAGAGCTGAAGACGTCACTCACTATATGCTTCTGTAGAGAGCTGATGACGTCACTTACTATATGCTTCTGTAGAGAGCTGATTACATCACTTACTATATGCCTCTGTAGAGAGCTGAAGACGTCATTGACTATATGCTTCTGTAGAGAGCTGATGACGTCACTCACTATATGCTTCTGTAGAGAGCTGAAGACGTCACTTACTATATGCCTCTGTAGAGAGCTGAAGACGTCACTCAATATATGCTTCTTTGGAAGCTTATGATGTTACTCACTAGATGCTTCTGTAGAGAACTGATGATGTCACCAGTGTCGGACTGGGGTGCCAGGGGCCCACCAGCAAAATTAATTTTGGGGGCCCACTGTAAAGCTACATGCAAATATTACCTGCTCACACAACAGCAACAGTTATAATACAATACAATACCCTACAGTGACTTTAAGAGGTCAGATCTTTAGGGAAAGAGGATCCTGGCTGGCCTGCCTCTGTACCTAGACGTCAGTCTACTGTGCCATGTGCCACTTCTGCAGGGGATGGGGACTAGGGATCCACCTTGCTCAACGGCAAGCTGTAAGCTTCTATAGAGAACTGATGATGTCACTATATGGTTCTGTATATAGATGATGATGTCACTATATGCTTCTGTAGAGAGCTGATGATGTCACTATAAGCTTCTGTAGAGAGCTAATGATGTCACCCAATATACTGGAGAAGGTTCCTAATATACTGTATGTCGTTTGTCATGGGATAAACTGGCAGGAGTTGTACCTCCCGAAATGTCCAGGAGTCTCAAGGAAAAAGGGGAGACCTCCTGCATCCTGAGAAGAGCTGGCAAATCTATTGCACAGCTCATGGAGGAGCAGCTGTCCATGGACTATAACTTTATATTCTTATATATTAGATGTAACCCTGGCGGCCATACATGCTCTTGAGGGGGAATTATGTCCATGCCATAGACCATGCTTTGAAAAAAATGGTGATGCACTTCACGCGCTACACTCATACACACTCCCAGGGGTCGACTGCTAGAGGTTGGCAAGTACGTTCTACCTAGAGATTTAATGGTGGAGCTAAAAATGGAGGGACCACATGGAGATGAGTAACCTAAACGTAAAGGGGATAAACACTGATATGCCACCAATGATCGGGGTCTAAACTCCATAATCTGTTCAGGCCATCTCTAGTCTTGCACAAGATGTGGAGTAAGGACTTGAAGGTTGTCTTCAAAGTCTAGGATTAGGAGTTCAGCAGGCATTCGGGCGTCAAGGAGTTCATCTCTGGTGTGTGTATAATATTTAATATGATGCTTTGTAGTCAGGAGTTGTAGAGCATGATGGCAGGTTCAGAGGTCATGATGGGAGTTGTAGTTCCATCAAAGATTGAGAAACACAGACTGATGTCTAGACAATAATGCAGAGCATGCTGGGTATGATAGGAATTGGTACTTGGGAGTTGCAGTTTCTCCACATTCTACATCAGGCATGGCCAACCTGCGGCTCTCCAGCTGTTGTAAAACTACAACTCCCACCATGCCCTGCTGTAGGCCGATAGCTGTAGGTACTCTGGGCATGCTGGGAGTTGTAGTTTTGCAACAGCTGGAGAGCCTCAAGTTGACCATCCCTGTTCTATATTGTCTAGGACAGTGGTCAGCAACCTCTGGCACTCCAGCTGTTGGGAAACTACAACTCCCAGCTCCATCTCCATTCACTTCTTATGGGAGTTCTGAAAACAGCAGAAAAAAGTGTGCATGCTGGGAGCTGTAGTTTCACACTAGCTGGTGTGCTAAAGATTGCTGTCCTCTTGCCTAGAACACTGGTCTGCAACCTGTGGTTACTAGCTGTGGTGAAACGACAACTCCCATTATGCCCTTCGACTGAGAGCCTTTTTCAGCAAGTCATACTCCCAACATGCTTTATTGTCTTGAACCTGTGGCTCTTCAGCTGTAGGAGGACATGCAGAGCATGTTAGGAGTTGTTCTTTTATCACAGCTGGAGAGCCACAGGTTGCAGAACACGGGTCTGGCCCAGGGATTAGCAGCCTTCAGCATTCTAGCTGTTCTGCAACTACAACTCCCAAAATGCTCCATTCACTTCTATGGGAGTTTCAAGAACAGCTGGGTCAATGTGTATGCTGTGGATTGTAGTTTCACAGCAGCTGAAGGTTGCAGACGACTGGTCTAGACAATAAAAGAAGACTTTCAGGGTATGCTTTGGGTTGTGAGCCATGCTGGCAGACTGACAATTCCCATCATGCCCCCAGCAGCCATTCTTTATTGTCTAAACCAGAAACTACAACTCCCAGCCTAGCCTATCATCCCAGGCTAGTTTTCCAACAGCAGGAGAGCCAGCAGTTGCAGACCACCGGTCTAGAAGAACGTTGCAGTCCTTCCTGTGACTTCTCAGAGGTCTCTGGGTGACAGGGATTTCTGTAGCCGTCTCCCTACAGACCCGGCCAGCATTGTTCTGCATTAAGCTGCGGTTTTCTGCAATCACACTTTATACAAGTGAAGTAACAGCCTTAATTCGCCCTCTCGTCAGCGGTATTACTTCTTGTGCAGCGACAGCTCGAGAACTAGGAAGCACCATGGCAACTGTAGGATTTAGGGAACAACAGGAGATAAGACCCTTATTATTTCATGTAAAATTCAGTTTATTGCTGTATCCACTGCACTGGAGAGCCGCTGTTCCCGCTCAGCACTTGTCTGCATCCCTCAGGCACCGGCCAGCAGATAATAATCCCGTTACTAATAGGGGACCTGACCATTGGGTCACACGATTTCAGGACTGGTTGTTTTTCACCTGCACGCCCGTCGCCTAGGGTACCCTCAGGGCAGCAAATCTTGATTTCTGCAAATAATGTGTTTTCTACCATCGACATCTCCTGTAATGTGACACCAATTATATAGCCACGCTCCTGCTCCTATTGTTCTTATATACGAGGGGTTTTGAATAATTATAGCATTGCCGTGTATAGAGACTGTACTCACCCCCAATGCCTGTTCTGTATAAGATCCAGCTAGATGTGAGGTCTGGTGTGCACCAGGACTTATTTTACATAGACAATGCCAAACTTTACCACCATGCAAACCAAGCAAATACTTGGGGCCCCCAACTGGCCTGCGCAGCAACTTCTGCTGCACAGGGGCCCGGGGAGCCCATTCCCAGCTGTAGAGCAGAAGCAGGAGTGCCCAGGTTGTACTGCTAAGCTGAGAGTAGGGATTAGAGGGCTGTATGTATGACAGGGGCTCCCAGGGGCCCTACAAATGCCAAATCTGCCCCTGGCCATAGAGCAGGATGCAATGCAGCGGTGTAGCAATACCCTGACATATGTCAGTAAAATTTATCTGCAAGAAACAAGAACCCTGACCCATCCGCAGCCGTCTGACATGACAGTATCTCATCATTATAATACAGCGTTGATGAGAAGGTCATCAAAAATTGAGTGTCGCCCATTAAAAAAAAAAAAGCCGCCATCTCTTTTCTGTCGTTTTCTAGCGACTGACTAGAACAAGCTTAAAAGGGTTATCCCATCTCAGACATTGATGGCATATAGCTAGGATATGCCATCAATGTCAGATAGTTGCAGGTCCTACCTCTGGGACCCACTGCAATCTCTAGAACGGGGCCTCCAAAATGATCAGAGAGCAGCCGTGCATACATGGCCTCCCTCTGTTCACCGCTATCTAAGTTCTGAAAATAGTCAAGCGCTAGTAGTAGTGAATGGAGAGGTGGCCATGCTTGTGCAGTGTGTTCTATACTTTTGGGGCCCCATTCTAGAGATAGGAGCAGGTCCCACACCTATCTGACATTGATCACATATCCTAGCGATATGCCATCAACGTCTGAGATGTGAATTCTCATTTAAGGCCAGCTACACACCTTAAATATGGCTTCAGCAGTGAAGTGGTCCATCACCACTGAAGTCTAGAGACCGGAAAACGCACACGCGGGAGCCAGAGAGGACGACTCTAGAGGCTGGGAGAAGGTAAGTATGAATCTTCTATTTACGGAGGCAGGCTGCGGGCAGTACAGATAAAGTCTTTATTTCAGGAGAAACCCTTTAAAGATGTCCAGGGTATTAAGACTGATGGCCTATCCTTATGATAGTCCATCAATGTTTGATCGGTGGGTGGGACCACCGCTAATTATACCACAGTGAAGGGCCCTCAAATAAATGGGAGAGATGTAGAACCAGGCTGAGCCACTTCTATGGACAAGCCATTGTTCCATTATAAACAATGAAGGAGGTGTGGTGTTAATGCGAGTGCCACAAATCCTTCACTGCGCCAATTACCGGGGGTCCCAAAGTTATGTCTCAAGTTGAATAAACATCCACACAGTGGCGTACTGTATCTAAAGGCTCATGGGCCCTGGTGCAAGAGTTCAGCTGGGGCTCCCTTTCCCTCAGTGCTTTGTGGCCAGGGACAGGGAAGCACATTGAGCTCATGCTGACTGAGGGAAAAATTGAAACGGCAAATTCTTGACCTACCCCTTCCCTCCAGCCAGAAGTGTAACTTGACCAGTATGCACTTTCCATAATATCAGTGTCTTCTTATGCAGCACAAGGGTCTTTAGGCCCCTTCATGCTCCTGGGCCCGATAGCGACTGCTACTTCTGCACCCCCTATATGTACGCCCCTGCATCCACAGTACAAATGAGAAAAAGTAGATGAACTCTTTAAGTTAATAATCTGTAGATCCTCCTTTTAGCAGCAATCATCTCTACTTAAATTTTCCTGTAGCTGTAAATAAAATTTGGACATTGTTGAGAAGAAATTTTGGACCATTCCTCCCTGCAAATGTACCTCGTTCCATCAAAAGTTTTAGGAGGCCTTGTGTGCACAGCCCTCTTTAGGTCATGCTGCAGCATCTCCATGGGGTTAAGCTCAGGACGACTGTAAAACAAAAATCCTTTTTTTTAAACCATTTTTAATAGATTTATTTACTGTATGTACTTTGGATCACTTTCTTGTTGCATCACTCGTCTCTTCAGCTTTGGGGCTTGGACGCTGCCCTCACCTTCACCCTATAAAATGTATTCATATACCTAAGAATTAATTGTTCTCTCAGCGATCACAAGGCGTCCAGTCCTTGAGGAAGCAAAGCAACCGCAAACCATGGTGCTCCCTCCACTATGCTTCACAGTTGGAACAGGGGTGCAACACCAATGAAGTGAAGGGGTGCAACACCAATGAAGCGAGGTGAGGAGATTGCCTCAGATTGCTCCAGGTAAGGACAAGTGGGGGGCAGCGGAAGGGCCATGGGCAATGAGCGCTTCCATTGCAGAAGCGCTCATCTCTGCATCTTCACCTGCATCGCTGTACTCTGCCTGTAGCCTATCAGAGGCCGGTGTCATCATCATTATGCTGCCTGAACTTGGCTGCATGCAGCTCAGGGCACAGACCGGATGAGGTGTGTCTTGCACTACATCGCTGACGGTAGAATGAAAATAAGTATTCGAGTTTATTATTTTAATTTGGCAGCACCCTGTTGGACTACAATGGTGGCAGGAGGGGTCATTATTTTGTAACTGGGGGAAGCAGTATGGAGACATTGGGGGTTCTAATAAGGGGCTTTTTGGTACACATTATAACGGGGCCACTATGGGGACATTTTCTCTACTGGGGGCACTAAAAGGGGGTATTTTTTGTACCGGCTCACGGCACAAGGGAGCACTTTTTGTATCGGCACACATAAGGGGGCATTTTTTCTACTGGCACACATTGTAAGGGGGAATTATTTTACTGGCAAACATAACTGGCCATTTTTTTGTACTGGCACACATTATAAGGGGATATTTTTTGCACAGGCACACATTATAGCTTTATTACTACTGGGGGACTACGTGGAACATGATTACTAGTAGGGGCACTATGGGGACATTATCACTTCTGGGGCAAAATGAAGGACATTATTACTACTGGGGGCATTATTACAACACATACCACAATTATTGGTGAGACTTTTAGGAGGACTGTTACA